>NC_045605.1:73164902-73464902 GCF_009762305.2 Zalophus californianus
GGTGGCAAACCACAGCTAAAAAGCATTTCAAAGAAATCTAAGCAGCAAGAAGTGCCCAAATCTCTATAACATTTAACGGTAGCTCTTATGTTCATTAAATATTAATGTGCTACACAAACCATTCAGACAGGTTTCCATATCACCCAAAAAGTACTAACATTTTCCTGGCACAAATGGTATTTTTCTGGGCTTTGATTTTTATGTAACGACAATGGGAAATGACCACAACTTTAGGAATGTTAATGTGAACTATGACAGGAAAAATATTTCCATTTTGTAAGTATCTATCATTAGAGAAGTACGATAAACAGAATAACTCAGATCGGGATGATTCAGCTCTAGGACCATTGCACATTAAATATATGGGTAGGAAGTAAGTTTTTAAATGCCCTCCCTTATTAGTTAGATGACATTCTTATCTACTGAATCTGTTGTTGTGCTAGTTAAAAAGGAAACACTAATCTCTGAACACAAACTGAGCTACTTAAGAACCAAAAAACTGATTCCCAAAATGTGCATGAAATTCCTAGAGGAAAGCCAAAGGATCCATGCTTACTATGTGGCTGGCAAATACAAGGCATCCTGAAACAGGCTGGAAGTTCCAGCTACGTTATTCACCAGTGAGTAGCTGGCCATGGAAGCAGGCCCTAATCCAACCTGAAAATCCTGCATGATAGCGATGGGACGACCTGACACACCCCTGACCGAAATCCCAAGAGAGCATCCAGATTCCTTTCTCAGTCACTTTGGTTGAGTCACAAAAAATCCAGTAATAAGTCCCTATCTTTGTGCCTTTTCCATTGTGGACTGGGGCCCCATATTTAAAGAAGAAACGGAGAGGGAAAGGAACACTTAGAGAAAGAGAATACTGCTTTACCTAACTAGCTACATAAAATTGTCCTGGTGTACAAGAACCTCAAACATAGGCCTTATCTACAAGAAGTTCACCTTTTCTTAATGGAAGAGCCGCCAAGAATATGATTCAAGTTTACATAAAACATATATAGACTCATAAGGAGACACATACACTCATTTTACCCTATCCCATTAGGGAGATTTGTAAGAGGAAAGATGGATTTTTATGGCCACGACTTAAGATTTTCCTGTGTCTGCAACTACCTAGTCCCTAGATTCACCTGCCAAATCAAAGCTTATACAAGGTTTCCCCCCACAAAATACCAATATACATGTTGGTATTACCTTAAACAGCACTGGTTCATTATCTTGATATTACAACAATAAGCACTTCCTAAATTGATTTCAGGATAGATACCTTTCTTCCTAATCTGGGACTTCAAGAGATAGGAAATGGGATAGGACTAGCTGAAAAGCTACTCACGACTAAATACAGGCACCCAGAGGGAAAACAACAGTTGGCCAACACATATATACCTGTGAGAACCAGAAGTATTTATGTATCACCTAAAATCACAGTACAGCCAGAGCTATATGCACTGCACTCTGGGAAACACCAAAAAGAAACATAAAAATACAGGAAAGGCAGAACACAAAGCAGCAGCAAAGGAGGGGGGTGTTCAGGATCTCAGATTCACTCATCAAAGAATTCCAAAGATTACCTTTAGCTTTTTTCAAAGTATCCACCTATTTCCATCCATTCACACTGCCAATTTTAAATTCAGCTTTTTTGTTCTAATACCCTTAATCCTCAAGGGTACTTATTAAGCTGGCTTTACATTTAACCCAATAACATTGCAGTGCTTTTTGTCCTGTCCTATGATGTAGAAGGGATTCAATAAATCTATAAAAAGTCTTATTTCATGGGTCTGCTAGGAAACAAGGGCAAGGTCCTAACTTGATGAGGTTTAATCTTATTCAGTGACATGAGCTGAGTCATAATTAATAGTTTCTTATATCCTTTGTAGCTTGATGCACTCAAAAGCAGACACCAGGAAAATATTGAAATATTCTCTTTAAAATATTCTCTTAGGCAAAGTTTAGGTCAAAACCTAGAAATCTGGCGTTAAAAAAAGGGGGGCTGGGTCTTGACAGATGATTTTCTTAACAGTTGTACTGAGATATAATTCACATACCATAAAATCTACCCACTTAATGTGTACACTTCATTGGTTTTTAGTATGTTCAGAGAGTTGTACAACCATCACCACTATTGGATTCCAGAACATTTACATTATCCCAGAAGAGAAATCTCTTACTTTTAGCAGTCATTCCCCACTTCCTCTTGCCCCTCTGCCCCTGGCAACCATTAACCTACTTTCTGTTTCTGCAGATTTGCCAATTCTGGACATTTCATATAAATGATATCATGTACCCAGTGCACCATTATATAGTGTTATGTATCACAATATAAGGTAAAATTTACAGACCACAGACAAATGGTTATATATGAGTGCTTATACAACATATGTAAGAATTTTCAATTTGGAAAACCCTTACTGTTAAGTTTCACTTGACTCTACTATTAAGTTTGAAAATAGATGGCTTCCAAGGCCAAGAAAATATCTTCGGGAGAATGCTCTGTAAGTTGGTTCCTAACATCCTTGAACTAATTATAATTATTTATCTGGCTTAACTAAAATTAAGAAATGATTAGTTTCTATGACCATTAAATGTTTCAGCAAGGGTATCATTTTAATTCTTTTGAAGTAAAAACAGAATATATCTAGAACTTTTATTTTTATTTTATACCTAGAACTTAAAAATGACAATTATGTAATACCTAAGTAAATTTAAATGGTGATAATGTAATTTTACTCTGTTGTCAGTGTTGACTTCTCTAATATTTTTTTTCTCAAATAAAAACTGAAAGAAAAAAATGAAATCATACAATATATGGTTTTCATGGTCAATTTTATGTGTCAACTTGGCTAGGCTATAGTGCCCCGTTATTTAATCCAACACTAATCTAGGTATTACTATGAAGGTATTTTGCAGGGATGGTTAACATCTACAATCAGGTAACTTTAGGTTAAGCAGTTTACCCTCCATAATGTAGGCGGTACTCATCTAATCAGTTGAAGGCCTTAAGAGCAAAAACTGATGTCTCTCAGAGAAGGTATCTGCTCTACAAATTTCAGACTTGCCAGCCCCCACAACTACATGCACCAATTTCCCAAAATAAATCCTATTGGTTCTGTTTCTCTGGACTGCCCTGACTGATACAGTGGCCTCTGTATCTTGGTACTTTCACTTATGTTCTCAAGGTTCATGTTGTAACATGTATCAGTACTTCATTTTTTTTTTTTTTATGGCTGAATATTTGACACTATGCTGATGTACCACATTTTATCCATTCATAAGTTGATGGGTATTTGTTTTTACTTTTTGGCTATTATGAACAATGCTGCCGTGAACATGTATGTACAGGTTTTTTGTGTGAGCATCATTTCTCTTGGGCATATCACTATAGATCGTCCTAACACTGAGCTAGCTTTCAAAAAGGGAGACCCTGGTATCAAAAGATTTAAGACTTGTTGTAACAGAATATATTAGATAATCCCCTGGACCTACAGGGGTAGCCCAGTAGAGAACCATATTTTAAAAAAAGCCTCAGGCTGGGATTACATTATAGACTATTTAATAAAGCAGAACTATTTGGCACTTTCTCCTGTATCAGATGGTCACATTTAGCTCTAGCAGCAAGCAGCACATCAAGATGCACCCACCAATTCTGAATCGGATTCAAGGCACCAGGCTGCTTCATTGTTTGAGCTTCATGAAAAGCAGCTGGACAAGAGTTTCTTTTATCCTAAGTGTATCCATTTTATTATACTGCAAGCCAACTCAGTCATTCTGCTGGACCCCAATGAATGATCCACAGTAGTGAAGCTTATGCCATTTAAATACAGTATCAGAGATTTTGCCAAGATTTGCAATCCTGAAGCCTCCTCATTATTATTCAGAAAGAGATTCTCTTAGGTAGTGATGGGGAAGACCTAAAAAACATTAACTCACTTTAAGACATATGTGTTCCTTGCAATGAAATTATACTGCCATGGTCAGATTATGAAAATAAGGAGTTTTCTGTCTGGAAACATGTGTTAACCAAATACATTATGTTGGAATCAATGGTCAATCCCTTCTTGAAAAGTTGTTCTTTACTTAGGAGATAAAATGTTGTAATAGTAGAAAACAAATTTCCTGATGGCTTTATATATATTAGAGATTTATTATTGGTTAGAATTAGGAGTTAGGAATATTCAAAGAATACATCCTTGAGTTTAATAATCACTACACAATTTCTAAAATGTTCTCAAAACATCATAGTCAGGGAATAAATACAGGCCTGGAAAACGAATGGTTTGCATTAGGTTTGCTTAGCTGGGTGGCTAAGAGGGTAAAAATAAAACAATCAAGCATGTTATTCAGGATGCTATAGGATCAAACAGTAAAATTTACTATTACTGTGTCTATAAAAATATACCTGATTATAAAACATAGTATCAGATAGGTACCTCAGAGCCTCTTCTTTGTTAGAAGTGGCCCCAAAAGCACAATTGTGTATTTACTGGTTGTCACTCACAGTTTGTAACAGAGTGTGAATTAGAATCTAGGTCTCCTGTTTCAGGTCCAAAAGTATTTCCACTACATGTCTCACTTCTAACTTAATCCCAACACTTTCATCCAGCTCTAACCACAATCTTAAATGCCCTTCCCTAATTTCCATCTGCCTCTTAGACAGTGCCAAGACCTCAAACAGGTCCACCACTTAATTTTCTATCTTCCTTCACCCTCAGACTATTTCTGTTAACCATGCTGGCACTCTCCCAAACAGGCTGTAAATCTCTCTACCCACCAGTTTCCAAATTCTGTTGGTTTGCCCTTTAAATTTCTCTCCCATCAGACTTGAGGAGAAATGCCATAAAAAACCAAGAGTTATTGTCTAAAGCTATAATTAGGCTGGAGGTGAGGGTAGGAAGCTGGTTGGGTTAAGGCTTTATAGATGACAACCATCCTCACATCCAATATACTCCTCATTTAACACAGGATCATGATTAAGAGTAAGAACTCTGGAGCCAGTCGGCAAATTCTCTGCTCTGCCATCAGAAGCCTTGTCAGGTATTAGCTGTGTGACTTTAGGCAAGTTTCTTCATCTCTCTGGGCCTCAGTTTCCACATCCGTAAAACAACCTTCCTTATTTGGTCATTACAGTGATTAAATTAATTAATATACACAAAGTGCTTAGAATAGTGCATGGCACCAAGTAAGCATTATAAATGTTAATTGTTTTTGTTATCATTATTATTCAGAAAGAGATTCTCTTAGGTAGTGATGGGGAGAGAAATAACAGAATCTCTGCGGGGGTAGCTTTTCTAAGACCTTCTCCCTAAAACACTGGTTAACAAATAAATAAATAAAATCTTAAGAAAAAAAAAGAGGTACTGCTCTAGGCTAGCAATCCAAAGCTACTTCAGGCACTGGCAAAGTCATCTTCAGATGCAAGCATGGGGAGCAATCCCATTATAATTGATTATAGACAAAAAGTTACAAAGTGACTGCCTGCAGAAACTATTTTGTTGGCTCCTACTGTTCTTTAAAAGGAAATAGGGGCGCCTGGGTGGCTCAGTTGGTTAAGCATCTGCCTTTGGCTCAGGTCATGATCCCAGAGCCCTGCATTGGGCTCCCTGCTCAGCTGAGAGCCTGCTTCTCCCTCTGCCCCTCCTCCTGCTTGTGCTCTCTCTCTCAAATAAATAAAATCTTAAAAAAAAAAAAGGAAATATAACTACTATAACACATGGTAGGCTTCTTTTGGATACACAGAGCTTGGCCCATATCATTTTATATCTAGACTACTTCAAGAACTTACATTACCTACCTGGCCCTGAAGACATCTGAATTTGCCATCCCAGTTAAGAGTCCCTAAGCTCCTTTTTCAGTACCGATATTTTTTGGCGGGCAGGAGAAGGGAGAGGGAGAGAGGAAGAGAGAAAGAGAGAGAGGGAGGAGACACAGGGGGCGAGGAGGGACAGAGGGATAGAGAATCTTAAGTAGGCTCCATGCCCAACACAAAGCCTGATGCGGGGCTCAGTCCCGGACCCTGATATCATGACTTGAGCTGAAATCAAGAGTCAGACTCCTAATCAACCGAGCCACCCAGGTGCCCCTCAGTACCTACATTCTTATCCTCAAGGGCCTATCACCCCCAAATTCTTATGTCTAGTACCACACGAAGGCTTCTTCTTTACTTTTTGGTTTGAGGGTCACACCAGAACTACAGTATCTTGTCTGGGATGATTTTCAGAGTATGGCTGTGAGAAAGACCACATAACTTGTCTCATGCACTACAAGCCATCAATTATAGGTACTTGCAACCTACAAGTATCCATATTCCAAGCTCTACCATTCTGTCAAAACAAGAAACTTTGTTTTTGCTAGAGGAACCAGGGAGAAAAAATTTAAGTCATGGTTACCAAAAATATCTTTTCTCCTTTAAATTTAAACAGAGCTTGAGACAATAACTGGTCACATCACCCTGATTAGCTGTTTTTTAAATTCAGTTTTCCATTGGGAAATGATAGCATGCCTAATATTGCTAGGCATGATGCAATACTTCCTTTAACTAAAACATTATAAAGATAATTACTTTTCCTAAAAAGAAACAACAGGAAAGAAAAAGGTTGCATTACAGAAATGTTCATTGTTTCTCAAACCAGATACAATAGATACCTTTTAAAAATGATGCTCTGGAAAGAGTTCAAAGTGGCAGTCCAGGTGTTTTATCTGTTAGCCTCCCTTGGAGCTAATCAGTGCTAGTCACCATAAGTCCTTTCTGTAACAAAGTTCTAACATAGGAACTCTGAAGACTGGAATCTGAATATCAGCTCTGATAGGAAGCTGGGGAAGAAGACTAAAAGGGAAATAAGAACCAAGCACTAGAGAGGGAAGGAGTTACACCTGTCAATTACTGCAAAGCCTCTGTGGTTCTCAGACCATCAATCAATCAAGCTTGTGGCAAACGTGTGTGTGTGTGTGTGTGTGTGTGTGTGTGTGTGTGTGTGTGTGTGTGTGTGTGTGTGTGTGTGTGTGTGTGTGTGTGTGTGTGTGTGTGTGTGTGTGTGTGTTTCTCAGACCATCAATCAATCAAGCTTGTGGCAAACGTGTGTGTGTGTGTGTGTGTGTGTGTGTGTGTGTGTGTGTGTGTTTCTCAGACCATCAATCAATCAAGCTTGTGGCAAACGTGTGTGTGTGTTTCTCAGACCATCAATCAATCAAGCTTGTGGCAAACGTGTGTGTGTGTTTCTCAGACCATCAATCAATCAAGCTTGTGGCAAACGTGTGTGTGGCAAACGTGTGTGTGTGTGTGTGTGTGTGTGTGTGTGTGTCCGTCCCCGTCCCCGTCCCCCCGTCCTGAAACGTTGTTTCTTGACTTGGATGATGGTTTACAAGGATACCTGCTTTGCAATAATCTATTATACTGTACAATATATATTTCACAATTGATGGTGTCCTTTCAGAGGCTTTACTTTGAGCTGATAAAGTAACTTAGAATAATTAGATGAACCAAGTGAAAGCAAGATCATGGATTAAATTTAACTACTATCTTGCTCTGTTCCTCAATACTTTCTTTTGTGATATACTTCATCTGATGTAAAAAGATAAGAATTACAATGGTAACTAAATCAAACTTCTAGGCTTACTAGCTTTTTGTGGGGGGTGGGGGTGGGCAGGGGAAAGCATGCTTTCATAAAATATATGCCTATATTCATCTATTAAATTTTAAATGACCTCTCCAATTTACCTGTCTTTTTTGCTTCCAATCTTTGCTATTTCAATCATGGATCTGTTGATAGATAATGAAGATATTCTGAAATATACAGATTTTTGAAATCTTCTGCTCTAGGAATATCTGTTTTTCTCCCAGCAGCTACTGGTTTTTAGATTAAGAAATGATTAACTTGATTCTCATTCTTCTAAAGAATCTAACTGGACATCAAAGCTAGCATTACCCATTTTTTGACCTCCATTGAAATTCAGGAAGATCTAGAATAAAAATATGGACCTAATTATGCAAAGATGAATGGTTACCAGCTCCAATATTGACTTGTCTAGGAAATTTACAGTACTTGCATAGAGTGAATTCTGTTGTTCAAGTCTTCAAATGTTTAAGCCCATAACTTCAACCTGCAGATCTTATGACTCATGGCTTAGGGGAATGACTGATTATTCAGAGTACTTGGGGTGGGAGATGAATATAGGGGAATTTAATAAATATTAAACTGACAGATATCAGTTTTATTCACCAGTTATTTTACTATCTTCAGATTAATATTTTCAAAAGGGTAAAAAAAAAAAAATGGGCCAGCCTCAGAAGAAAAGCGGAGTGGGAAAAACAGAAAACCAAACCATTGCAAATACACAAAAATCTAAGAAATGCAGAACGCATAGTGAGAGCTCAATAAATTCCAGTTGAACTGACTTTAACAGAGAGCTGGTTGAGCTCTGAACACCTCACTGCTCAAACCGCAGGTATCACAATGCAATTTGTCGGTTTACAGCTGTGCTGTGGGTACCATCTGAGGATCCAGAAATGATTAGTTTATGCAAAACAGCTACAACCCCGCAAACCAGGCACTCTCCATGACTTCATGTAGATTTTAAAAGTCTTACACCGCTCTGCGAATATTAGCGAATTGGCAAATATTACCGAGCAAATGGAACATAGATTTCAAACAAAGACAAATCTGGAAGGCCACAAGTAAACGGAAGGTGAAACTAGCTCACCCATTCTGTTGGCTAAGGACTTCGTGGAATCCGCTCAACTTCTCTTCCCAATACAAAAGGTATTATTAACCCTTTGGGAGGTTATAATTGTATCATCTCGTTGGCTGGGTGGGTGGGGCCACAAGTCAGAAAACTTGTTCGAGAAATCACACAATATTAACCCCATCTTAGGCGGGAAATCAGCCAAAAAGCCATCAGGCCAAGTCCCTAAAACCCCTGAAACTCCCCAACATACATGCCTCCTTCCCAATCTCTGGGCTGAAGTTTACGCCGAAGCCAGAAACTACTAGCGCTAGATTCCACCATGTACCAAGCACGGTTTCACTCACCAGCTTTCACGCAACTCTAAAACACCCTAACTGCAAAGTCCATGTTGCAGGGGTGACTAAGCCAGGGAAACTCACTCTCCAGAAGGCTACCGCCTCGCACCCCAAGCTCCTTTTCACCCTGAGTCCCCAGGAGTGCATGCCCAAGAAAAGGAAATAAGGAGTCCAGGTCTTTCCTCTCCCGGAGAGGACAGGCGGATGCCTGGAAGTTCCACGGGCCACAAATTCCAAACTTGAAGATTAGGGTCTCCTACAGTAGCGCCCGGCTAGTACTTACCGGCACGTTGTTGACACCCTGTCCTTTGGAAGCTATCAGGAGAATTTCCCTGAAATCCATGTTGTCTGAGGCAGAGACACTGGGCCAGGCTCTCGGAAAGAAGTGAAAGTACGCCTTACCGAGGTACCCAGCTACAGCCAAGCGAACTGCCTGGCCCACCCCTCTCCCACCCCTCCTCAGCACGACCACTTCCGGCGCCTTCCAATACCGTCTGCCCGCCCCTTTTCCTCTTGCGGCCTATATCCTTTCAGGTCCGGCGCTCCGCTCGCGAGTCCCTGGCGTAACTTCCGCTTTCAGGCTCCAGACACGTAGAAACGTGGTACGTGGCGGCGGGCGTTAGCTCGGAGGGGCGGGACTAAGCCCCTCACCGACCAAGGAGACGCGGCCTAGGAAAATGAGGGGTGTGGCTAAGGGAGAGAGAGGCTTCCCTGGAGGCCGGGGCGCGCGACCCGACAATCTCGGTGTTCCTTGTAAGCTCTGAGTAGGGTCAGCGCGGGGGTGGGGGGGTTACCTATCAGGCCTGGGTTCGCTGGGTGTCACGGGTGGGCGCTCAGGTCCGAAACGGCGGGGCCCCAACAGCTGAACCGACAGGTCCCGAGCGGGGGATTTCAGTTATCGGTTTCTAGGCGCTCGTGAGGTTGCGCAGACGCACATGGCACCGACTGGTCCTTAGTGTTGGATGCACATTACTCATCACGTCCTGGCACATGGTGTGTGCTTACCTCCACAGATGCATGCATGTCATGTATAGAGGCGCAGGCTTAGTGCTTTTGCTTCATCTAGATAATAAGCTCCACGTAGTGGATGAATGAAGGAATTCTTACATACAGACCCAGTCTGGACATATTTGGCGCACTGATGAAACATACATATATGCCCCATATTCATATTAACTGGGAGTCCAGTTTTGGGTTCCTTTTAAGAGTATCTGGGCCCTGTAAAGTCATCTCGTTCATTAAAACACACTAGACCTGGGGTGGGAATAAGCCACGACTGGCTGCTAAGTAATTGGACGGATCTTTTCAGTGTGATGGAAATGTTCCCAAATTGGATCATGGTGATGATTGTGCTGTACATTTATTAAAAGTCACTGTACACTTAGAAAAGGTGAATTTTACAGCATGTGAATTAAATCTAAAGTTGTTTAAAAGTATTAAGCAAAGCTGCTTGGTCGTACTCTTTACAACTGAAGTTTTAATGCTGAACTGTGGCCCTGACTGCATTTCTCCATTTAAGGCTGCCCAAGCAACAGACCCAGATGAAGTCTTAGTCTGATGGCAGACCTGGAATTCTCAACCTTCCTATTCTCTCTGAGGAGCCCAGCATAGCATACAGCTCACCTATGCTATACATTCCTTTCAAATACATGCCCACCTACTTGAAGTGGTTCTCACTTGCAGGAGGCCAACTCCATCATAATTATAGATTTAGAAGCTTGAGTGTAATGTACTGAAAAAGCTAGCAGATCTCAGGAGCCTCAACTGTAAAAAAATTAAAACTAAGATTTTTGAATTTCCTTCAAGTGATTCTCTCTATTCAGCAGGTATAGTCATCTTTGAATGTTTTCTGATTGTTCTTAGGATAAAGACAAAAATGTTAATCCTAACTGTAGGATTGTAAGAACTGCCATGATTTGCCCTGGCTCACTTCTGTAACCTCATCAGCTCTACTTTTTCATTCCCTTATTTGTGCCAAGCTCTCTTCCACTCCAAGTCCTTTCCCCCTTTCTCCCCTCTGCCTGGTCTATTCCCTCTAAATTTGCTGAGTCAGCTCTAACTCATCCTTCAGCACCATAAGCCTTTGGTGAGTGGTTATCTGGGTTTAAGCCCCAGTTCTATTGATTCCTAGGTATCGCTTGACCTTATTCGGCGCTTGACCTCTCTGTACATCAGTTTAATCTATAAAATTAAGATAACAACGATAGGATTGCTGTAAAATAATTCAAGTAAGCACTATAGTACCTGGCTGTTATGGGCTGAGTTGTGTGCCCCCAAAATTCATATGAAGTCCTAATCCCCAGGACCTCAGAGTGTGACCATATTCGGAGATAGGGTCTTTAAAAAGACAATTAAGGGGCGCGTGGGTGGCTCAGTCGTTAAACATCTGCCTTTGACTCCAGTCATGATCCCAGGGTCCTGGGATCAAGCCCCACATCACGTCGGGCTTCCTGCTTAGTGGGAAGCCTGCTTCTCCCTCTCCCACTCCCCTTGCTTGTGTTCCCTCTCTCTCTGTGTCTCACTCTGTCAAATACATAAATAAAATCTTTAAAAAAAAAGATAACTAGGTTAGAATGAGGTCATTAGAGTGGACCCTAATCCAATATGATGGGTGTCCTTATAAGAAGAGGAAATATGGACATAGACAGGTACAGAGGAAGACCTTGTGAAGAACAGGGAGAAGATGACTATAAGTCAAGGAGAAAGGCCTCAGAAGAAACCAACCCTGCTTACACCTTGATCTCAGACCTCTAGCCTCCAAAATTGTGAGAAAAGAGATTTCTGTTGTTTAACCCACTCGGTCTGTTGTACTTTGTTACAGTAGCCCCAGCAATCGAGTACACTGGCATATGCTGAGTATTCAATAAATGTCAGGTATTATTTCTCAAGGAAGCACTTTCTGAACTAGTTCAGGACCCCTTTGGTGAATTCTTACAGCTCCCAGTGTTTTCCTTAATGGAATCTTTCATGGTTTATATTTACATGTTTGTGCTTTTTTCTTTCTAACTCTTGGTTATGTCATGCTAGATTGTAAGGTCTTTGAGAACAGGGACCACGCTTATATTACTCATTACTATTCTCATCACCAGCACAGTTCCCTGTTCATGTACATAAAACATGATGCATATTTGAAAGTTGTTAAGAGAGTAGATATTAAAAGCTCATCACAAGAAAAAAATTTTGAAACTATGGTGACAGATGTTAAACTAGACTTACTGTGGTCATCATTTCACAATATATACAAATATTGAATCATTATGTTGTACACCTGAAACTAATGTTATATGTGAATTATACCTCAATAAATAAAGGAAAAAGACCTACCATCAAAAAACTTCTACATTTTGGGACCAAATTAATGAATCTTTAAATGAAAAGCCTTCAATATTCAATATCATAATAGCTAATATATATTGAGCCCTTACCAGATATATATGTGTGTGTCTATATATATAGACACACACACACATACCAAGTGCCTGACCTGGATATCATCTGATTTAATCACAAGTGCCTATAGTAAGGCACTTCTTGTTGCTATTTTATAAATGAAAAAACAACTGGCCTAATATACAATTAGTCAATGGGAAGCCAAGACTATCTGTGAGACATTAGCCACCATGCTAGACCACCTCTTCATATTTCAATTAGTCCATTTGAACTGGTGTAAATATATACACATAAGATCATAATCTAAGAGAGCTTAGATTAGGTAACTAATATATAGTTACTCAAAATCATCAAGAACAACAGCTGGAGGTGGGAGTGAAGTAAGGAATGATAAACTAATGAGGAATGAGAGGGAAGGCGCCATTTTCCTGTACCCAAATAAAAGAAAATGTATTATCATTGAATTCAGCAAATATTTCCTGAGGAACTACTGTGTGCCCAGCCCTACATACAATACAAAGAAAGGAAAAACCCAGCCCTTGCCTGGTCAGGGCCTTCATTTTTACATGAACACAAGTAACAATGATATATTAACTGCATTAGGGTACAAAGTACTGGGGATAGAGTTGACAGATTTAGCAATAAAACAAGATGCCCACTTGAATTTGACTTTCAGGTAAACAATAAAAACCACTAGAAACAATTGTTTATCCAAAATTCAAATTTAACTGGGTGTCCTGTATTTTCCCCAGCAACCGGAGAAGTGATAGAATTCCAGTTATAACAGGAGCAAAGACAAGGGAGGCAGGAAAGCACACAAGAGGATTCAGAGAACAAGTCGTGGATGTATTTAGAAGAAAATAAAGTCAGGAACAAGGGTAGGAGATAAGGCCAAAGAAGTAGATGAAGCCATATTGCGAAGGTCTTGAGAGCCAGGAGGCCAGGAGGAAGAGGAGCTAGGAAAAGACCAGGCAGAAAGGCAGGCAGAGAACCAAAGGAGTAGAGTGCAGTATTCCAGGAAGCAACAGAGAAGACTTGCCAAGGAGGAGGGGACAAGCTAATAGGTCTAGGCTTCACATGTCAAATGCTGCGAGGAGGTTCAATGGGAACAGGACCGTGAGGGTCAACTGAGTTGATCATAGGAAAATTAAAATCACGAGGAGGTACCCTTTTTACCCATCAGATTAACAAACTTCAAAAAGTTTGAAAATAAGCAATGTTGGTGAGGGTCAGGGAAATAAGACACTGTTGTGGGAATATAGATTACCTTAAACTCTTTGAGGGCAATTTGACAAACTAAAGAATTAATATAATATACTAAAGACCCATGCTATGTGTTTATTGCACACCAGGTGTTCTTCCAAGCAGTTTGTGTATATTAACTCATCCAGTTTTCACAGCAACCCTCAGATGGAGGTACTGTGACAGACGGGGAAACTGTGGCACAGAATGGCTAAGGGACCTAACCAAGTGCACCCAACTAGGAAGTGGCAGAGCCAGCACTTGGCTCCAGGCTTGTGTTCTGTTACAATATACCGGCTTTCTCGGTCAAAAGTCTAAAATACAACTACTCTAACACAGAAATCCCCTTTATAGGAGAATGTTCTACCAGAATATTCACACATGTGTGCAAAGACAATTGAATAGAGTTATTCACTGCAGCATGGTTTGAAAAACAACCTGAATGTCCATTAGTAGGAGACTAATTAAATACATATTGGTACAACCTTAGAATGGAAAACTATGCAGCTCTTGCAAAGATGGAGGCAGATCTATATGTCTATTTCTGAGGTATACGGTGATTAATCAACATCAATCTCCGAGATATATGGTTAAGTGAAAAAAGCAAGATGCAGAACAACAGGTGCTATTAAGGGGGTTAGAAATGAATATATATATATATATATATACACACACATCTATCCTTGTACGTGGAAAGATTATCTTCGAACAGATGGGTGCCGAGAGGATCTAGAAAACAGCTGTCTCTGGAAGAGAGAACTCAGTCACAAGTGGGAGGGAGGGAGGCTTACTTTCACCTCCTTCCCTTTGGTGCTGTTTGAATGTTTTTCCTTGTGCCTGCCCTGCCTTTTCAAAACAAACCAAGTTTTTTAGGTTTCAAAAAGGGGATCATGGCAGCCAGGGGTTTTGTAGCACTCCCCACATGCATGTTGTTTTTTCATTTTTTTGGAATTTAAATTCAATTAGCCAACATACACTACACCATTAGTTTCAGATGTAGTGTTCAACAATTTACCAGTTGCGTATAACCCCCAGTGCTCCTCACATCACGTGACCTCCTTCATGCCCATCACCCAGTTACCCTAGGGGCATCTGCACCCCAGTGTTCATAGCAGCAATGTCCACAAGGGCCAAACTGTGGAAAGAGCCGAGATGCCCTTCAACAGATGAATGGATAAAGAAGATGTGGTCCAGATATACAATGGAATACTACTCAGCCCTCAGAAAGGATGAATACGTACCATTTACATCGACATGGCTGGAACTGAAGGGGATTATGCTGAGTGAAATAAGTCAATCAGAGAAAGACAATTATCATATGGTTTCACTCCCATGTGGACTATAAGAAACAGCGCACGCATGTTTTTGGGTTTGTTTTTTTCATCCTCAAACAGTCTTTGAGGAAAGCCTTATTTATTCCTTCCTGGAGAGTTGTTTTATAGACATCAATGAAGTACTCCTATCAGAGACGTCCTTCTGGAATGGAGTCTGGGCCAGCAGAACTGCTGCAGTGGTGCTTTTGTGATCCTTAGTAGAGACAGAGGCCTGGGCCAGGCAGGACTGTGGGGTTAGCTGTCTCAGCACGTGGAGCTCCCCCAGTAATGAAGCAACCCCAACCTGACAGCGGGGCTTTTATAAGCAGTTTCAGCAATGTGACCGGGGGAGAACAGAGCAACTAGGGGTCAGTGGGGTGGGAGGAAGGACAGGTGGCCATGGTCTTTAAAGGCATTTGGTGAAGAAAAGGAGAGAGACATGCGGTAATGAGGGTGGAGGGTAGGGGCTCTTGGGGGAAAGGCAAACTCAGAGAGACTGTGTGACCGGTTAATAATGGAATGAGCTGGGTCTTTGCCAGTCACAGGTCTAGGCTTTTATCTTAGCTCTGTCATGGGAAAACCGTGCCTCCTTAGGCAAGTTACTTTTTTTGTTGTTGTTATTTTTTTAATGTAGGTATTGCACAGTATTTGAATACGAGTCTTGATGTAAAAAAATTCATGCTATATGAATAACATAAAAGCCCCCAACAGCCCTACTCAGTTTCATTTCTCTTACCAAAGAAAACTACTGTACCAGATTGCTGTGGGCTCTTCTGAGATGTTTTTTTGTTTCCCTATAATTATGCCTAAGGTACAATATATATGTAACATACATACATAGGGTACAATATATACGATATCTACATAGCAATACAAATCTACAATATGTGTATTTGGAAGCACAATTTGGTTTATGGAAATGAGATCATTCTATGTATGTGTGTATATATATGTACATATGTACATGTAATTTTTCAGTTTAAAATATGTCTTAGAGCTAGCTTCAGATCAGTACACATTGATGTACTTTGTTTTTTATAGCTGCTGCATCATATCCCATAGTACATATTTAGCATAGCTTATTTAACCACATTCCTGTTAATGAATTTTAGGCTTCTTACAAATTTTTACCAACATGAACAATGTTGCAATGAATATCCTTGTACATGCTTTTATGTGCATATACTCCTCATGTTTTTCTATGTTAGATATTTAGAGACCTAGAAATTGGGTTGCTGGGATGAAGGGTATGTATGCATAATTAAAATTTTGGTGGCTATGACCTAATTGTCCTCCAAAATGTGCATGACTCACTTAGATTTCCACCAACAATATATTGGAGCACCCTTTTCTCTATATATCTGCTCTGGACACTATCAAACTTAAATTTTTGCCAGTTTGACGAGTGAAAAATAACTTGTTTTATTTTTCCTATCCTCAATCACTAGCCAGGATCTTTTGATATGCTAATTGATAATTTGTTGTTCTTTTTCTTCTTCTGGAAATCGTTCACATCTGCAATGGGTATTTCAATTATTTCACTGGCATCTGTCCCTTTTCTTCTGCCATTGTATAGCAGAAATTCCATCTGGGTGGGATAGACCCTATTCCCAGCTCTAGTGAATGCCATAACCTAATCAGTATAATCTCACCCCCCATTTTCCATGTGATTAAATTAAAAGCCCTGTAGGTCCAGACCTAAATCAGTCAAGCAGGAATGTGTATTCCTCAAGTAGAGTAGGCAAATTGCCTAGAGCCCTCAATCTTTTTAAGACTTAAGAAAAACGTCTTAATTTTTTCTAGAATCAAAAGGAAAAAAAGTGAACTTTTAGGTTAAAGAAGATGCTTTACTATATGTTATGGACTGAATTATGTTACCCCCCCCCCCCCAATCATATGTTGAAATCCTAATCCCCAGTGTAATATAGTGTGACTGTATTTGGAGATAAGACTTTTAGGGAGGTAATTAAGGTTAAAAGGTCATGAGAGTGAGCCCCTAATCCCATAGGTATCCCAAGGGATACCAAAAACTTCTCTCTCTCCACATCCACATGGAAGGACGGCCATGTGAGGACACAGCAAGGTGGCCATTTGAAAGCCAGAAAGAGAGGTCTTACCAGATACTGACATTGACAGCACTTTGATCTCGATCTCAAGACCTGCGAGAAAACAAATTTCTGTTGTTTAAGCCACCCAGTCTGCGGTATTTTGTTAGGGCAGTCTAAACTGACCAATACAATACATAGTATTGGTTATTCGTCTTTACGACGAGTACAGACGTATATTCTAATTAAAAATAATTTTTTAAAATTTTTATGGAGGAAGGGGTCCATGAAGGCAAAAGTGTTTAGGGCCCATGAAAGTCATAATTAGCTCTGGAGTCAGTCCCTGGCATTCTCCTGGTGCAGCCCTTTAGAGTGATGGCAGGGAAAGAAGACTGCTCTGGATGGTTAGGTGTGCTAATGGAGGGCCTGGCCTGGCTGCAGCGACTTTCTTATTACAAGGGAAGCTGACACCCTGAAGAGAGCAGAATAAAGGTCACTGAAAATGCAGTCAGAGGTCTGGGCCCTCACGCCTAAAAAAACTTAAGAAAAAAAATTTGGAGGGGCACCTGGGTGGCTCAGTTGGTTAAGCGTCAACTCTTGGTTTCAGCTCAGGTCATGATCTCATGGGTCGTGAGACTGAGCCCCGCATCAGGGTCCCCCAACCCCAGCTCAGCGGGGAGTCAGCTTGAGATTCTCTCCCTCTGCCCCTCCTCTCCTCTCTCCCTCTAAATAAATAAATATTAAATAAAAAACTTATTTTTAAAAAAGAGTT
This sequence comes from Zalophus californianus, assembly GCF_009762305.2. Lineage (NCBI taxonomy): Eukaryota > Metazoa > Chordata > Mammalia > Carnivora > Otariidae > Zalophus > Zalophus californianus. The sequence continues at coordinate 73,182,685 of NC_045605.1, forward strand.
TATTTATCCATTTAAGATAGAGTGAGAGAGAGAGAGCACAAGCAGGGCGGAGTGGCAGAGGGAGAGGGAGAAGCAGGCTCCCCACTGAGCAGGGAACCCGATATGGGGCAATGAGGGGCTTGATCCCAGGACCCAGGGATCATGACCTGAGCCGAAGGCAGACGCTTAACTGACTGAGCCACCCAGGTGCCCCCAAAACTTATTTTTTTTAAAGATTTTATTTATTTATTTGAGAGAGAGAGGGAGAGCACAAGCAGGGGGAGGGGCAGAGGGAGAAGCAGGATCCCACTGAGAAGGGAGCCTGATGTGATGTGAGGCTGGATCCCAGGCCCCTGGGATCATGACCTGAGCCGAAGGCAGATGTTTAACTGACTGAGCCATGCAGGCGCCCTTAAAAAACTTCTTTTTAATAAAAGTCGTCTTTTATCCCACCCCTTTCCATACTTCCTGGTGGAAAACCCCCCTCAACTCTTCTGCACACCGCCATAGTATTCAACTTTCATGTGTCTTAATATCTTTATAATTGCTGTGGGGCTTTTTTTTTACTCTAATAATAATAATAGGAACTGACACATGTAAAGCACTTAATAAATGGTAGCTTTAATGTTAGAAATCATCAAAGCAACCCAATGAGGAGAGTACTCTTATTATTCTTACTCTCCCGATGAGGAAACAGGAGCGCCAGAGAGGATGTTCCTTTCACAGGATTTCACACCTTGTTAGTAGCTGGAGCCAGGATTCAAATCCAGAGTCAAGGTCTTAACCACAGTGATTTATGTAACACCTGCAACCATAATTTTGAAAACTGCTGGGTTGGAATGTAGCACAATAGAACTTACTGAGAATAAAGGAGGTAAGGCATGGTGATGATGGGGACCCAGATTTAGCAGGAAGCCTTGGAATAGGGTTGCCTGATAAATTACCCAACACCTAGTTAAATTTGGATTTCAGAAGAATCATGCATAATTTTTTAGTATAAGTATGTACCAACCAAAAAGTTATTTGTCATATATATGAAATTCATATTTAACTAGAGGTCCTGCATTTTTATTTGCTAAACCAGAATCCTGGGAGCCGAGGGCATGATTCCAACAGGGAGTTAGGTCTCAGGGAGGACCAGGCAGTTAGAGCATCTGTGAGGGCCTGTGGTAAATCCAACCCCTGTCGCTAGGCGGCACTAGAGGACTGGGCAGGGCAGGGGGACGGCCTGGTGGTGGGTGGAGAGCAGGCCTAGGGCAGGGCCTTGGGAATGCTGTGCACCTCAAATCAAACCACAAAAGAAGTAACAGACAGGGGCAACTGGATGCCTCAGTCGTTAGGCGCCTGCCTTCGGGTCCTGGTCCCAGGGACCTAGGATCGAGCCCTGCATCGGGCTCCCCGCTCCGCGGGAAGCCTGCTTCTCCCTCTCCCTCTCCCCCTGCTTGTGTTCCTGCTCTCACTATCTCTCTCTGTCAAATAAATAAAATCTTAAAAAAAAAAAAAAACAGACAGCTCACAGAAAAAGAACAGCTTTCGCATGACTAATAAACATGAAAAGAGGCTCAATCCTTATTCATAAATGAATAAACCTAATATAAAATATTTTCCACCTCTCACATTGGCAAAAATAAAAATATCAGTAGAAGGATTAATAACACTCAGTGTTGTGAAAGTGCGAGGACAGTGTGAGGAGACTGGTGCATCGTCTTTGGATTAATATCCAAACTAAAAATGCACGCTGCCTTTAACCAATGATTTAACTCTTAGGGATTTATCAAACCAGATTTGCTCATGTGAAGATGTTCATTGTTGTACTAACCAAAACCAAAACCAACAAACGGCCTAAGTATCCACCCAAAGAGACCTGACTAACGAGTGATAACATGTCCAGGTAACAGAATGCTGGGCAGCCATTTAATGAACGCTGTAGGTCTGCTGCTGAATGGTGTATGAGGAAAGAGTTCCAGGATATTTTGCCAGGGGAATAAAGCAAGATGCAGACCATTATATGTAGTTTTTTCCAATTTGTGTGTAATAGAGAGAGGAGGGGTGAGACTTATTTATAAATTCATTGAACATGTTTGAGAAGATATCCAAGAAACCATCCACAGTGGTTCTCCTTGGGGAGGGAGGCAGGGAAGGAAACTTACTGTGTACTCTGCAGGTTTTACTTTTTATTATTATTATTATTATTATTATAACCATAAACAGGTATTACCTTGGAAATTTAAAATAAAAAATAAGTTTGAAAAAATGAAGAATATCAAAGTCAGACCAAGAAGTAGAAGGAAAAGTATCCAAAAAGTAAGATGGGAAAAGAAATATGTCCAGCCCCTGAGGTTGGAGTGAATCATCAAGGCAGTAGCAAGCTGCCTGGAAAAAACCTTTAGTTTTCAGGATGCCTGGCCTGGCCTCTCTTGGTGTGAGCTGGGGAAATGCTCACCGTCTCAGGACTCAAGGAGCTGCTGTGGGTGGACCCCACCCACTGGCCCCTTCTTGGGCAGCTGGAGGGTAAGAAAACATTCATACAAACTGGAGGTGAACAAGGCCAGTACAGGGTGGGGCCTGAAACCTCTTTTCACCTGGGTACTTTACTTCAAGTCTTGCACATCACTTTTTAAATTTCACAAAGAGCTTGTGGTCAGCTTAGCCACTCAAGCTAGAACATTGACAGTAGCCAGAAAAGAAAGGCAGAGGGGCCTGAAGTCAGGGCCGTGCTAAGGGAGGGAAACAAAGAGAAGTTTAAGTCCAGGAGATGGACTTTAGAATGGGAACAGTGGTTCTCAAAGAGTGTACTCCAGACAGGGCCCTAAACATTGAAAAGCGTGGACTCCACCTCCTACCACATATGTGATTAAGAAATAAAAAGGTATGGAAGTCCAGCAAAGTTCTGAATATTCTCACTGTGATGACTTTGATCTTTTAAATACCAAACATGAAATTCTTTTCTCATATTTCTGCTTCCCTTATTTGTTGACACTCTGAACGTGCGCTTAAGTCTCTCTACTGGAGAATTCATCACTGTCTGCAGACTACCAGTATCAAAATTATCTGGCTTTTTGATGGCTATTTCAGTGCTACTAAATGGGAAGCTCTAGAGGTGGGTCCAGGAAATTGAATTTTAGCCAGACGAAGAAATAATAGTAATAATAAATACGGTAAGTAGCCAGTGTCCACTTTGGCTCCCATGACTTTTGCCTCCTGATAGTCACACCCTTGTGTGGTTTCCTTCCACATCGTCCTGGGAGGGGGGGCAGCATATAACAGAAGTGAAGCTATGTCGCTTCTGAGATTAGGTTATAAATGAGTTAGGCTTCCATCTGGGGTGTCCACCCTCCCTCTCTTTCTTGGATCTGTCACTCTGGGGAAGCAAACTTCTATGTTGTGAGCAGCCCTATGGAAGGGCCCACGTGGCAAGACGAGGAAGCCTCTGTCCCACTAAGAACTGAAGCTTGTCAGCAACCGGATGAGAGGTTGAAGCAGATTCTTCAGCTCCATTTGAGTCTTGTGGTGACTGTTGTCTCAGGCCACCAGCTGACATCTTGCCTAGAACCTCAGGAGAGACCCTGACCCAGACTAACCTCTGCTAAAGCCACTTCTGGATTTCTGATCCCTAGAAATTGTGAGATAATGAATGTCTATTTTTTTAAGCTGCTAAGTTTAGGGATAATTAAGCAGAAATAGGTAACTAATATAAGTACCATTTGTTGAAAGCTTACTGTGTATCATGTTCCCTTCCAAGTGTTCAACAGATGTTATTCTATGTGAATTTCTCAACCTATGTGTGAGGTAGGAATTATCAACCCCATTTTGCAGGGGAAGAAACTAAAGTTCAACACAAGTGCTAAAAACCACTATTGTGCATATAAAGTTTAAAAGAGAATATCCAAAATGTTGAGTGAAAATATTACCAACCAGTTACTTTAACCATAAAATACTTTTTTTTTTTTTTACTAGACCCGTGCTTTGGTATAATTACCAGAAAAGATAATTTTATATTTCTTCCAAAAAAATGCACTCCCAAGTGTACTCAGGGGAGCTGAATTAGTTGACTGTTAAGCATAATGTTTTCCACTTAAATTTTGGAGAATTTCTGCCAAATCTGGCATTTTAAAATCTAGGCACAATTAACATGAAGGCAGCCTTTCTGACAATTAATTGGTCCTAAAGTAGGATTCCTTTTTTATGAGTTTGTTTACTTATTTTTGTCAATAAAATCATGCCATCGGCACAAACGACAAACAGTGGTTAGTTGACTTGCTAAGCCGGGACTGGAGCCTCGGCCTCTGGACACCTAGACAGGGGCCATTCCTATAGCTTGCCATTTTTTCTCTCTACTTTGTGAGATCCTGTATGGTTCCCATACATTCCAGTCACACCCGCAAGGTGGAGGCGGCTTGCAGGTCCAGAAGTCACCTTGGATGTGGGTGTAGCGTGTATTGACTGTGCTGTGGGACTTTACCACTGGGAGGAGAGAGGGGAAGCTCTGGCTTAAGGAGCTGAATGCTGTCTAACCCCCTTCCCCCAGCTTCCTCCTCCAACTGTGCTCATTTCTGCTGTTCTGGGAAGCAACAGTAGAGAAAGTATGGATTTTTAGAGCCCTCTAGACCCGATATCAAATCTGGGCTCTACCACTTACTTGCTGTGTGATCTTAGCCTAGCAACTTTGCCTCTCTGTACCTGAGCTCCTTATTTTCATTCATTCATTGGTTCATTCTTTCATTCATTCATTCAATCATGTGGTTATTTAAAAATATTTATTGAGAGCTTTCTAGGCATAGAATTATGTGGTGAACGAAACAAAGTCCCTTATCTCTAAGAGCTTTCCTTCTAGCAGATGTGAAGGGTTGTTGGAGAGACAGACAATAAACAGGAAAACTAATATATAATGTTACATGGGGATGGTAGTAGGTGTTGTGAAGACAATAAAATAGGGTAAAGTGATAGAGTGATGAGGGGTGCCACTTACCTGTAAAAGGAGACAGTAATTCCTACTTCATAGGGTTGATCTAAAGATTACATAAGATGTAAAATATGAAGCACTTGGCACTGTACATGAGACAGAGTCCTTAATCGTTGAGTCCTTGTTATGTAATAGACACTGTTCCAAGTAGTATAGATATGTTAACTCATGTAATCACCTCATTTTACAGATGAGCTGAGGCACCCGTGGGTTGTATTACTTGCCTAAGCTCATTCTGACCTCAAAGCCTATGTTTTTATTTGGTTTGCTAAATGGTAGTGTCTCTCTCTGCCTTTCATAACTTGATTTATGGAGGACAGAGGGACCCAGAGTAGGGTGCATTCGATTTTGTTGGAGGTGGGGCGGGGGCAGACAGAGGCCAGGTGGGACCTAGGGCAGCTTGTGAAGCAAAAGCAAGGGCATCTGGAAGTTGAGTAACCATGTAACCTGGTGATGCAACTAGATGATAAAAAAAGGTGACAGTTGAGGATAATGGAGTAATGAAATACTTGGATAAAGAGGGTGTCTTCATTTAGCTTTAGTTGCTAAAACTAAATACCATAGGCTGGGTCACTTAAACAACAGACATTTCTTTTTTCACAGTTCTGGAGGCTGGAAGTCTGAGATCAGGGTGCCAGTATGTTGGGTTCTGGTGAGTACCCTCTTCCTGGCTTGCAGACTGTTGTCTTTTAGGTGTGTCCTCAGCATGGCAGAAAGAGAGAGAGAGAGCGCAAGCTCTCTGGTGTCTCTTCTTATGAGGGCACTAATCTCATCATGAGAGCCTTACCCTTATGACCTCACCTAACCCTAATTACCTCCCAAAGGCCTCATCACACTGAGGGTTAGAGCTTCAGTGTATGAATTTGGAGAGGGCACAATCCGGGCCATAGCAGAGGGAATGGACAGGACCTACGGAACTTATTGCCAGAATCCAAATCCACAAAGATTTCATGGGCAGGAATCTAACAGAGATTAAACGTAATAGAAAAAGTGCCAATCCCTGAATTTGATACAAAAAATTGCAAAGTCAGGGGATGGAGGAAAATATTTTGGATTTAGTTAACTATAAGCTCAGTCCAAGCAGTTGGGACAATGTGGTCACCAAAAGAACGGACACTTCTCCTCTGGTCAGATGCATCATTCCTGGGCCAACATTATATTTGGGCACCCCTACAACACAGTCTTAAGGTGTCCTTTCCTTTGGGGTCTCCCTGCCCCAATCACCTCAAAACACATCTTTCCATCTGCAACCCTCTTCCTCAGCTATTTTCTTTCTTTTTTAAGTTTTTTTTTTTTTTTTTTCCTGAGGGAGAGTGTGTGTGGGGGGAGGGGCAGAGAGGGAGAGAATCCCAAAGAGACTCCACACTGAGCATGGAGCCCGATGTGGGGGTTGGGGCAGGAGCTCAATCTCATAACCCTGAGATCACGACCTGAGCCCAAACCAAGAGTTGGATGCTCAACCAACTGAGCCACCTGGTGCCCCTTCCCCAGGTATTTTCAAACAGACCGTCAGCTTGTTATTTGTGGGCTTTCTGAAGTATCAATGTATTAATTTTTAACTGAACATATGTTACATAATGTGCCACAATACAGGAGGCCTTTGTATAGACAATAGCAGGAATTAAAATTTAAGAAAAATACATGAAATAACGAAGATGGAGAAAACTAAAACTGAGAACAAGCCTAGGTTTATTTTATTTTAGTGGTACAAAGCCACTTTCAGGCCAGCTCACAGAACATTAAGGAACCACTGAGGTCCTGCAGGAACACTGTTTGAGAACCACTACTTTACTGTACAATCATCTCCATTCTTGTCAACAAGTGCCTCATTAACAGTGGGATTTTTCCCTCTGGCCACAATATCCAGTCCTTCCGCTTCTCCCCCTTTACCATTTCTAGTTCTCCTCCTCCATGGGGCCCCTGCAAGCTGTACGGCAGGTAGACTCAGACAGTCACTCGCTTATTCAGCAAGTCATCAGGAGAACCTACTATGTGCCCGACTCTACTTTAAACACCGGTGATAAAATGACCAGAAACCGGCATGGGCTCATCTCTTATGGGGCTTCTAATCCAATTGGGGGGAAGATAATCAAATCCAATTAGTTATACACATGATTATAAATTGAAATGACATCCAGGAAAGAGCAAATGGATATAGCCACCAAAAGGGCAGATATCAAAGGCAGTGGTTGTGGTGCTTCCGACAAATAAGCTGGGTCATCTTTATTAGTAAAGTTACATAATCAAGTCCACAAAGTCATAGGGAGATAATTTCCACAAGTGGGTGGGTGACTTCAGTGTCTTATGATAAACACATAGTCTTAAACAACACAATTTCACACCACAAACACTGTAACAGAAGTAGATTCCTGTGAATATATTTATGGTCTCAAGGTTGTTAGTCAGCAATCCTTGAAATCATTAAAACCAACCTGTCCTATTATAAGGAAGTCGTTTGATATTCTTAGTCCACAAACTTTAAAACTTTATAATGACAGGATATAAATAAGTACAGATTTAACATAAATTTTATGGTAACCTGTATGTAAATATTCTTGATTCATTATCCAAGATACAAGGCCAGCTGATACTTTATCTCCAAGGACCTGTGTCAACAGTCTTATTCAAGATTCCTCAATAATTGGGTAACTAAGGCTTGTGACTTCTGGCTTCAGATATAACTTCTGGCCAAGTCCAATTAAAGAATTTTGGGGGGTTAATCATTACCTGTTTCCTTATATGTGCGGTAGGTCAAGTTCCTTAGCCTCTCTGAGCCTCAAGGTCCCCATCTGTAAAATGGAACAATAATAGGGCCTATATCACAAAGGTATTGTGAGAATTAAAAAAGAAAATACAAGCACAACACCTAGCACAGTGCCTGGCATATGGCAAACAGTAGAAAACATCTGTTGTTATTAATCCCGAAAGTAGAGCTTCCAGGAAATTTATTGAAACAGAAATGTGATCTTTATGTCATGCTTCAGTAAAGAATTTACATGTTTATTTAACAAAGGAACTAATGTTCTTTATAGCTGTCACAAAAGCAGAAACTCTTTTCGGCAATTTATCTGGAGAGCAATTTGTGAATCATGAATATAATAATTCCCTTTGGTCTAATCATCCTACTTCCAAGAATGTTTCATAAGAAAATAACCAAAGATGTAGACAAAGATTATATGGAATATGTTCATTGCAGCATTATTTATAATAGCAAAATAACATACATATTCAACAATGTGGGAAAATTAAATTGTGGTGAATTTAGATTTTAAAACTTGAAACATACATGTAAAGCAATTGGAAGGAAATATACCAAAACATTCAACTATAATTCTCTCTGGACTATAGCATGCTAGGTGATTCCTTTCTATTATTTACACATGTCCATATTTTCCAAATTTTTCATAATGAATATGTGTTACTTTCACAAGGAAAAATGTTCTTTTTAATAGCCTCATAGACAAATTTTTTCCCCTAAGCTTTTTAAAACACCACACTGGGATGGCAGAATCCCGAAGTAGGAAAGAACTATAGAAAAATCATCTCTCCACCCTCTGCTGCCATTCCTCCAGTTTGAATCTTTCCCAGCTTTCTCCTGGACGACCGTAACAGCTTCCTAATTGTTCTCCTTGCCCCCAGTACTGACTGCCATCCCACTCTCCAAATCAGTTGCCGTCAAAAATGAGCTTTTCACAGTGAAAATCTGCTTGTTTGCCCCATCTGCAAATCTTCCCGGCTCCCCATGGACTTAGTCATCAAATTTTTTTTTAGAGCTCTTCCAACTGAATGATTATATATATATATATTTATATATATACACATATAATTGAATTATTCAATTAATATATTAATACTATATATTAATTGACTATTATAATTGAATATATATAATTTAAATTCAATTAATTAACATATAATATATTATTTGTTTCAGGGGTACAGGTCTGTGATTCATCAGTCTTACATATAATATCCAGTGCTCATTACAAGACACGCCCTCCTTAATGTCCATCATCCAGTTACCTCATCCTTCCACCCCCTTCCCCTCTAGCAACCCTCAGTTTGTTTCCTATGATTAGGAGTCTCTTATGCTTCCACCCCCTTCCCCTCCAGCAGTCCTCAGTTTGTTTCCTATGATTAGGAGTCTCTTATGGTTTGTCCGCTTCTCTGGTTTCGTCTTGTTTCATTTGGTCATCAATCTGAAACTCCTTAGCTGTGCGCGCCCACCGCAATCCAGTGCCCAAAGCACAACACCTCCCGCTTCATGTCCCACCACTTGCCCTGGCACCCTATGCTCCGGACATACCTACTCACACTCTGTCCCATTTTTATGTCTTTGCACACGTCCACACTGCTCTGCCTGGTAAACCTGGCCTGCTCTTCAAGCTGTCCGATGCCCCCAGTCCTGAGAAGCCTCTCCAGACATCTGGTTACCTACCCTTCGGCTACCCTTTCTTTGGTGCCCTTTTCATCACAAGTCCCTGTGGCTAGTTACTGATTTGTATGCTTGTATCCAGTACAAAGGTTCTCAAGCTTCAGTATGCATACGAACCCTTTGCGGGGGAGCTTGTTAAAACACAGATGCCGGAGCCCCACCTTAAAGCGACTGAGGCAGAACTCCTGGGTGAAGTTCGGTCAGCTGGAGGTTCAACAAGCTTCCCAAGGGACTCTGATGCACTTGGAAGTTTGTGAAGGTTAAGTTCCACTCGTCTTCAGAAGAGACCATGCCTAAGTCATTCCAGGCAGACAAACGCCCACTCCGAGAGGAAGGTAAGCGTTCTCTGCGGAGCACTTTGTTCAGCATGGGTGCATTTATGTGTAGGTGCCTTCTGTACTTTTCTCATGAAACTCCCACCAAAAACTCTCTGAGGGAACTACTCCACAAAGGAAACTGAGACTTGGGAAGATTCAATCCTGCACCCAAGAGAAAGTGGTGGTGCTGGGACTCTAGCCTGGAGCTGGGGGCCTCTGTGAGAGCCAGTGCGCTCTCTGCGTGTCTCGTTCTTCACAGGGCCCCATGCTTGCTGCTGGCCTAGAACAAATGGGAAAAATCAAGGTCATACAACTCCTTACTCTAGGTTCCAGTCTATTTACAGGATTGGCCTCAATTCTGAGACCATTTTTCGTTTTTAGGGTTAAAAATGTTTTTTACCTTTACAAAGTGATGGTGATGGCAGTTGATTGCTTTCCCTTTTTTAGTCTTTATGTGGCAAAATAAAAAATTGGTGGGGCACCTGGGTGGCTCAGTCGGTTAATTAATAGACTGCCTTTGGCTCAGGTCATGATCCCACAGGTGGGGTGGGGGTGGGGAAGGGGGGGCCCTGCTGAGCGGGGAGTCTGCTTCTCTGTCTCCCTCTGCCCTTCCCCCTGCTCCTGTTCTCTCTCTTTCTCTCTCTCTCAAATAAAATCCTTAAAAAAAATTGGCAAACTCTGTTCACTGTCCTTTTTTCTTAAATTAGCCTTGTTCTGGAAATCCTAAAATGCAGTACTGCTGATTTTAATGCAATCTTCTTTCTATAGCATGAGGCTGTTTCCTTGACTCATCCTGCAGCAAGTAGAGATCACTCATAACACTTCTCTGCACAGTGGCGTTTTGGATATTGTTGCGGAGTGTGTGTGTGTGTGTGTGTGTGTGTGTGTGTGTGTGTGCGCGTGTGTGGTGGTAACAAAGAAGAAGGGGCCATTTTTTCAGGGGTGGGAGAACTGCTCAGCATCCCTCCCCTTCTGAGCCCGGCTAAGCGGGCAGCCATTACAGCTGGGGGCCGGGAGAGGGGTATGGTCACAATTCTAGCTCTTTCTCTTTTGCAGTTTAAACCTTATTGTAATATTTGAGCACATCATGCTCCCAAAGCCCTCTCTTCTCCTGATGGGAGGCAGGAAGCCGAGCTGGAATAGGGAAGGGTTTGGTATAATTCTCCTGGCCCCTGCAAAGGTGCCTCAGCCTCACTGTCCCGTCAGGGAGGAATATCCTGGAGAAAGTCCAGCCAGTTCTCATGGTCCCTGCCTAATTTTCTGGTCTTGGGAGATCTGAGGAGAGGAGACAGGACGGAGGTGGGAAGCTGAGGCCATGGTCATTGCGTGGGCCATTCCCACTAGACTGTGGGCTCCATGAGGACAGGGAAGGTGTGTTTGCTTCATATCTGTGTCCCAGATACAGCCTGGCCCATTATAAGTGGTTAATAAGTACCCGCTACATGAATGTATGGTTGTATCTGAGTGGGGTAACTAGAAGAAGGGTCTTGGCAGGGGCCAAAGATGGCGTCTTTGAGAGGAAGAGACAGGAGGGTCTGGGCTCTGGCCTGTTACCCCAAGACTGCTCTTCAGGCACTGGTGTTGTTAAGGAGATAATTAGTCATGCAGGGTCCTTGATGAGTGGGATCATCTAGGGTTTTTTTGTTTTGTTTTGTTTTCACTCCAAAACCATCCTCTTGCTCAAACCCCAGAGAGTTTTCCTTTCTTGTTTCACTTCGTCATATTAACATCCCAGCACTGAGGAAGGAACAACTTAAAAGCACAACCCAAAGAGTTTGGGTTTGGATGGAAAGGGAAGATGGAGTGGGCCTGAGGTTGGTGGGACAGCTGAACTTGAGTGACCCCCACATGACGACCGACTAAAACACTTGGACTTCACAGAGACAGGGACTCTAGAAGCTTGGGCATTAGAGGTCATCTAATCCCACACACCACACTGAAATCAGGGATCCTGCCCGGGGCATCTCTGGTATTGAACCCCATTAGGAGACCCTTGGTTTGGTAGTTTTATAGTCAGAGAAATCCACTTAGGTCTCAAGGCCTCATGATGCCCTTGTCAATAGACAAAGGAGAGGAAAGAGGAGTAAAATCCCAGGTGTGCCTGGCTCTAAGCCCAGAAGTCAACCAAAGAGCCTAGAATGTAGGGACACTGACCCACATACTACCTCAAGAGAGCATTAAAATTTAGCCCTGAGTGTCTGGAAAGAGTTCTGCTAAAATCTTTGGCTTTTTCTTAAAGGTGCCAGGAGTAGACCTTGTATCACAGGCTACGTCAGGCACTCCAGGGCTCACCTGCCAAGCCCACGTGCGCTCCAGCATGACAGAGGCATTCTGGAATGGATGTCTTCAGAGGATGGGTGATACTCAGATTTTGTATTCTTAGGCTGACTCGTGTATGCAGAGAGGGACCTGTAGGAATGTCCTGGGCTGAGGCTGGGGGAGTTGAACCTCACACAGACCAAGAACTGATGGAGCACACAGTCAGGAAGGGAGATGGGTCATTGTCCTCTGTCTTCAAGGTTTCTGACCTACTACAATGGGGAAGCAGAACCACCATGTGTCATCTGTTCTAGAAGGAGGCAACCAAACACAGAGACCGCAGATCATCTCTGTAAGCATATACTTCTCTGGGTGTGTCTGTCTCTTTCCTTGTGAGTGTGCTTTACCCTGGGTATATTTGGATACAGCCAGATATATCTATTTATCTGTGTGTTTCCTTCCTGGTTCTCCTTTTTTTCCCTCCCTCTTAAATATCATATCCCCCAGGGGTCTGGCCCTTCTTCTCTATTCCCTCAAGACCTTTCCCTGGTTAATTTCATCCACATAGCCTCAGTATGGCTATGAATTCCAAATCTATATCCCTGTCTTCACCTTGGTCCTGAGCCCCAGATTTGTATCCAGGTCCTCCCAAATACCTCAATTTGGCTGACACACATTCAGCTTGCTCCTAAGAACTCACCAACTTCCCCACATTATTATCAAAATACCTGAACTTGCCACACCCTCTTGAATACCTCTTCACTAATGTCTGATTTTCCTCCCCAGATTTACAGGTGGGGCAGGGGTGGGATGGGATGTGGTGGGGTGGCTCTGAGAGTTGGTTAAAAGTGTTCTGGGGGCCTGGAACAAACATGGAGAAATTAGCTGGGATCCAGCAATGGGTCAGGAATAAGGTAAACAATTGTCTATGGCCATACCACCCTGAATGCGCCCAATCTTTTTTGATCTCACAAGAATAAGGTAAACAATTTAGAGCTGGATTACAATGCCAAGTGGAGCAAACCAGATGAGAACAAAGCATCCTGTGGCAAAACCATGGGGGTCAGAGATGGAGGAGCTACTGGGTTAGATGAAGCCCCATTGGAGAAAGTGAGGCTAGCCGAGAATGATGGTTGATCATCATTTTACACATTATACATGTATCTGGCGCATGAGATCTGGGAACAATCAGAGAAGCTAGGGAATAATAGCTTACTGTCATCTAGAGATCAAGTCCAAACTCCTTAGCCAGAACATTCAGATGCCCTCTGACCTGGATCATGCTTACTTCTGCAGGTTTACTCTTTTCACTTTCCAGTTCATGCCAGTACTGCAGGCATTTCCCTGAACTCACCGTGTCTCTTGTGCTCCTATGGGCACACACAATTCCCTCTGCCTAGAACATTATTTCCACTGGTGTTTACTCAGTAAAGACCAACTCATCCCTTTCGAGTTAGCCCCAGCTTCCTCAACTCCTCCAGGCACAATGAATGATTCTGACGTCTTTCTGACGTCACCAGAAACATACTTTTATATCTCAATTATTGCAATTGCTGCACTACATGATAATTGTTTACTTGCCTGCCTGAACTGAACTGTGTGCCCCATGAAGACAGAGCCTGTCTCTTTCTGCCGTGTTTAAGTCCCCACATCTAACATGGTAGATAGCACATAGTTGGTGCACAGTAAACATTTGTTGGATGAATGAATGGACTCACATTCTTATCAGGGAGACAGACAAGTAAAGAAAAGAATTACAACGCTGTAAAGAAAAGGCCATGCTAACAGGTCATTTTGGGTACAGAGAGGAAGGAATGCCTGATTTCAGGCAGCCCTATCCCCCTTTCTGCTCCCTGTAATACGCAATTCAACATAAAAACACTAAACAGTAAAATAAAATTTTTGAAACAAACAAGAAATCTTATCCATAGACATGAAATGACATAAGCTCTTTCTTTTTTGGGAAGGGGGCAGTACCTCTGCTTTGTTGGTGACTTCTTCAGTCAGGGTGCTGGCATCCTCAAGAATTTAACAGAAGAGAATGTCATGACTCTTGGCAGAGATGTGGGCGGGTTAAAGAAACCAGCCGGGGCTGAAGAGGCACCTACCTGAAGACTAACGACAGGAAGAAGAAGTCGCCCTCTCTGGGCCTGAGGTCCAGGCTGGGAGCCTAGAGCTGTGGCCATGGAGGAGCACAGCCACTGCCAGAACTTGAGCTCAGCCCAGCAAGCTGGTGGTGCGGGTGGGGGTGGGGGAATCCCCAATCATGCCCTTCTTCCACCTTCAGATCTGCCTCTGACTCTTGTTAGCCAAACCCAATCAGGAGCCAGAGGGCAAGTGAGCCCAGGTTACAGTCATAGAGGTCAGCCTCCAGGGGCATGGGGAAAGAAGGGCTGGGAATGGGACTGGGTAGTGAGAGGGCAGAGAACAACCAGCACTGGGGGGAGATGCCTCTGCTATGCAGGTGACCTATGTCTATGATTATTGCCTGTTGAGGAATCAAACATTGACTCAGGCCCTGCAGATGAAAATTCTATGTCTCATGCTTTCTCTATTTGGATATTTGTGTAGCCGAGCTTATTAAAATCTGTGCCACTTACTTAGTAGGTCTGGGATGGGGCAAGGGTATCTATGTTTTTAAAAAGCTTCCCAAGAAATTTTGATAGGCCTCGCTTGTTAAGAACCACTTTTAGAGTCCCATCCTCTCAATTTTATCAACAGGGTAACTAACGTCCAGAGAAATGAAAAATGCCTTGACTTGGCCATGCTCCTAGAACTATCCCTTAGGTGACATTAAAGGATTTGGCTGGAAAAAGGACATGTTTGCACATGTCTCCTAGCCCCATTTCTCCTTTTTCTGATGAGGAAACCCAGGCTCCAAAGATGGAGTGAAGCCCCTAGTTAAAAGAGCTAGTAAGTCCCAGAGAAGGACAGGTTAACACCAAGTACAGTAGTTCTAACTCTCAATCCAGGCTTTTTTCTGGGCAGGACACTGTAGGAAGGTGTGTGTGTTGTGTGTGTGTTTTGTGTGTGTGTGTGTGTGTGTGTGTGTGTGTGTGTGTGTGTGTGTGTGGCACCAAGCCCAACCCTCCGGGCAACAACTGTAGTCTCCCATTCTGGTAAAGTAGGTCTGCCCACAGTCCCTGACTAGGAAGAGAAGCAGAGCAGGCGGAGTTCACTGCCCACTGGGGCTCAATGCAGAAGGGACTTGGAGGGGATGGGAGAAGGCTGTGGGTGACCCCCAGCCCCAAGTCTTGATTCTCACCCTATTGCCCCTGACTCTGAATCTCTGCTTGTCAATTCTATCACCAAGAGAGGGCTGCTCCTCACTCCAAGTGGGTGTCAGGTCCGCACAGGCTTTGGGGAAAGCTGGGCAGGTCCCAAAAGAAAAAAGAGAGGCCCATTGTGGGAGGGGCTCACAGAAATCAAGCTGTAGGCTTCTTCTGGCCCAGCACCAGGTTGGGGTGGAGCAGCAGGGCTTTAGTGTCATCCCAGGATGTTTAAAATTCCTTGTTGGTTGATAATTAGGGCTAATTAGGGCTGGTTATCCCCTCCAACCCCAATTCCCAAAGCCTGACAGACAGCTCCTTCCCTCCTACTGCAGATCAAAGACCACAGGCCGTCCTTTAAGAAGTATCTGAAATCTCTGTCTCCAGGAAGCCTCCTGGACTTTCCTAACACCAGCAGCCTGCTCCTTCCCCATCCTACACAACATGTGGGCTGGGGAGGAAATTTAGAGATTATGCGCTTATTTTATATATGGGGAAATCAAAGCCAGAGAGGGCACGTGATTCACCCAGTCACCCAACGTGGACCTGGCAAAACTGGACGGAGATCGCAGTGCATTTGACAGCTTACGGGTCCACCCATTTAATTCCCATGATTCTGATGAGGCCGGTTCCAAATGTGCCTGTGTCCCTTTAGTCTCTGTAATCTCGACATTCAAGCTGCCTAAACCGGATTTTGGCAAAGTTAGTTCCCACTCGTGTGGGTCCTTAAGTATGCTCACGTCTGCCTGTCATCCCTGATGTGTTCTTATGCTACAGTTAGTTGTCTCTGAGCTATGAGAGGCACGTGCCTAAGGGCAATGAAGTATTTGTGGTCTGTAAGCTGCTGCGGGCTTGTCTCTGTGTCTCTTTTGAAGTCGAAGGATGTGTGTCGACCTGCCGCTGCTGGTTTTGTGTCTCCGGACTTGTGTGACGCCTAGGGGTAATTGTGATTCTGTATATGTTTGTATATACGTGAGGACGGTGAGTCTATGGGCTGCTGTGGACCTATTGATGTGTCTCTTTTCATGTTGAAGGTGGTAGGTACGCTGACCATTGTGTGTCCATTTGGTTGTGTGTTTGTACACAATGAAGGTTGTGGGTCTAATCGTAACTATGTCCGTGTGAACTGCGTGTTTAAAGGCTGAAGGGAATCAGCTTTTTATCCCCAGGTTATGAGAAGATGTGTGTAGGCGTGTGCCCACGACAGGAATGTGTTTGACTCTCAGCCCAAGCTCGGCCCTCACTCCGGGGTAACAGTCACGTTCCGGGGTGCGCTGGCCCGCGTTCCCGGAGGGGCGGGGCCTCAAACGCCCCGCCTCCCCGCCTCCAGCGCTCTCACTGGCGCTGTGTGCTGTGACGTGGCGGGGATCGCAGACAGGAATCCGACCGCCCGGCGAGCCGGAGGTATTGTCCGTCACCCTAGGCTTTGTCTTCGCCTGCTCACCTGGCCGCGGGCACGTCCTGGCCGCTGCAGCCCAGAGCGGAGTGTCAGCCGCTGCCGCCGCCGCTGCCGCCATGGTGTCCCCGGTCACTGTGGTGAGTGAGCGAGCGAGCGAGCCAGTGTCCGGCGCGGCCGGAGCCCACCGGCCTGGGGACTGGGCTGCGGCAGGCCAGGCCGTCGGGGGCCGAGGAAGGGCAGGGATCCCGCGGCGGTCGGCGTCCCCGGGCGGGAGGCGGGCGCTGTCAAGGGCCCCCGCAGTCGGGACCCGTGGCGCCCCTCCTCCACGCAGCCCCTGCCCGCCGCCGGCGGGAGGGAGGAAGACAGTGGGCACGTGACTCGGAAGCGTGACTTTGTTGATGTCTGTGTGTCTGACGGGGGTCGGCGGGGTGGCTGCCGGGGAGAGAGGGGACAGCGACTGGCCGCCAGGTTCTGCGTGGGCAGACCACAGGGAGGCGTGGGAGAGGGCGGGGAAGGGCAGGAAGGTTACTGGGACCTCCTGGGAATCCTGGCCCAAACTTGTTTCCTGGCGTTCCTCATCCTATAAACAAGCCTGGGGCGCGGGAGGGGACGCCCCTAAGTCCAGGCAGCGTTGGTAATGCGCTGGAGGAAGAGGGGTCATTCTCTCTTGCCATCTCCCCCTATTCAGACTTTCTCAACTCGAACCTTTGTCTCTTCCCCACCCTTCCTCTTCTAGTGTTGGATTCTCTCTGTCAAAGTCTCACCAGCTACTACTACTACGGCCTGTTTCTCCCTATAGGAAATATGGGGCTGGGGGAGGGGTATGGAGCAGAGGTTGATGCTTCCAAGGACTGGCAGGTGGTTGCTGGAGAGAACTGGGGACTGTGGGGTTGTTCATCTCCTCCTCTACCCATGCCCCTACCCTGACGAGCCTGGATGGAGCAGATCTCCGTAAGAAGGGACTTAGTCATCTTTTCTCCCTGCTCTCACCCCTGGCAGAGCAAGGGCAGGCTTGGACCCTGGACCTACCCATCTGCCTCTTCCCAGCCTCCTTCATCACAGTCTGATCAGTCCTCAGGTACCCGGCAGTCTGGGAATCAGTGTGTTCCCAGAGCCTTGTGCTGGACAGCTCACCCAGCCAGAGTCACAATCATTTTGGGCAGAGTGTGTGTATACAGGGAACCTCAGCAGTTCTGGATCACCCACAGAGACCCTGTCCTCGAAACCCAAAAAAAGGAGCTTCAGGGGATCACAGATTCAGAATATCTGCAGTAGCCCCCTCCCTCAGCTTTGGAGAGTACTTGAAGTGGCCTTGGACACACCTTGCTTTAGCTGCCCTCCCTCCTAATCTGGCTGAGGCCGAGTCAGCTGCTCTAACTTCCCCCCCTCAGTTCCACATCTCCTCCCAGCCAGTCTACTGGCTTCAGATCAAAAGCTGGAAAGAGAACCCCTCCCCTGCTTCCTTCCTCTCTTTTTGATGAGCTCTTGAATTGCTCTTGTTCTCTGGGAAATGAGACTGACCAAGAGACACCCTGCCCCTTCAACTCCCCAATCCCTGAAATGGTTCTCTAGCCAGCATCCCTATCTCCTCTCCTTGCTCTTGATGGTACCTTGAGGCTGGTACCTTTCAGGGCAGCTGGAACGAAGGCTGAAGAGCAGGCTGGCCAAGGAGAGAGCCTGTGGGGGCCGAGGGCCCACCCTCACACATTCCTGGCACTCACCGGGTGTTGCCAGGGCCCTAAGCCTGTGCCCTGGCCCCACCGCGGAGGATCACGAGTTGGCCAGTTGTGGCGTCTCTGTGGTTTCCTGCTGACTCCGCTTCATTCCAGACAGCTGGTGGCTGATGCTGGCAGAGAGGGGTTAAAGGGGTTTTGGGGAGGGACAGGGAGGAGCCAGAAAGGGAGAAGCATTGCCTGCAGGAGGGGACTTTATCCCAAGATCTGTTTTCTGCCCAGCAAGTGACCATTCCGGTCCTGCTTTGGGCCAAGAATGCCCATGGGCAGCAGGAACAGTGGAGCCCTTCCTTTGCCTAATCAGTTAAGCCTCAGGGTGATGATGGGAATGTTCATACTCTGCTGGCTGGTTGGGGCAGGCCAAACTGGCTTTCTGTGTGTCAATTCTCCCTACTTGGGAGGTGGGTCTGGCTCTGGGGTGGTATATGTCTGGGTTGAGGGTGCTGGCTCGGAACACCTCTATGGGCTTCTGAGCCCCGAGTGCTGAGTGCTTCCCTTGTCCTGTGTCCTCCAGGTGAAGAGTGAGGGACCCAAGCTGGTGCCCTTCTTCAAGGCCACCTGCGTGTATTTTGTGCTCTGGCTGCCCTTGTCCAGCCCATCGTGGGTCAGCGCCCTCATCAAGTGCCTGCCCATCTTCTGCCTCTGGCTCTTCCTTCTGGCCCATGGCCTAGGATTCCTGCTGGCCCATCCCAGTGCCACCCGCATCTTGGCGGGGCTCGTCTTCTCCGCTCTAGGTGATGCCTTCCTCATCTGGCAGGACCAGGGTTACTTTGTGCACGGTCAGTTGCCCCAGTAGCTATCTGGGAGGAATCCTGGGGCTGGGTGCCAGAGGGTCTTAGGTGGCCGAGGATTTGGGCGAGGGAGCTTTTGAACAAGAATACGGGGAATCTGAGGGTTTCTGAGGCCAAAGACTGTGGGGCCCTTGTTGGAGGATTACCTTGCATCTAGATGATCTGGTGATCAGTTCTAGAGTTTCTCAGGGGAAGGGAGGGTGTATCTTTACTTCTGTGGATTTCCTCCCACTCGTGATACTCCCCGGAAAAGCTCCTGGGTTTTCTGCAGCACTCCCCTCCTACCCCAGCCCTGTTACTCATTAGTCCCCCGAACCTGCCCTCAGCATCCCCTCATCCTCTCTCACTCCTAGGTCTGCTGATGTTTGCTGTGACCCACATGCTCTACGCCTCGGCCTTTGGCATGCGGCCACTGGCTCTGCGGACAGGTCTGGTGATGGCAGTGCTCTCGGGCCTGTGTTATGCTCTTCTCTACCCGTGCCTCTCAGGTGCCTTCACTTGTCTGGTGGGGGTCTACGTGGCCCTCATCGGCTTCATGGGCTGGCGGGCTATGGCAGGACTACGGCTGGTCGAGGCAGCCTGGCGCTGGACTGAGCTGGCGGCAGGCAGCGGTGCGCTGCTCTTTATCATCTCAGACCTGACCATCGCCCTCAACAAGTTCTGCTTCCCCGTGCCCTACTCACGGGCACTCATCATGTCCACCTACTATGCTGCCCAGATGCTTGTTGCCCTATCAGCTGTTGAGAGCCGGGAGCCACTGGAAGACTACAGACCGAGCAAGGCCAACTGAGAGGCCAGGGGCTAGTTACCCCTCTCTCCTCCTGGGGCAGGGATCCAGAACCCGCAAGGACTGGGTCAGGATGGCTGTAGGCCTAACCTGGGGCAGCAGATACCACCCGGGAAATGTACAAGTTTGAGGGGCTGAGCAGGAAAGGGATCTCTCTAGCAAAGCTAGCCAGTCCAGAACAATTCTGAGAGCTAAAAAGAGCCAGCCTCATTCTCCTTGCTGGAGCTGAAATCAGACATCTCCCCACCTCTAACCCCATCGGGACTGTCAAAACCCCTCTGGAGGGTGATGGTGCTCAGAGTCTTGTCTCCCCTCGCCCCACTTCTTCTAGATAGAAAAGTCTGACTCACCCACTCCCAGTCTTTCTGATCTGCACAGAGTTGAGGGAAGAGAGGAGAAATCTGAGCTGAGATGACCCAAGCCCAGGGCTTGAAGCCCCTTTTGCAGGCCCCTAGTTGGGAAGATTGGATGAGAATGGAGTCTCCCTTTCCTTCATCTATCCTTGTTACTTGAACAATCTCAATTTCTAAGTGTTGGTGGGAAGGTGAAGGGGTGTCTGTCCAGGTAGGCGAGACTGGGGACTTCACTGGCCTGGGAGCTTGGGTTCCCAAGGATTCAAGTTGGTCCCATCCCTCTCAGAGGCTAGCCCAGAGTGCAGGCCCACCACCACCACCCTTAGACCCTATCCCCAGGGCTAGGGTGAACCATGCCAAAGGAAGGGGCCAGCCTGTATTTGTGTCTGTGCATGTGACTCCATGTGTGTGTGTGGTCTGTCTCCCAGTCTATGTCTGACTCTGCCATCTGTCTCTGTCCTGCTGTCTAAGTCTTATAAGGGAGAGGGCCTCAGGGAGTTGCTGAGGGGGTGCTGAGCCTGGCTTAGAGAGCTGGGACCCCACCCTGCCTCCATCAGTGCTTTCCTCTCTGCCCCTTCTGCACTGGGAGCCAGAGGAGGGGGCTCCAATGACATTCTAGGGTCATAAGACCTAAGGCATATTCAATGCAAAAGGAGCAAGGATGGGACAACTCCATCCTTTGCTGCTCACGTGAAAAAAAAAATAAAAACCAAGGGCCATCATCTCTCCTGCTTGTCTGCCTGTGTGGCATGTGGCTGTCCTGGAGAGGAGGGGGTGGGACATGGTGCCATGGGCCCTGGATGTCCTTACAGCCTGGGTCACAGTCCTGGCCAGTGCATCTTGGCGCCAGGCTGGCTCCCTGGCTCTGGTGACACGGTGCTGGTTGGAGTGGGTCTCACTTCCCCGGTCACGTGTATGGGTGAGGATGTAGTTCAGGAGGATGGGGGATGGGTCGGATTTACCACCATCCAAGTTTCTCCTTGATACATTGCCCTGCGCACGGGTGCCTGGCCTCCTTTGGTAAGTCTTAGTTACCCAGTGTCCTCTGCTGCTGCCCACCTCCTCCCAGACCTGCTACCTGCTCCAAAATGATTCAGATTCCCTTCAAGCCTCTCCTCTCTCCTTGGCCTGTGGGCTCAGTTAAACAGCAGGGAGGAGGGAGAGTAGATTGGTTGATTTGTACTTTAGATGGGAAGCCCTGGCGAAACAATGGAGTGGAGTCACTCCACTCCAGGGGCATTTGCATCTTAATGGGCAGTGTCCCGACCCAGAAGCAGAAAGGGAAGCCTTGGGTGGTGGTGAATATGCCCGTAGTAGAGAGGTTGTAGAGTTGTGGGGACTGGATAGAGGAGGAGGCTCAGTCCCGTGTGGGTGATGGGTGAATTAGTGATTTCCAAACTAGGATTTTTACAGAGATACCTGGTGGGGGACAGTGAAAGAATAAGTTGAGGAGGGAGGCTCAGAGACCCCCCCCATCCTTGTTTGATGTCCAGTAGTTTCTTATGATTTTTTTTTTTTAAAGGGAGAATTCTGCTGTAAAACCTAAGTTTGAAACCCAGTGAGCTGGATGACCAGTTCCTTCTAGCTCTGAGATGCACTAATTCTGAAATAGTGGGAATCCTGGGCACTAAAGAGGCAAGGCCCTGATCCCCTCAAACCCCAAAACTCTGAGGACAGATCTACCTGGTGAAGAAATGGGAGGGGGGTACCTGAAGAAGGATGAAGCCTATCTAAGACTTGCTCTCCCTTGCCCTGAGGGGAGAGGAGGGTGCAGTGTGGCTGCAGAGGAGGGGGGAGGCATGTCAAGGTCCAGTCTAGAAGGGGCTGCTCACTCCCAGTGTGAGTGGGTTTGGACTAAACTCTTGGAGTCCATGCTCCGTGTGTCCCCATCCACTCCCAAGTCCATGTCCTTGGTCCCTGTTGCACATCACCCTCAAGAACAGGCAGGGGTGAGCTTAGTCAATTTATTGTCCCATGCCTTCGTGGACTGTTTACACTGACAAGCACCAGAGAGCAAACGGGGGCTGCCCTCACTGGGGCCACACACAGGATAGGCCCCGAAACCACATATCCCAACGTCCTCCTGATGCTTGGGCCGGGACGGAGCTCACATAAGGTACTTTGACTTCTTCTGCAGACTTTCAGTGACTGATGCTAGAATGGACTTGTCATCTTTGTCTGAAAGAGCAAAACAAGTATTTGTCAGTGTTAATGTTGCTAGGAGGAAGGCAAACTCTAAATTGCTGGACTTACAGTTAAGGCCCCAGTCTCCCAAGGTCAGCTGAGTGTATGGGGCCAAGAGCTACCAATTATTCAGCACTTAATATTTGCCAAGCATCGCGCCAGGCACTTCTGCGCACTATCTCATTTAAGCCTCAGAAGAGCCCTAAGGAACAGATGAGAGAGCAGGCTCAGCGTGGTTTGCCAAGGTCACACGGCTGGACAGCGGTGGAGCCAGGGCTCTGGGCCCACGTGCTTACAACCAGAATTAAGTTGCCAGGGATTTCTCTAGCTGTGGAATGAAAGCTGGATGTCTCCCACCAGGCCTTCCCTGGCCTACTTCTGTCACACAGTTCCGCTGCCACTAGGGAGGCACCATCTCAGTGCCAGACGTCTAGCTGGGTACTTGAGAGAGACAGCGACAGGGCGTGGCACTTGCCCCAAAGAAAGGCACCTACAACAGGACACCAATGGACTGCCATGGAGAGTTCAGGGAGTGGCAGAGGATGAGGCTGGAGAAGTAGATGTGAGGAGGAGCCTTGCTGGCTGGGGTTTTCTCAAAAGGATCATGGAAAAGTTAGGGAGTTAAAGCAAGAAGGGAGCAGGGCAGGTCAGCTTTGCATTTCGAGAGTTCATGCTCCTTGCTGTGTAGTTGTGAAGATAGTAGAGTGTGTAGGAAGAAATAAGATAGTTCCCCTACATGGACGCACCTGAGCGGAGGTGTGGCACACCTGTGCAGAGGAAGGCTCTCCACTAGGTTCCCTTCAGTCTTTCCCCCATCTGTACTTCCCATCTATCCTTATCCTAGACCAGTAGTTTTCGGTCTTGGTTGTGTATCAGAATCCCTTGTCAAATCTTGTAAACATAAAAATTCCCTCCAGAACCCTGCCACAGAGATGGTGACTGGTGAGTCTGGTTCAGGCCTTATCACCGGTATCTTTTTCAAAGGCAAGTCTAGGCCCACCAAGGGCTGCAAACTACAGTCTATTGAGGGATTGCAAACTCCCAAGTCTGCAGGGGCCAGGCACATAACAAATGACATCCAGAGGATGGGAGAGAGGAACCAAGTATGGCCAGTTGGTGAATGTTTACACCACGGGATGGCAGAGGAAATAAAAAACGGCGCCAAGAGATGGCCATCTTGTGCCTCTGGACCAGGTGGGCCGCAGGGACGCCTCCCCACCCCCAGCCGGCCCGGCCCGGTGCCCTCACCGTAGACCGTGAGCGTGCAGCTGCTGCGGTCCTTGCCCAGCTCATTCTCCACCAGCACGCTGAACTCGCCGCTGTCCTTGAGCGTGCAGGTGGGGATGACGATCGTGCAGACGCCGCTGGTGGAGTTGTACCAGAACTTGGAGTTGGCCGTGATGTTGACGTCACTCTTGTAGAGGGTCACCGTGGGCCGCGGGTTCCCAAGGAAGGCGCAAGTCATGGTGCAGTCCTGGCCGCGCAGCACCGTGTGCGGCTTGAGTGGGGTCAGGAAGCGCGGCGCGTGGCGCCAGTCCTTCTGCTGGTACGGCTTCAGCTGGGCGCTCAGGTCCTCGACTGCGCGGGGCGGGACGCGGCGGGCGGTGAGCACGCCCGGGACCCCAGCCGCCGCCCGCCCGCTGAGAGCTCCGAAAGCGCCCCGGAGACCCAGCTCCCCGAGAGCCCCGGGCCCCGAGCCCCGAGCCCCGGTGGCCTGGGCTACGTTCCCACGCGCTAGCAACTCTGGGGCCCCGACTTGACACTGGCGTGCCCGAGGTTCTCCTTCCGCCACGCTCCCACCCCTTGTCACTCCACGGTTCCACGATCAAAGCCAGGTGCGCGGGGGTTTTTACGCTTTTCCAGACATGCGAGTCCTAAGTTCTTGCCAGCTTCCGGCCCCAGCTGTTACCCGGCTGTTAACTGCCCATCCAGGCCTTCCCCAGCGTCATCTCAGCCTCCAGGATCTAGCCTCGCCTCCACTTAGCTCATTTCAAGTTTCCCTGACCCTATCCCCACCCTTAACCCCTTCCCTTCCTAGATGTCACCCTCGGAGACCCTCCCAACCCTCACCCCCGTGGACCCCCCAGGCTCCGAGGGCCGCGGATCAGCTGCACACCGCCCGCCTTCCCTGTCATCCCCGACCGCAAGGGCACCTCCCCACCCCCACCCCTCAGAGTACCCAGAAAGTATCTCCTCTGGGCTTCAGGGTCGCTACTTTTCTTCCCAGCATCCCTGACGTTAACCTTTCCACCTCAGCGGTTCTCAGATTTTACCTCAAGTCTTGGGTACCCCTGGCAACGCCTATGTCCTCCCTGCCATCGGGGATATAACCCAAACCCCCGAGTCCCCCAACACTCACTTTTGTCCTTGTTGATGAGCCAGGTATCCTTGGAGTCGAGCGGGTCACTGTCACCGATTTCGTTGCGGGCCACCACTCGGAAGTAGTACTTCCTGCCGGGGAGTAACCCTGTCACCGTGTACTTGTTGCTGAAGACGCGGTCAGCTGCTGTGAACCAGGTGGCGGTACTGGCATCCCGCTTCAGGATGACATAGTGGGCCTCGCCGTCTTCCTGCACGTCAGGGCTGTGGTTCCAGGTCAGAGTCACTGTGTTGGGGACCTCCTCAAACAGCTGTAGGTTTGTGGGTGGCCGCGGAAAATCTGGAACAGCCACAAGGTCCGTCAGCCACCCTTGGGGGCCTGAAGACTTGTGCCCCAGCCCAGCCGCCTGCCAAGCCCCATGGAAGATGGAATGGGGAATGTCTCTTCTTTGAGTCTCAGGCCGCTGGTGTTTCGGAGTCAGAAAGAACTTTCTGAGGTGCAGCTCTGCCATTTACCAGCCCTGTAAACTCTGAGACCCATTTCCTCATTTGCAAAATAGGGCTAACAATAACTCCCACAGAAAATGTTGAGTAAAGTGCCTGGCACATAGTAACTGTTCAATAAAAGTTTATCCCTTCATCCCTAGAGGGCTTAAGGCTTGATTATAAAGCTTCTAGCCCTCACTATGAGCTCACTCCAGGTTTAACGGACTCACCTCCTCCTGTCCATCCTGCCTCCCACTCATTTTCTGCTCTCTCTCTCTGCCAACCATACCTTGCATATATGCCCCCGAAGCTCACCAGATACGAGTGCAGAAACTGAAACAAGGGTTTGGTCCTAGTTCAATGCCTCTAGGGCTTCCGGACACTGAGAAAAAGTGGAAACAAACCTCCCCATCGAGGCAAAGGCCAATAACGTCTGGCTCTGTGGCGCCAGAGACGCCTTTACTACCTTCAGGCATGACTTTACGGTGTCAGGAACTCGAGCAGCAGTGGGGAGCTCTGTTTTGGAGTGTGTGCAAGGATGCCTTCTCGAGGCCTCCACCCGCTGTCGTACCTGCCACACGCACGTGGATGTCATAGTATGCCTCTCCAAACTCATTCTGGAGCAAGATGCGGTACACCCCTGAGTCGGAGCGCTTGGTGCTGTTGATGAGGAACTGGGAGTGGTTTTTGCCCTTGGTGATGGTTTCCCGGCCCTTGGTGGGGATGCCATCTTTCTGCCAGATCACGTTCGGTGGGGGTGAGCCCTGCGTGGTGACAGGAGATTGGCACTGGGGTCACCCAGGTGATATTTGAGGGCAGGCCCTCTCCCACTCCACTGTCGAGGGGTCTCCTGCCAGGCTCTAGTGCCAGGGGTCTGGCGAGGGGCAGAGAC
Source organism: Zalophus californianus (assembly GCF_009762305.2). Taxonomy (NCBI): domain Eukaryota; kingdom Metazoa; phylum Chordata; class Mammalia; order Carnivora; family Otariidae; genus Zalophus; species Zalophus californianus. Next base: position 73,208,851 of record NC_045605.1, read on the forward strand.
AGAGATTATGATAGCCAGAGCAGCCATCTTCATTAAGTGTGGGGGAGGGCATCGGGGGGCCAGGGTCTGGAACGACTCACAGAGAAGGCAGCATGGATGCAGAGGGCTGTCCCAGCGCGAACCATCATGTGACTCTTCAGCCGGGCACTGAGGTCAAACTTGGGGGCAGCTGAGTGAGACGGAGGAGACAGAGGTGGGGCCATGGACTCAGCTTTAAACCTCCCCTCAGAGCCTTCCCCAGCCTCTTGTCCATGCTCTCACAACAGGTCAGACCTACAGCTGGCAGCCCCAACACTGCGAAGCATTTAGTTGTTCCCCCTTTATCTTCCCCTGTTAGTATGTAAGACTCCAGGCCAGGTCCTGTGTCTTATTTGTTCCTATATTTCTAACACCTCCCTTGGCACACAGTAGGTACTATTTGGCATACAGTGAGTGGCGTTTTTTTGGGAGGGGACAGGTCACCCCTAGCTCTGTCTAGGCACAAGTATGGATGACTTTTTTTTTTTTTTAAAGATTTTATTTATGTATTTGACAGAGAGACACAGCGAGAGCAGAAACACAAGCAGGGGGGAGTGGGAGAGGGAGAAGCAGGCTTCCCACTGAGCAGGGAGCCCGATGCGGGGCTCGATCCCAGGACCCCGGGACCATGACCTGAGCCGAAGGCAGACGCTTAACGACTGAGCCACCCGGGCGCCCAAGTATGGATGACTTCTTAATCATAGCATCACCCACTTTTTCCCTGTGGGATGAGGTCCAGAGAGGAAAGTATGGGGCCAGGATGTTAGGGCCTAAACCCCAGGTCTCTCTGCATCCTCACCTGGTGGTGGCATGGCACGGATCCCCTCCTCCAGCTCCACAGGCTCCCCAACGCCAGCCTCGTTCACAGCCCGGATTCGGAAGAAGTATTTCTGCCTCTCGGTGAGGCCTCCCACTGTGTAGCAGGTGCCCGAGATGGGGATCTTTGTGCACTTGGACCACTCCTTGGTGTCTTCAGCCCGCATCTCAAGGATGTAACCAGAGGGTGGGTCTCCCTCTGCAGGCTCCCGCCAGGCCAGGGAGATGCTGGAGTTGGAGGAATCAGACACGTGCAGACCCTGCACCAGGCCTGGGGGTTCTGGGTGGCACAGGTATTCAGTCAGCCTTCCGACTCCTCTGCACTCAATCCCATGCCCAGTTCCCACATTCAGTACCCCTAAAACCTAACTTCTACCACCTCTGCCTCCAACTCCCAGTTAACACTTTCCACACCAACCCTGCACACTCAACAACCTCCAAATTCAATTCTCTCACTGGATCAACGCTTTCACCCTTGAAGTCAATACCCTCCAAATTCAACATACCCTATACCGTCAATCCCCCTATATTCTAAACTCCAGCCTTTAGCCCAACCATCTCTACCACATCCATTCATGTTCAGTACCCCCACCTCACCTCCTAAATCAGCACCCTCCCAACCATCTACCCTACAGCCCTACCCAATCCTCAAATACGCATCCACCACCGCACCTAACCGGAAATACTGAGAGTTTGATAACTTTCTTTTCTCACCCTGCCTCCTCGCTGTCCCTGACTCTCAATCTTTATTTGCTGGCTTTATTTCTGGGTGTGAATCCTGTCCCTCTCTTAGGCTGGCAGCCCCCAGAAAGTGGATACTGTGTGGTAAGGTCACCCTGTTAGACCTTCCCAGAGAAGAAATCCACTGTCTACGTTGAATGGGCTAATTCTACTATGTGTTGGGGCTTGGCAGCCCCCTACTTACTGACAGGGTCCTTGGCTACCACTGAACTGGATGCCATACTGGGCTGTCCAGGGCCTGCCTTATTCACAGCTATAACTCGGAATTCATATTCTGTGTCCTCCAGGAGACCATCCACAGTGCACTTGGTGTCTGAAATGGGAATTTGAGGGGTCATGAGGCAGGGGGTCCATGAGATGGGAGACCATAGATTGAGAGGACATGGAAGGGGGGGTTATGGGATGCTATTAAAACCCCCAAAGGAGTTGGGGAACAGAATATGTTCAGGGCAGCAGGATGGGAGAGAGGAACCAAGTATGGCCAGTTGGTGAATGTTTACACCACGGGATGGCAGAGGAAATAAAAAACGGCACCAAGAGATGACCCATGGGTCCACCCAGCAAAGCCTCCCTTGGTCCTCCTGGGCCTCTCTCCCTAGGACCTCACCTTGGATGGGGTCCTTGTTGACTGGCACCCATAGGTTACTGCCTTTCTTCCTCCGCTCCACAATGTAGCCAAGCACTGGGGCTCCCCCATCCTGGGTAGGGGCATTCCATGTGATGGTCATGGCCTCTTTGGTCACATCAGTCACTTGAGGCTGGGAGGCAAGACCAGGCGGTTCTGTGGGAGACAGAGGGCAGAGGTTGGTGGGGGAGCATGGAGACGGTTGCCCACCCTATGCTGATCTCTGGTTCCCTCCTTTGAGAAAACCCTGATGATTCTTAACTGTGGCTGCACATTAAGATCAAGTGCAGAGTTAAAAACAAATACCATCACCGAAAGACACTGTCCGGGTTTTACCTCCAGATAGTTTAATTTAATTGGCCTCGGGTGGAGGCCAGTCAGCAGCATGTTTTTCGAGACCTCAGGTGATTCTACTCTGTGGCCAAGACTGAGAATCACCAACTCGAATCTCCCAAACTGTGTCATTCTCAGTGCCACAGTTCTTAATGTTCTTGACACATGGAGACATGGAGACCAACTGGGAGGAGCGCAGCAAGCAGTTAATCAGCATTCATAATTAAAATGCCAATGTTGTCAAGGGTTTTCTTTGGGGGAAAGTTAGAACAGATTCAAGGTTATCTCTAAAGTAACATCACTCCCACTTGGATTTGGGATGATTTCTGGAATGGAGAAACAAGTGGAATCGTTTCCCTGGAATTGAATGCACTTCTGGATATACACACGGGAGTGTGTTGTGCATGAGATCTGACTGGGAAAAGTCGAGAATTCCCACCCAAGATGTTCGGCTCCTACTCTGGATTCTGTCTGTCTCATAGGATAGCTACAGAGGTGACCCCAGGGAATTCCCCCACAGGCTAGCATTCCTCACTGTCTGACCCCTGACTTTCCCACTGAGCATGGGGCTATCTCACTGACCAATGGGATTTCCCGCAAACACTTCATCTGTTTCCAGCGGGTCGCTCACTCCTTCTGAATTAACCGCCAGGATACGAAACTGGTAGGCTTTCCCCTCTTCTACCTTGTTGGTGGAGAATTTCGTGAATTTGCTGTCCACCTCGCCTATCTTAATCCAGGCCTTCTTGCCGACCATCCTCCGTTCCACTATGAACTGTGTCACTGGCCGCCCGCCATTGTCCTTCGGAGCCTTCCACTTCATGTGCACACAGTTCCCCGAGAGTTCCAGGAACTCCACCCGGCCCTGGGGAGGCTTGGGACGGTCTGAGGACAGAAGAGAGCATCAGAATGGGAGCCAAGGATGAGAAAGGCTTTATCCCACCTGCTGGAGGTCCAGCCAGACTGGGGGATAGTTAGATTCTGAGCTTTGTGGATGCCTCACCCTTCTCTGTGTTCACTGCCCCTCCTTGTAAGACTTGCCCAAAGAGTTGGATCCTTGGCCCCCTGAGACTCTCACTTGCCTAGCACTGGGGGGACTTGGGGACCTGAGGGTCCCCTGCCTCAGTGGATTCCCTCCTTGTCTTCTTCCAGACAAGATCTCCCCCTCCCCTCAGCTTCCAGAACTCCAATGCTTTCTGGTATTAATAGTTTATCTTATGTTATAATTACATGTCTGCTAGTTTTCATCCCTTTTGGGTTGAGAGACTGCTGGGACACTTCCATCTCTGCCCTCAGCACTGAGAACACAGAAGAGCTCAGTCATGCTGCTGAATTGAATTGAAACCCAAATTTCTCACTCCACAGCTTCATGGCGTGGTGTGTGTGTGTGTGTGTGTGTGTGTGTGTGTGTGTGTGTGTGTGTGTGTGTGTGTGTGTGTGTTGGCTATGAGCTCACTAAAGCCAGCTCATCTCTTTCCTTAGCCTTATGTTTAGACTCATCCCAAATCCCATTCCTACCCCCTCCCATTTTTCCAACCTCATTTTATCCTCAACTGTATCTCACCTCCCCTGACTTCATTTCACTTCAACCCCCAAAACTTCCCCACCAGCCTCACTTCTATCCCTAAATCCCACCTCTTTCACTTCACTTCTACCTTCCAACCATGTCCTCATCTTCAAGTCAGTGACAACACTTAACGTTGGAAGGTCTATTATGTGGTCGTGCACTCTGCTATGTGCCTTAGATTCACTTGAAAGAGATACAAAAAACAAACTAACAAAACACCAAGTCATCCTGTTGCAGGTAAGAAACTGAGGCTTCAGAAGGTTCATTGACTTGCCCAAGGCCACAGAATTAGGAAGTTAGAAAGTGGGCTTCTGGCTGCAATCCCTTTCTCAAGCCCCAGCTCCAGCTCTATCCCCACCCCCAGCGCTGAGCAGCAGGTACCCTCAGCCCAGCCCAGCCAGGGTCCTGCCCTCACCCAGCACGCTGAGGTGCAGAGGGGCTGTGGCTGTGCCGTGGTCATTCTTGAGCTTGAGCAGAATAATGCCACTGTCCTCACGCACGCAGTTTGAAATGGTGAGCAGTGCCTGGTCCTCCCCGCGCTCCATGGTCACACGGTCTTCCTCCGTCACCTCCACGCCGTCCTTGTACCACGTCACTTTGGGCAGCGGCTTAGCCCGGAAGGGCACCTTGATGTTCGCAGCGTGGCCCACCTTCACAGTCACGGGGTGCGCCCCCAGCGCCTCCAGCACCGACGGGTCAATGGTAGGAGGATCTGTGGGGCGGCGGCAGGGCAGGCTCGCCCAGCAGGAATGGGGGCCAGGGCGACAAGGGGTGGAGGAGAACCCCAGGGGGGTGGGGGAAGAGCTCTGAGCACATGGGCAGGCCAGGCCTCGTTGAGTTTTGCCTCTAGGGGGTGGTGACCTCACCTGCAATGAATACCGAGGCTTCGCTCTCTGCGCCCTTGGCCCGGAATGTGTACTTGCCCTCGTGCTCCGGGCCCATATTGGGGAAGATGAGCTTGTGCACTGCACCCTGCTTCACGATCTGCACGCCGGGCAAGTCCGTGATCTGGGAGGCGGGGGGGGGGGGGGGGGGGGGGGGGGGGGTGGCGAGGGCGAGGGGCGGGCGTGTGAATGTATGCCCAGTCAACCCCTTCCCTCCTTGGTCCCCTTCTCTAGCCCTTGCCTCAGACCTCCTTGCCATCCTTCAGCCACACGCCCTCCACCTTCTCATCGTTTAGCACGACGCACAGCTCAGCCGGGCTCCCAGTAGCCGCGTGCACGTCAGACAGCCCGCTCTTCACTGTGGCCAGACGCTCTGGGGAGAAAGGGAGCAGGGGCTGGGTTAGGGTGCTGGGGGTGGAAAGGACTCATGGGAAGATTGCTGGTGGCCATGGCCAAGGGAAGGAGCAGGGGTGCTGTGTCTATCAAAATAATTTATGATTAGCAGGAAGTTTGGAAATGGTCATTGGGTGATTGGAGAATGGTCAGTGGGGGGACTGGAGCAAGTAGGTGGGAGGTTGGGGAAAAGTTAGTTGCATTGGGAAATGGCCAATGGGGGGCTTATCATCGGAGGATGGTCAGTGGGGACTTGGGATGCTCAGCTGAAGAAGGGGAACAGATGGTGGGGATGCGCGTGGTTAGCGGAGCTAGATATGCTAGACTGCTTTTAGGAGTTGACGGTGGTCAGGGACAGTGGGGAATGGTTAGGGTTAGTGAGTAGGGGCTGGGCAGGGTCAAGGAGTATAGAATGATCAGGGCTGCTAGGGATGGTCAGAGTCTGAAAGTGAAGGATGGATAAAGTCAAGGGATTTCAGATAGAGTTCGAGAGATGGGGTATGATCAGGGTCTAGGAGGTAGAGATGTTCGGGGCCTGGGAGGTCGGAGATGGTCAGAATTTGGGAGATGGGGGTCGTCAGAGTGGGGAAGTAGGAACTGATCATGGTCTGAGGAGGGTTGGAGTCAGTAGGGGGCTGATCAGTGTCCATGGTAGGGAGCTGTCAGGATTGGGGGGGATTGGTCAGTGGGGACTGACAGGGTGGGTGTATACCCTCCACGGTGACCATGGCAGTACTGTAGTATTCAGTGGGGTCTCCATCCTGCATGGCCACCACGGTGTACTCGCCACTGTCACTGAGCAGTGCATCCTCAATGACCAGCTCTGCTCGCTTGCCCTCATGGCTCATGCTGTACTTGCTGCTGCGCTCCAGAGGGTGCCCGTCCTTCTTCCAGTGCAGTGTCACATCTTTGGATGTCAGCTCACACTCAAGGCATGCACGGCTCCTCTCTTTCACACGTACGTTCTTTAGGTTTCTCACAAACTTGATGGGGATGCCTGTGGACAGATAGATCTGGATCTGCACCCAACCCTGACATCCCTTTTCTGCAGCTACCTGCCGCCTTGCTCCTCGTTTTGGTCCCAGAAACACAGGGACCTGTGACATGGAATGTGTTTGTGTGCAACATGTGGCCCATAGAGGTAACTGGCAGGGAGAGTCCCAGCTCTATGCCTTACTTCCTAGCTGACTCTATGCAATGCATTCACTCCCTGAGCCTCAGGTTCCTCATATGTAAAATGGGATAACAACTTTTACCTCCTCACAGCATGGCAGTCAATATCTCTAATGCCACTTTGGAACTCCAGCCATAATTGCACTGTCTTTCTGGTGTCCGGGCCTTGATACATGCTGTTCTCTCTGCTGAGAATTTCCTCTCTTCTTCCCCATTTGCTGAAAGCTGAACTCCTTTTTTGTTCTTCTGGGAAAGAAGTAGCTTGGCCATCACCTCATCATATCCTTTCTGAAGGCTGTGATGGCACCACCACCTAGCGGTGCCCCTTCTTTGGGTTCCCACAACCTCTGTGCCTCTCTCCATCACAGCCTTGATGTTTCCATGTCACATGTGTCAAGTGCGGTTCACATGTGTGGCATGCTTCTGGGTGTACCCACCATCATGTGTAACTCTCCAAACTTGCTCATATAAGAATGCAAGTGGTTAAAAGGGATATGCTAGAATATATGAGATTAGAGCCAGAAGGGCTAATAATTTCTTGACCCATTATCTCCCAGCTGATAATAAGACCCTAGCATGTCTTGACTCCTTGCTTGAGAACTTATGTTCTAATTCACACCTGCCTCCCCCACTATACTAGGAGTTAGTGAAGAGAACCCTCTGTCTTTCTAGTACCCATCACAGGGCTTTGCAAGGAGAGATGGATGGATGGATGGGTGGATGGATGGATGGGTGGATGGATGGATGACTGGATGGATGGATGACTGCCCACATGGAGGTGGCTGTGGCATGAGGCCCACCCCTCGAGCTCTGGCCCAACCACTCACGGTCAATTGTGACCTGGGCCTTCTGTACCAGGTCCCCCACCTCAGCAGAGAACTCGCCCGCATCACAGAGTCTGGCGTCCTTAATCTTAAGTGTGTGGGTCAGACCATCCTCGGACACTGTGATTTCATACTTTTCGTCCCTCTTCAGCTCCTTCCCGTTGAACTTCCACACAAAGTTAGGCACTTTCTTGGAGAGGCGGATCTCAAATACAGCTGTCTGGCGCTCTGTCACCTTCATTGGCTTCATCTCTCCCAAGAACTTTAGGGGCTCATCTGTGGAAGAGTAGGAGGGGCAGTCACTGGGCTGCAGCCCTGGTCTCTCCTGAGGGGTGGGGTGATGAAGGGGGCATGGAGATTCAGAGGTCACTGGCCTCCCGTAGCCCACAATTGGGGGAAAGCATCCTTCCTTTCATTCTGCTTGTGACCCTTTCCCATGACGTTCCTATGGTCTCCTCCCCAGTTATGTTAACACAGCAATTTTACAAACCACTTACGTAGTTTTCGATAAGTGCCAGGCACTCTTCTAGCCAATTTGCACATATTAATGTATCCAGTTCCCGTATAGGTAGATTTTACTATTATTCCGCATTTTACAGATGGGGAAACTGAGGCAAATAGAAGTTAAATAACTTGTCCCAAATCACAAGCTCACAAGCTCATAGTGAAGCTAGGATTTGAGCCCCACTAGTCTAACTCTGGAGACTGTGCACTTAACCACGCTGCCACGCTGCCCCAGGGCATTTATTATCTCATGGTCCTCTCCCCATGTTGCCCTCCTCCACTAATGTCCGTCCGCATACAGTCCTCAACTGCACAGCCCCACAGTCCTCTCTCCCACATCCCTATGGAACCCATCCCTGGCTCTTCATCCCTTGACCCTGACTGGGCTCTCTTTGTCCCCCAGATGCCCACACATTCATACCCAGCACTGTGAGTTCTGCTCTCATCCGCTTGTCACCCACGGACAGGCTGTAGGTGCCTGCATCGTTCATGTTCACGTTGGTAATAATCAGCATGTACTTGGTGCCCATCTGCTTCACATCATACTTGCCTAGGGAGTACTGGATCCTCAGTGGTTCACTACCCTGCCTCATAAAAAAGGTAGAAAAGCTGATGAAGGACTTTAAGAGGAGACTTCCAGAGGTCCTCATTCCCCAAGGCCAGCCTAAGCTGGAGGCTGCCATGTCTACCTCTCTAAGATCCTCAGACACACCAGAGACCCCTAAGATCTCTTTAGCCTTATCTTCTGGCTCAGCGGGACCCAGGATCCCTGCTTCCTGTGAGACCTGAACTCTTAATGTGACCTTCAGGACTACCTAACCCAGCCTTTTCAGATGGCTAGACTGAGACACAGAGAGAGGAAGGTAACCGTCTCAAATCAAAAAGCAAAGTGATGGAGTAGCTGACTAGAGCCCAGCTCCCAGTCAGTTTCAACCGTACCAGGAGGCATCCTCTTGCTGGGATGGAAGAGAGGACCTGGTTGATGGATAATGAGGGGGGTCTGTGAAGGGAGGAGGTACAGAGAAGAAATGATATTGCCAGGGCAGGCCCTGCCTCGGTGCCCCCCAACCCCTGGCCACCTTCATCCATATCATCTTGACATTGGGGTCCTTCAGCTCCATGATGCAGTCAAAGACCACAGTCGTGTCAATCTTGGTCTCTATGTCTTCCAGGGGCTTCAGAATCCGGATGGTCTGTGAGATTGTGATGATAAAATGGCAGGCATCAGGGACATCTGGGGCCTGACCAGTGTGTTAACCCAATGCTGGAGGAACCCCCTAAAGGTCTGGGCAGAAATGACTAGGCTGATTGGATAGCCATGCTTCCCCCCCACTTCCTGCCACTGAGAGCCTCCGACACTTAGGGGGAGACGATGAGAAATGAACCACCATTTGCGGAACAGTCACTATGTACCTGAGCCCATTACATAAGTCCTCTAATTCCACTGTAGATGCTTAATAATTGAGAGTTGGTTGAGTGCATGAATGATGACAACACAAAAACAAATGAAAGAGGAAAGTAGAATTTTCATTTTGCAAATGAGAATTTTGCAAATGAGGTTCAGAGAGATGCCCATGTTCACATAGTTAATAAGGCAGCAGAACTGGGATTTGAACCCAGGGCTGTCTGACTCCAAAGTCCATGCAAGCACATTAGGGGGTAGCGGAGAGAGAAGAAGTAAAAGGAAGGTGAGTTCCTTTCCAGCTCTCGCCTTTGAGCATGTGTGTGCAGGCTGGAGAGGCCTTGCCACCGGGGGACACACAGGCACTAGCCCTTCTGGAAAGACCCAGACCCCTGCCTGCAGACCCCTGCCCCACTATGGGCACTGACCTCCACCTCCACTTTCTTCATCTCTTTGAGCTTCCTGAGCAGCCCCCGGAAGTCAGTGAAACCGTATTCCATGCAGACCCTCTCAAAGTCCTTCTTGGGCACCTTGGACAGAATCTCCAACATCTCTTTCTCACCTATCCCCTTCTTCTGCTTCTTCTTGGGAGCAGGGGGTGCCCTGCAAGGAGGTGGGTACCAAGCTTGGACTCAGCACCTCCCTCTGAAGACAGAGGGAGCCTCTCCCAACCTTGAGATTCCCCTCCCTACTTCATGGGTTCTAGGAGCCTGGGTCATTAACTCAGGGCCCTGCTGAAAGGCCTTCAAGAATCCCTAGCCTGGAGGTGGAGGGACAGCACCCCAGGCAGAGGGGCCTCCCAGCCTCACCTCTTCTTCAACATCTTTTTGAAATCCATTTTCTCTTGACCTGAGGACCAGAGAGATGGACAGGGTCAGACAGGGGGAGTCTGGTCCCTAAGAGGAAAGGCCAGGAGGAGAGGGAGCTGGCTCACCTTCTGTCACCAGCAAGGACACGGTGTAGATGGCATCTGCATGGTCATTGCTTGCGATGCACTTGTAGTTGTCAGAGTCATCGGAGGTCAGTGGCTCCAGCTGTATCAGAGACAGGCCATTAGTGAGGTGGGGGGGGGGGGAACCCCAGGGAGACTCTCTGTGAGAAGGGAGAGGAGCTGAGCGTTGGCATGTGTGTGGAGGACTGAGCAGCCTCTATGATGTGGAGGTTCCAGGTAGTAGTCAGTGTGAGTGTGTGTGTTTGTAGCCTGATTCTGCATGGGATTCTTCTTGGCTGTGAGCTGGAAGACAGGGACTTCCGCTGAGTTGTAACTATGTGCAGTTTCTATCAGTGGGATGGTATTCCTTCCTTTAACACATATTCACTCCTCTGTACCGGGCACTGGGCTGAGCCCGAGGAAACTGGTGAATTAGGCTGCCTTGGTGCCTGCAGCATGGCACTTACAGCATAGTGGGGCCTCAGAGGGTACTTGCTGAATGAATAGATTTGTGTAAGGGGTGGCCCGTAGGGGGACCCTGGGGCAGCTTTTGTGTGCTATGTGGGGCTGAGGGTCAGTAATGGGACCATGAGAGGAGAAGGAACCGAGTTCTGTCTGTGGGGGAGAGGGGAGGCTCTTTGCCCTTCACAGTGGTAAGTCCTGCCAGGACCAATTGGGACAGGTCTCTGCACATCCCATCCCTCCTTTTCCTCAAGGGTCTAGAACTAAAAGTTGCAGAAGCTGGTTAGATCTAAAGATGATCAGCCCTTGGTGAGAGTCTTTTGGAAGGCTCCCCTGAAGAGCCCAGGAACCCCGGCCCTCACCCCGACAACACTAGGCTCCATTCCTCCCTCTGTCCCTACCTGCCCCAATTTAGCCTGGCTCCACCCACTACGGCCCCGCCCCTTCTAGCCAGGACCACATACTTGGCCTCTCTTCCCTTTTGGCTCTCTCTCCTCTGGAACAGCTGGGTCTCTTCTGGTGGGGCCTGCCCCTCCTTGGCTTTGCCCTAGTTCTGCTTCACCTCGCCCCTGAGTTTGGTCCCCTGCTCACTCTAGCAAGGCCTCAGCTCCTCATTCAGCTTCTCTTATCCTGCCCCTCCTCTAGGGCAATGACAGCCTCTTTTCCCGTGGCCCAGTTCTTGGGTCGCTGTTGTGGCTCTCTTGTCCACAAGGGGGGCTGCAGCATGCCCTGGGGTCCCTGCCTCTGGCTTCATCCATAACTGGATCTCTGGCTCGGGTCCCCGCACCTTCAGCACATGCTCTTTGTTAATGCTGTCGTAGAACATCTTGGCCGACTCCTTGATGGGGATGCCGCTCTCTCTCTTCCAGGAGATGTTGGGTTTGGGGTTCCCCCGCACCCGGGCTCGGAACACGGCTTTATCCCCTGCAGTGGGCACAGGACGCAAGTTCATCTCCTAGCCTCCAGGCCGGACCTTCTGCCTGCACCCTGCCTCCTGCCAGGGATCTCACGTCTGCCCTGGGCAGGGAGGGACCCTCAGCCTGGCGTGGCTGATGTCCGTCAGCTGGGGGTCAGTGGGGTAGTGGTGCTGGTTGGGGCACTGGGAAAGAATGGGAAGGAGTTAGAGGCGTGGGGAGGAGACACGGGGAGTGACGCACCCTCAGACGCAGTGACCGGTTGAGGTTTCTCTACGAACTCCGGGACGCTCTCGCCTGGAGGGATGTCAGAACTTCGAGTGACCAAGCTGAAGAACTCTACCGTGCTGGAGGACTTCCTTGTCACGACTTCCTCTGTGGCGGCAGGTGAGAGGTCAGAATGGGCTCCAGGCAGAGCTCAGCCCAGGACTGGAGGGCTGATCTTTTCTTTACGGGACAATGGAGCATTTTAGGCCAGCGCGGGGACTTTGGCCAGGAAAAGAGGACTTAAGAGTCAGTGGGTCGTTGTGTTATGGCAAATTTCGAACACCAGGGGGAGCCAACTCCTCTTACCTTCATTGGACCACAATATTGGGCCCTAATTTTTTTTTTTTTTTAAAAGGAGACTTATTTTGGGGGGTTTTCTGGATCTCCTGGGCTTCTCTCCTGGAAGTTCTGGTCCCTCAGTCGCCTTAAGAGGGGCCAGGGCTTTCTGCTTGGGAGGCCTGGTAGCTTAGTTGAGCTCTGCTGTAGGCCTTCCCCCTGTCCTTCTGTGGTTCAGCATTCATTGCTATGGGAGTAGTAGTGAATTTTGAGTGAGGGACAGGAAACATTCCCCCTCCAGAGGGGCTTTATGTGGGCATCTCCTTATCTGAGAGAGCATATTCAATGTGGTAGGGTAACTCTATATTTGGAAAATGAAAAGTTGTATTTTCAGCATAAACTACAGAAAATCTTGTTGGCTGGTGAGCTGACAGTTAAAAACAATTGCTCTGATTCACCGAGCACTTTCCTTGGGTCAGGAACTGTGCTAAACACATTTCAGAGATTATTTTATCTCATCCTCGCAATACCCCCGTGAAGCAGGTGCCTTCATTATCCCCGCTAATCTGAAGGACTGAGATGTGAAAAATGTCTTAAGAAACTGCGTTTTAAGTATGCTGGCTGCACCTGACCTGCAGATGTGTGTTATTTGACCTAGTCAATGGTTAAACAAAAAGGAGCCCTAGATCTAAAAATTGAGAGATTTCACATAAAAATTCAGATTTCTGAATTCTCAGCCCTGAGCTCATACTCCCATACGGCAACGGTCAGTGGGCAGCGACTAGTGGGGGCCCCTCTAGGTGGGGCATGTCCTCTGCCATTCACCTCTGTCTCTTTTCTGCATTTACATTCCCTGCCTGGACCCTGTTGGCCAGTGGTTTTAAACTCTGGCTGCATGCTAGACTCTCTGGAGAGCTTGAAAAACAAACAAACAAAAACACACCTGATTTAGCAGTTGAGTCAGACTTCCGTATTGCTCCTTTTTCATTCCCCTTCCTCTCTGCCTGCTACACTAAGATAATTCTAATGTACAGCCAGGGCTGAGAGTCACTGCTATAATCACTGAAGTTTGCAACTTCTGGTCTCACGTCCCAGCCGTTCTCCTTGCCTTGCCTCACTGACCAGCAGGAGTTGGTATAGAGCGTTCATCTGGCCCTGACCCCTGTGCACAGAGGAGTTGGAAGGACTCTATCCCTCCAGGACTTTGAGGGAGGGGCAGTGACTGGGAGGAGATATTGGATATCCTGGCCCCTGGCCATCTTTTAATCACTTTCCACCAGAGACATGACTAAAACAATCTGTTCTGCTCTGAGACCATTTCTCAGCTTTCCCTTGGATCTGCTGTCCCCCAAGTTTGGTCCCCAAGGGTTGAGAGCCTGGAAGCTTAGGTCACTTGTTTATGTGTTCATCCTCTCTCCACTGACGGCTCCAAATCTCCTATTTCTGAAGTGGAGCAGGGTCAGCATTACTCAGATCTAGATCCCTGACTTCCTCTGTGCCTGCAATTCTGCCATCAGAGATACATCCATCTGCCTGTGACCCTACCTCCTCAAGCAATTAAGCTCATCAATCACTCATACACATTCACGGGGTTGACTTTCCTAAGCTGTTTTCCAGAAGATCTGATCTGTGAGTAAACATCCCACTGGCTGAAGCTTTATCAAAGCACAGATTAGGAGAGGGTTGCTCTTTGTAGCTCGGGCTCCTGAGGGGCCCCGGCACTCACAAAGCCTGAGGCCACCCAGGGAGTGGATGTGGAAGAAGAAAGGCTGCCCTTTTCCCGATCAGCCCTCCCACCCACTCTACTTGCCTCCCGCAATCTTGGTTGTCTGGGAGAAGGTCTGCATGTGGGTGGTGGAGCTGGAGAACTCCATGGACACGTGCTCCTGCAGCATCTGCTGGTGGTGAATGGTCGTCATGGTGACAGCAGGCGTGGGCACTCACCTGGGAGGACCGGGGAGAGGGTGAGGCCATGAAGGACGAGGAAGGGAATAGGAGAGAGATCCAGAGAGGTTATTCTTTGCGTGTGCGTGTGTGTGCGCGTGTGAAGGGACAGGGCAGGTGGACACAAGGGGAGATGGCTGTGCACAGGGGAGGGTGAGGGGAAGTAGGGCAGCAAGCCTCTTCTTTCTGGCCTCTCTTTTCCTCCCTTCATGTCTCACCTTCCCAGGATGGTCACAAGGACCCGTGGGCCTGACCTCCCCACCAAGTAATCCCAAACCATTCCAAGTCTCAGGGGGTGAGAATGTAGGGCTTAGATTTACCCAGGGAACCAAGTTAGGCCCAGGGGGAGCTGAGGATACATATTGATAGCTACATGGAACAAGGGAGGTGGTGCTGGATATTTCAGCGGGAGGGAATGAAGTCAGACCTAAGAAGGAACTTCCTGACTAAGCCGTACTTCAGTGGGCCTTAAAAGGAAGCTGGGGATTTTCCTCCTGAGCCCTGGGGACCCCTGGCATCGGTGGAATGCTGAGACAGATGATAGCTTGTGTCTACAGCTCTGCTTTCATTTGTGACTGGATAAAGACAGAGGTTGAATTGTCATGTCCTATACTTCTTTTTTTTTTTTTTTTTTTTAAAGATTTATTTATTTATTTGAGAGAGCGAGAATGAGAGAGAGAGAGTACATGAGACGGGGGAGGGTCAGAGGGAGAAGCAGGCTCCTCGCTGAGCCAGGAGCCCGATGTGGGACTCGATCCCGGGACTCCGGGACCATGACCTGAGCCGAAGGCAGTCGCTTAACCAACTGAGCCACCCAGGCGCCCATGTCCTATACTTCTTAAAAAAAAATCGGTAATTCAATCGCATAGTTAACAAAACAATATAAACATCTATATGAAGAGGCTCCCTCCCACTCCTGAGCCCCCGACTCCTAATCCTCCCTCAACATGTAAGCACTGTGGCCTCTCAGCTCCTTCTGGAGCGCCTTCATGCAAATACGAGCATGTTTTTTACCCTCATCCCCTTTTTGCACTTCAGGGAGCCCTCCTATATACACTCTTCAGCCCTTTCTTTTTCACTTAATACATCTTGGAGATCTCTCCAAACCAGTTCATAAACACGGTCCTCATTCTTGCTAACAGCTACACAGTGTTTCAACGGAGGGATGTTGCATTTTTATTTAACCAGCATGGCAGTTTTTCCATATGAAAGAAACTGATGTCTGAGAGAAATGACATGTTCGAGGTCACTCAGACTAGAATCCCGGCCTCTTGACTCCCAGTCCACTGCCCTCCCAAGGGACCCAAAAGCCTGGCTCTAAGCCAGTTCGAGGCTAAGCTTCACCTCCCTGCTATGACAGATCTCTGCCTGGCCTGCTTCCACCTCTGAGCTCTAAAACTGTCACCACCTAGACCCCAAGAGCTGATCTTTACTCCTCACCTGCTTGTACCCAAACTCTGTCCCACATTTTTCCTTAAGCTCTTCTTTCCAGCTTATTTCTTCACTCAGGCAAAAGACCCGAAGGGCCTAACATCCCGTGATGGAAACCGAAACTACCCCTCAAGCAGTAACCCTTGCCCAGACGGGGGCTCCGTCAGCTCAGGCGGCCCAGACCCGTCTGAGCCCAACCCCGACTCACGCCTGCGCAGATGGACCGCGGAGTGACCGACGGTTACCTTTACCTCAATAGAACACTAAAATCTCCACCCAAGACGGAGCACGAGCCTGCTTTACATGACATACAACGTACGTATGAGCATGTTTCCGTAAGGACCTTACGCCCGCCCTCGACACAGGACGACAAGGCTCCCCTATCTATATATTCATCCTAGCCCTCAGTAAAAGAAACCCACTCGCCCTTGCTCGGTCACAGCTTTGGAAGTTATTCCCCACGATCTCCTTATTTGCGGCAAATGAAGTTTCCTTTGTGCAACAACTCACCTGGTGTAGTTTCTACCTATGACTCACCGAGGAGCAAACTCACGTTAGTTGGGTTACTCTGGCCGTCCTGCTCTGGGCTCTGAAGGTAGCAGGCTCTGCCCCTTTCTTAAGGAAAGAGGGGAGACTTACCTTTGTGTGACCAGTTCCTCCTAACCCTTGAATGCCGTGTCCACAGCTTTGGGGGTGCAGCTATGCCTGGGCTATCAGCAGGCCGGTCTCCTTCTTCTTTTGCCCCAACAGTGGAGCCACCAGGAGTCACGGGTTCCTTAAATGTCTGGCCCCCTGGGGGCGATCCCTTACTTAGGCTCCACAGCTGCCCCAGCTAGACTGGCACATTGCTTTGGGGGGAGGAGGGTGGGGGAAGGGAGGCTAGAGTCAAGGCTGGAGGAAATGCTGGGGACCAGGCGTGTGGGCAGGAGTCTGAGGGCGGTGGTCCAGGTTACTTTTCCTGTTCCCTCTTGGCAGAGGTTTTGGTTCTCACTGCTGGTGCCTAGGGGCTCAGGGCAGTGTGTGTGCGCGTGCGTGTGTGTGTGTGTGCGCGCACGCAGGCACATACACACGCATATGTACATGTGCCCACAGGCCAGTGGGGCGGGGGGGGGGGGGGTCAAGGAAGTCGGCCATTTTGCAGAAATCCAGGGGCACCACTCTCGTACTCTGTGTCTGGTGCCCACACAGCTTGAGTGGCCTCCCAGGGCCACCCTGGGGAGAAGATAGAACTGTTAGCTCCCCTCCTCCTTCCCACTCCTACAGCTCAAACCTCATCTGGGTAGAGGGTAGGAGGCCCACCCTCCATGGCTGGAGAGCATCCCCCCCCCCCCCGCCGGCCCCCAGCCGCCCCGGGACCTGCATCCCAGCTGTTCAAGCTTCTCCCTGTTGTTTCCTCATTGTCTGTAGCATAGCTGTGTGTGTGGACCCTCAACCAACCCACACAAAATGCTGGTACCTCCTAACGACCCACTGGTTGGTCAGCAGCCCTGCCCTGGACCCTCCCATGCCCTGGAGTGACCCCACCTGCCAGCAACAGCATCACAGCTACTTTTGCTGCCTCCCTGAGGGCAGGGGTAAGAATAGAGCAGGAGTGTCTGGTATGGCTCAGGACCTGAGCCCTGGGGCAGAGTCTCTGGGCCCCTAGGGAGAGTCTCTCAGCCCAGGCCTTACAAGGGAAATTTCCAGGTTGCAGCTGCTGTTGGGACCTGTAAGGCTCACGGGGATGAGTGGGTGGGCCAACAGGGAGGGGCCTGGGTGTGACCTGAAAGTCTCCCTGCCCTAGCTTTGGCCTCTCTGGCCCACCTGTCAGAGCTGGTGGCCTGCTAGACACTTTGCCTTCTCTGGAAGCCTCCCACACCTGTCCTTGAGGCTCCTCATGGTCCAGGGCTCCCAGATGGGTTGGGGAGGGGGATGGTGCAGGAGACTCCTGCCAAAATCAAATGGATTTGGTCTGAATTTCCAATCTGCACAGGGGGCACCAGGGAGCTTGAGAGAGAGAGAGAGAGAGAGAGAGAGAGAGAGAGAGAGAGAGAGAGTGTGTGTGTAGAGGGTGCACAAAAACCAGGTTACAGGGAGGCAGGGAGGGGAGAGGCAATCACACAGACCCAGGGGGCTAGTTTTGCTCAAAATGCTCCGTTTATTGCTCTATTCAATGACCACGAGCAAATTATAAAAAGACACCAAATGTCTCTGTCTGCCGTGGAATAAATATTTAAAGTCAGCAATAAAAACACGTGGCTCCAAGATAACACATGTTGCCAAGAGTCATGCATGCCCTGCTGCCGGGCTCTCAACACACGCATGGACACAGGAACACGCAGGGCGACACGCAGCGAGACTGCTGGGAAGGCTTTCCCACAGGGACACAGAGAAACGTTTCACACAGATCTGGGGCCCAAACCCCACCCCACCCTCAGAGCTCCCCCTTCTCCCACCCCCACTGGGGCCCAGGTCCTCTGGGTTCACAGCCCCCCTCTGTCCCCTTCCCCCGCCAATGCCTCACAGGCTGGTCACTGCCTCCTGAGGGCATCTGACACCACGAGGTCACCCTTGCTGTGACACTCCTGCCCCCCCCCACCCGACCCCAACCCAGAGACCTCTCCCCCGAGCTGAGATCTCTCCACCAACTCCTCAGGAGCTCCCCATCCCAGTCCCCAGAACTGGGGCAAAATGCAATCTGCTGCGTGGGAAGTGGGGGTGGGGGCCCGAGGCAGGCACCTCTGCCTGGGCTGCTTTGGGGCTGGAGCTCATTACCCCTTTCCCGGGCTGAGGAGACACAGTGTCCGGTACAGATAGCAGAGATGGATGGACAGACAGAAACGCTGCGGCAAAGACGCTTGGAGTGCGGCACAGAAACGTTTTGGATCAGGTAGCAATGGAACCATCGTTAAAAACTGAGGCCCCAGGTCTGCATGGCATGGGTCAGGCCCCGGGGCCCCAGGCCTGGCCTGGCACATCCATCCCCCACCCCGCCCCCCACCCCAGTATGTACAGTAGGAAGAGCTCTGTTGGGGGGGGGCAGGGGCCAGGCCAAGGCTGACGCAGGAGGGAAGGAGGGAGGGAAGGAGCAGACTGAAGAGAAGGAAGCAGGAGGGGCGGTTGGGGGGCGGGGGCAGGCCAGGACCGAGGCAGGGCTCTGCATGTGGCCAGGGTGGGGGCCCAGACTCAGGTTGGGTGGTGCCCAGAGGACCTCAGGGCAGGAGTGCGGTCACTCTGGGGGCTGGCGGGACAGCTGCTTCTCGTAGAGGCTCATGACATGGTGCACAAACTGGTATTGCTCGCATGTCTGGATCATGCCGCCCCTGGGGGCAGAGACACACGGTGGACATGGGGCTGTGGACGGATGGGCTGTGGGGGGGGCGCCCCCAAACCAATGACACCCAGTCATTCGCGAGGGGCCTTGTCTTGCCCTCCCCGCCAGCCACGCTCCTCTGCTCCTTCCTGCCCCTCCCAGCTCCGCGCGGACAGGAGCAGGGACAGGGATGACAGGTCCCTCCACCCCTGGCGCCCCCCTTCTGCTCACCAGCCATGCTGCTTTCCCCTCCCCGTCAGGCCCCCAGCTGTCCGGATCCAGCTCTCCCCACGTGTCCTCTCCACGCCCTCTCTGCCAGGCTGTCCATCGGCAGCGTGTGCCCCGGCCCCTCAGCCCTGCCGCCCCCGGACTCCGGGGCCCCGGGCGCCCGCGCTGACCTGTCCTGACGGAGCTGGCATGTGGTCTTAAGGATGTCCACCACGCCCTCCTGGCGCAGCTGCTGGCAGCAGATGCTGGTGGCGATGAAGCAGCCCGTCCTGCCGATCCCTGCACTGAGAGCGGAAGGGACACGACACTGGGGCAAGGAACAGGGCAGCTCCGGGAGGAGGGAGGCCGCCCCGCCCCAGGGGGCCGGCTGCGAGGACCCACCTGCAGTGCACGATGATCGGGGCACAGCGGGGCCCCTCCTGCTGGGCTGCCTCCTCCACCTCCCGCACTAGGTGCAGGAGTGGGGGCGCCCGGTCGGGGGTCTTCTGGTCAGGCCAGGACGTGAACCAGTAATGCTTCAGGCCTCGCTCTTCGGTCCCGCTCTGTCCAGGAGACAGAGACCCAGCCCAGGTACATGTGAACGCTCAGAACCCACAAACCAGCCCAGAGATGGGATGGGAGTGGCAAGGACACAGCGAGGAGCACCCAGGGAGTGGGCCGATGGCCTCTGCTGCCGACACCATATATGGCTCAGTGGCATCAGAGACACAAATCCAGCTTGGTGGTGGAAGCTGGTCAGTGACGCAGGTACTGGTCTTCGCCGGTCAGTTCTGCCCCGACAACTCCAGGATCATCCAAGAGAGGCAGAGAGTCCCTCTCCAATCCACTCCTGCCCTCTGGCTCTTTATCTTTACAAACCGCCCAGTCACC
Source organism: Zalophus californianus (assembly GCF_009762305.2). Lineage (NCBI taxonomy): Eukaryota > Metazoa > Chordata > Mammalia > Carnivora > Otariidae > Zalophus > Zalophus californianus. The sequence goes on from NC_045605.1 coordinate 73,228,746, forward strand.
TGTTAGTCCCATGACGCCGAGCACCAGGACTCTCCCTCTCCCACCACCGCCCTGCTCCGCCTGCCCACCCCCAGCGAGTCTTGTCAGTTTTCTCTCCTCTCCTCCAGTACCACCTCCATTTTGGCCTTTACCATCTCCGCCATCTCTCACTCCTGACGGCTCCCTCCCCACTGCCGTCAAGCGGGCTCTGTCTGCAGCACCAGTCTGGACATGCCACTCTCCTGCTCGGAACCCTCTCAGGGCTCCTGCTTCTCTCCGAATAAAACCCATTCTTCTCAGTCTTCAGTCTGGCAAATAAGACCCATTGTCCAGGGTCTAGCCCTCCAGGCCCTTCTCCTACCCAGGCCTGTATACTCGTATTCAATGCTCCTGCATTCCAAATGGTGTGTAGATAAAACCTCTGCGCCCCTCCCCCACACTCTCACAGCTATTCTCTCTCTCATGCCTTTCTTTCTTTTTCTGCTCTGCCTGGAATGTTCTTCCCACTTGTTTGCCCCCCAGTCAACTCTTACTCATCCCGCGAAACCCCACTCAGCACCACCACTTCCAGAAAGCCCCCCCTGAGCACCCTGGCTAACAGAGTGTCCGTCTTCTGTCTTCTTGCCTATTTCTAGCTTTGCACTTACCATCTGTGGGTGCTCCTTTAGGAGAGAGTCCAGGCTTTGGACAGCTCTGTGTTCCCAGTACCCAACCCAGAAGGAGGCTTAGAGCAGGCGCTTATAAAGACCCAGGGACAAGCTGTTCCATGGCACTGAAATAATGAGGTAGCCCTCACCTCACTTCAGCCTCCTTCCAGGGAAGCAAAAAGCTGGTTCCTTGGGCCCCGAGGTTATCTGGCTGTGACGGCTACCAGAGCCTCTGCCCCCACCTCCCGGCCCTCTCATGCCCCCCAGCAAGGCCTAGATCTCAAGAGCTGCTCAGGTGGCCACTGCCCTTCCGGGGCTGAGCGCTTTGACACCCCACCTTCTACCTTCTCCAGTGGGAAAGGGCAGCCCAGAGGGACAAGTCTCAGTCCCTCAAACTCAAGTCTTGAGTTTGACCCTGAAGCCGCCAGTGTCAGTAGACTTCTGACTGTTTCTGGTTAGAGCACAGCTTCCCGGTGCCTGGCTCACCTCCTCCAACCTGTGGGGTTATTACATCGGGCTCTCCCTTCCCGGAACATGGGTCTTATTTCTCAAAAACGGAACCCATTAATCCTCCTGACTCCAAAGGAACAATCTCCTCTGTTATGCTGAGCCTGGAAGAAGCACAACTTCAGGGTGGGAGGATACCTTCCCCCCTTCTTCTGGGATGTTTTGTATTGCTCATATGTTATATGCCTTTTTTTTTTCCTTTTTTGTGTAAGCATCACTTCCCTGTGAAACCCAAATGCAGCAAGGAGTGCCTGCCCTCTGGTGGACGGATTGCATACTACAGGATCTCAACGTTACCAACGGACCTTCCGTTTTAAGGACAGTGCTGGAGGCTGTTGGAGATCCCTTATCCAGGCAGTCCTGGACGTGAGTGTATCTGAAGCAGAGTTGGAGGACATTCAGAATGCCAGTGTAGACAGAGAATCCAAGAGCATTAAATGCAACTGAGGTTTCATCCTGCCTCTGGCCCTCAAGTCCTTTCACCCTCGCTCATCCCTGCTTATCGGTACGTCCTGAGAAGGCACAGGCCTGGATTTCAGCTACTGTGGACTCTTGGACGCCGTTATCTGTGGCGTCCCCAGTCATGACCCTGTCCCTCATCCTCCCAGCCCAGCCCAGCCCCTGGCCTCACCCTGAGGGAGATGAGTCGCAGCCGGTAATCCTCAGTATGAATGACTTTCTGCACGATGATCTCCACACCGTCGTACATCACCTGCTTCTCCGGCCAGTACTCAGTGCATTTCTGCAGGGGCCCAGAGCAGGCTGCATACACTCCCAGTGCCCCCCCACCCCCAGTCTCCCTAGTGCCCCACCAGGGCCAGTGGGGCAAAATATAAAAGGGGAACAGGTTTGCAGTCAGAGAGCGTTGGGTTCAAATGCCCCTTTTGAGCCTCAGGTCCCTCATCTGGAAAATGGAATACCTACTTCAAAGGACTCTTCTGGGGATTCGATTAACTGGGCTGGCCTGGCACGGGCACAGGAGCCGCCAGAGCGAGCCCTGGCAGGGGAGCGGGGGGCAGAGCGCATGTTTCTGCAGGTCGGCCCATCTCCTTGGCCCTGAGCAGATGACCTAACTCTGCTCGGCCTCCCATTTCCCCTCCTTGGCCACAGGCTCCCAACCTCCCAAGACTGTTGTCAGGACTAATATGGAAACAGATGCTCAGCAAAGGGCACAAAGCGGCAGACACCTGGGAACAGCACAGGGGTGCCTACCTCGTTCATCTCCTCGATGTTGGTGATCATGACGATGATGGGCGTGTGCTCTTGCCACACCATGCGCCAGAAGTCACCGACTGTGCTGACGATGGGTCCCTGAGTGGCGATGTACACCTTCTCCTCCCCACCATAGCCCTGCGGCCAGCCAAGCCCAGGCTGTCAGGGTCGGACACCGTGTTCCCTGGGCCCAGTCCCCACACTCAGGCCCTTCCCGGGGGTGCTGGCAGGAGCCACGCTGGCTTAGGGACAAGCCGGGAGGACGGATCCTGTGGGCTCGGGCCTCCCTTTCAGGGAGAGGTCACTTGGATGGGGCTACGTACCCGGATGTAGTTGGCGTTGATGTAGGAACTCAGAGGGTCGTCAGGGTCTGGTGAGGTCAGACACACTCTGCTGTGGGGGTCTGGGGTGGGGGGAGACAGGTGAGGCCGGTATTTGACAGGTGCAACAACCCCTCTAGGGCAGGGCTCATCTTCTCTGGCCCACTGCAGGGCACCCGCATTTCTTCTGGGATTCTTGAAGTTCCCCCTTCTCCTGCCCACTAGCAAAACACTGGCCCATCTCCGTGGCCCTGGCTCTCCACCTCCGTAGCATCAGTGTCTGCCCCCTGCCTGTGTCCCTTAAGCTTCCCCGGGCTCCCTGTGCCTCCTGTTCTGGAGAGGACAGAGCTAAGTCAAGAAAAGAACGACCTAGGGCACGCATCCCGGGCAGCAGGGGCAGCAAGTGTTTGGATGCACACGGTCACTGGTACGCTGGGCCCACGTGAAAACACGTGGCCCTCCTAAGCCTCAATTTTCCTATCTGTAATCCGGGGGTAAAGCTGCCTACTTCCTAGGGTTGTTGGGAAGATAAATAAGAAAACAGCCGGGAAGGTGTGATGTAAACCGTAAAGTACTTTATAAATACAAAGGGCTATTGGGATTTGGGGGTAGAAAGCCGAGGGAGAGCAGAGCACAGCACAGGGATGGGGGGCGTGGAGCCTTCCACGCCTGCGATCCGACGGCAGGGCCGTGGCAGCAGAGGCAGCGGACAAACGGCTTTTTATCTTTTTTTCCAATCTATTCCCATGTCCAGTCCCACAGCTACAGAGTCTCACAGCCTCCTGCTCCTCTCCCTGGAGTAGAATCTGTTTTGTTCCAGCTAGAACCTCCCTGAATGGACGCTTCTCTCGGGGCAGGGGCTGGGACAGAGACGGGGGAGGCTGCGCAGCATGGGCAGGGCGGTGGCTGGGGGCCCAGGGCCCTGGCTCCTGCTCTGGCTCTGTCACCAGCTCCCTGTCCCATCCCTTTCTCTCCTGAATAGGGAGGTTCGAACGGAAGATGCTTCCAGCACCCAGGCTGGGGCTCTCCATAGGTTCGAGTCCTGATGCTGTGATTTGCTGTGACTTGCTGGCAGTGTCAGCTTAGTTTCCCCGTGCCACGTCTACGAACTGGGGACACCCCTTCCATCTTAGCCCTGCTCGTCTTGTAAAGGTGAAAGGAGCGAGTGGAACTCGAGACCAGTAACTGAGCCCAGCACGCACCACGTAGCACCACGTAGCACAGAGCTGTTACGACTGCCATTGTTACCAGCTTCCCTAGAAAGTTCCCAGAGAGGATCCCAAACCAGGGAGGAAAAGCAGGTGACACTCACAAGCCTCTGCTCTCCAGCCCTTTCATGCCCAGCGCCAAGGCCTGAGGTCCTGGCAGCTGGTCTGGGGGCCAGGCAGCAGAGAAGGGCGGGGAAGGGCAGGGGATGCTGGGTGGCCGGCAGAAGAAAGGAGCAGGGAGTGCTGAGGGGCCGGCTCGCTTCTTGTCAGTGCCTGCCCAGATCAGGGGCCAGAAGTGGGCACAGCACCCTCGGGCCAGACGCCAGGGCCTTTGGCATTAAAGAACCACTGTGCGCACAGTGACCCTCCTGAGTACTGCCTCTGTGCCTGGTGCTGTGCCTGAGGGCAGGGACTCCCCAACAAACATGACAGGGTCCCTGCCCCCAAGTACTGCAGGCAGGCAAGCAGTGGGTGGTCTGACAGCAACCGGGCTGGGTGTGAACGCCCAGTAGGAACAGGAGTAGGGAACACCGTTCTGTCCGATTCCAGGGCACAGGGCAGGGTGGGGGATGGAGCCATGAGCTGGAGAGGAACCAATTGTCAGAGGGTCTTATAAACCATGCTTATCGAAACCCGAGGATTACTAAGGGTGACAATGACAGTGTTTAAGGAAAAGAAGGACACAAATGGATTTCTGTTTTGCACCATTTCTGTGATAATGGTAGATGAAGGATAGGAGGGGAGAGTACAGGACTCAGGAGACCCGTCAGGAGATTACTGCCTGGCACAACTCCAGGGGCCTTATGTCAATGCAGTCTATGCCAATGTGCCCCTGGAACTGGGCAATATAGATGCCCCGACCCCCCAAAAGTCATATGGCAGTGAGGATGGAGAGGGAGAGCTGATCTGAGAGACATTCCTTCCTTCCTTCCTTCCTTCCTTCCTTCCCTCCCTCCCTCATTCAAATAGGAGCAGAATGTCTACTATGTGCCAGGCCCTATTTTGGTACTTGGGGCACAGTGGCAAATGGACAGAAATTGCTCCCCCATATCTTGTCTTCAGTGCTGTCAGCTGGTTACTGGTCACTCTGTCCTATTAACTGCCCATGGATCTGATTCTTCCATTAGACTGTGAACTCCCTGTGTCTCATTCATGCCTCAATCCCCAGTCCCTGGGGCAGGGTTCAGCAGATGTGCGCCAAATGAATAAGAGAACAAGCTTCAGGGTGTCCTGGATCTGGCAGGCCTCTGTCACGTCTGACACGCCCTCTGTCCCACACACCCCCGCGCTGGTCCCAGTCTCTGAGGCACAGGGTCAATTCTTGCTGGCCACGGAGGATGCTCTGTGGGGCTCCAGGGCCTGGAGGCTCAGAGCATGGTTGAAGTGGCTCAAGGCCTCTCAGCAATCCAGTGGGGACCAGGAGGAGGGTGGCCTGGCTCCCACCCTCCCCCAGGGACCATTCTGAGTGAGCAGCAAAGCCCTGGGTTCTGGGGGACCTGAGCTGCTCCTGCCACAGGGGGCTGGTTGGTTGGAGGGTGACAGGATGAGGAAAGAGGTGAGCAGCCCTGAATAATGCATCCTGGCCTTAAATGGTGCTTTGTTTAACTGGAACTACCTAGAGATGGTGTAACCATAGCAACCACAAGTCGATATTTTAAAAGTTAAAAATAAGTCATGACATCTTACATGTTGTTGGAGATGCTGATGGCAAAACTGCTTTTTTTAAAGCCTCGTTACTCCACAAACTGAGTGGAGTAGGTTGGTGGGGATTCACTTTCAACAAGTCACCCCCTAAGCCAGCCCTGGGGCCAGAACTTGGCAGGGGTGACAGGCAGACAGGGGCTTGATGAAAGTTATCCGAAAACGACACCCCAGGGCTGAAAGAGGAACATTAGGGCACCTGGTCTAACTGCCCTCGAAGGGGGAAAATCCCTCTCAGATCTGCCAGGGGATTGATCATGCGGCTTCACTTGAACACCTCGAGTGACGGGGAGCTCACCATCTGACGGGCAGCTCATTTCCTTGTGGGGGTGGTTCTTCCTGTTAGAGGACTCAGTCTGACCAAACTCGACTCAAGGTAGACAAAAGAGCCCGATTCCGGGGTCAAAGAGGCCCAGATTGAAACTCAGTTCTGTGCTTCCTAGCTGTGTGATTGTGGATGAGCCACTTAACCTCTCTGAGCCTTATTTTCCCCTCTTTAAAATCTTCCCCTCTTTAAAATAGTGATTTTATCTCTATCTCCGAAGAGATAAAGAGGCCTTTAAACTCCTGTCTAGGAGCTGCTATGATCCTCATTCTTTCTCTCTGAGTTTCCAGAGCCAAGCATAGCCAGGACAAGGGTGAAGGAATGAACTCACTCCTGCCCTCACAAGGGGTGGAGGGGGGGTCCTTTCCCTTCACTGGGTACCCACAACCCTCTTTCTCTTCTCCTCATGACCCTGGAGGCCTAGCTCTGGGGTTGAGGTCTTCCTCAGGGCAAGGGGCACCGAGGCGAGGGTGAGCCTGTCCCCACCCCCTGGGGCAGTGAGTACTCACTGGGAAGGATGGTTTTGTACCGGTTCTTCCGCACCAGCCCAGGGATGTCATACTCCTTTGGATCCACAAAGTTCATGGGGATTTCCTGCAAGAGGAGGACATGGGGGTGTTAGCAGCTGTGGGCCGCCTCTCACAGAAGTTTGACTCCGGCACTGGTGGGCTTCTAGTCCAGTCCATGTTTGCTGGGGTGCATACATTCCTTCAGTGAACACTTACTAGTAAACGAGTCAGTGCACACAAAAAACACTTAGGACAGGGTCTGGCACATAGTGAGCGTATAATAACTGTTACTATTACGATTGTTGATCTGGGGCCAGCCCGGCACATAGTAGATGCTCAATAAATGGTTGATGAACAAGGAACAAGAGAAAAAGTGACCCGGCCAATCACTGCCTTCTACCACACTCCCGGCGCCGCGGCCAACCCGAGTGGCTTTGCTGATCCGAGTTCCTGCCCTGGGCATTCCCACCTCCGGGAGCTCAGCTTGTGCTGCTCCCTTTGTGGGAACATCCACCCTGTCCTTCCTGCTCCTCTCTCCTCTCCACCTTAAATGCCACCTCCTCCAAGAAGCCTTCCCCAATGCTCCAGCAGGAAAGAAGCCTCCTTCTGGGTCCCCAGGGATGTGTTTGTGCCTCCCAATTACGCTCTGTGTTAAAAGCCGCAGGGCCAAAGTCCTCTGCCTGGCATGTGAGGTGGCCTGCGATCTGGTCTTTGTTTTCCCCAGGGCTGTTCTCGGGGACCCGCTCTCCAATTACATGCCAGTCTCTTCCCTGCTGTGAATGTGCCCCTCGCCCTCCTGCCTCCAAGTCTGAGCTCCCAGCATTCCTTCTGACTTTCTGTGGGTCGGGAGCCCTGGTCCCACCCTTCTCCATCTGTCCAAACGGTTCCCGGCCTTTCAGATCCCCTCTTGCTCCCTCCCCACTGTTCTTGGGGTGACTCCCCAGGGGCTCTGGCTTCTTCGCTCCCCCTTCCACCTGCCCACACTTCTCAGTGCCTGACCACAGACAGGTTCACGGTGTCCACGGTTTTAGGACATAGTAAGTATGGGCTTCAAGGATCACTACACTCAATTTCTAGGGTTATTATGGGAATCCAAAAACCCCCCCCCAAAACCGAGATGTACAAAAGTGCCCATGGGGTGAGGGTACAGGCTGTGTTCCTCTGTCTCTGGACAAAATCAACAACGATCTACTGAACAGGAAACACCAAACAGGATGCAAGCCCTTTCTCCAAGGGGAGGTGAGGGTAATGGGAGCACACAGCAAAGCTGAGGCTGGGGTGGTTGAGGAAGGCTTTCTGGAAGCATCCATTGGGGGGATGATGTGAGTAGAGGCATGGGAAGAGGAAGGCCTGGGGCGGTATCCAGTTTGAAGCGGACAGTTCCTGTAGGGGTGGGAGGCTGGCCCAACTCGGGTTAAGACCGGCCATGCCCAGCCCTGGAGAATATGGAGCAGTGGGTTGGAGGGTGGCAGAGGTTTTCTCAGAAGAAACAGCCATCAGGTCCAAGTAGGAGGCAAGGTGGCCTGGGCAAGGGAAGTTGAGGGAAGCACATGGCTGCCCCATCGCCCCGGCTTCTCCCAGGGGGTAACTCTCCCCAAATACTCATGGCCTCTTGCCCATTCCTGCCCACACTGGGGGGCGAGTTACCAAATGGGTGAGTTTGAGTGAGGAACGCACTTTTGGGCCCAAGCCCCTTCCTTCCTCCTCCTTTGGGGACCCTCCTGCAGAGAAAGAAATATAGGGGTGCACCACCTGGGGTGGGTAGAAAACTTAACTCCTAGTATCAGGAAGCTCACTATTGCTACGCACCTAAGCCTCATTTTAAGCTTAGCTTTCATCATCAAAAATAAAGGTGATATTGTCATCTCCTACGTCTTAGCTAACGACTGGTTGAGTGCTCAGGCGGGAAAAGCAGAGAGGTCACTTATTGGGTCCCTCAGAGTCCAACAGGAGGCAGCTGGAGGCTCCTGCAGGGGTCTGGAGTGGGGAGGTGACTGGAGAGTTGTCAGAAGATGAACAACGCTTTGAGATGTGGGGCAGGAGGAGGGATGAAAAACAGGAGAGTCAGAAGGAAGGCTTTCCATCACTTGCAAAGCATAGTACTGGGCAGTAAGGACTTGGGGACGCCACCCGACACCAGTCACTGCAATGAGTGCTCTGCACACGTTAGCCATCTCTTTAATCCTTGCAACATTCCAATGATTTTTATCCCCATTTTCCAGATGAGGAAACTGAGGCTCAGAAGGGAAGCAGCTTGCCCAAGACGGCGGGAGAGCTGATAAGGAAATGACAGTAGTCTGTGAGGTGCCGGGTTCTGGGCACCCCGCACCACTGCCTGGCTAGGTGCGTGACGGAGGTGAGCGGAAGGGTCTGCCTGCTGTGGGTGGCTGGCTCAGGGGGACTCACAAAGAATTCTGCCTGCAGCAGGAAGGGGTCCAGGGCCTTCTCGTGAAGCTCCTCGGCCTGCAGGACCCGGGAGGCGCTGAGCAGATACTCACGGGCTGACTCCTCACGTGGGGACATGAGGTAGCCAAAGCCCTCCTCACTGCAGCCTGGCGTGCACATGTCCAGGGTCAGGGAGACGTTGGAGCCCCTCCTGGAAGGACCGGGAAAGGGGGAGCGCATCTCAGAGGTGGGAAGATGAGGCGGGAGAGATCCAGGGTGGGAGCAGGGTGGCACCCAGGGGAGGAGTGGGAGGGGGGACAGCACTCCTGCGTGAGGAGCACGAGGCTCAGCCCCGAGGCTGAGGCCTGACTCCCTGCCTCCTGCCTCCTGCCGTGGAGTCGCTAACTGAGGGAGGCTTGGGGCCCCAGTTCCAGGGGTTCCATCCAAGGCAATCTCAACACAGCCCTCCCTCGACTCTCCTCTGCCCCTGCTGGAGGCAGTTCCCAGCCCTGTGGCCCCAGGAAGTCATGAGACAGGGCACGTGCCTAGAGCAGAGAAGCAGGGCTCTACCCTGTGCATCACGGCCTTGGCCCCATGAGTCCTGGGTGAGGCTGCCAAGGAGTCATGGACATCTCACCCAGGAGAGGCCAGGTCCCTCGGCTATCAGGGGAAGGGGGAGTCCCGGGCAGCACACCAATTGCAAAGATGTCTGCACTAGACAAGCTCTACCATATTCAGTGTCTAAGGCACAGGACAGTTGAAAAGCCCTCATTATATAGGAAGGGAAACTGAGTCCCAGAGAGAGGACAAGAATTGCCCAAGCTCACACAGTAAGACGATGGCAGAGCTGGGACGAAAAGCTAGGTTTTCTGACTCCTCATTTAGTGCTTCTTCCACATCACGTAGGTAATGCCTGGTGTGATCTGGCTTACCCAACGGGGCTCTGAAAAGAAGGTGCTGACACCTCTCAAAGAATGCTCTCGGGAACACTATGGGACACTCTATAAAAGTAGGGTTCTGGGGTCAAGAGACTTTGAGGAATGCCACATGCTATCCCCTTGCTGATTTACAATGAACACAAGCATGTTAAAGGCCCTGACAAGTCCTGTAGTAAAGGAACCTACCCAAACTAACTTGAGTATAGGAGTTTTTGTGTGAGTGTGCACACATGTATACCTGTGTATGCCTGTGGGGTCGTGTGCAATAACGGTATTTACCTTGGGGCATTCTGATCTATGTGAATCAGACCTGAGGAGCATATGTCTACACTGGCTAAACCACAAGGCTGGCTCTGTCCTGGCCACTGGAGTCAGAGTCAGGCACCTGCCCTTCTGGCGGGGAGCTGAGAGCTCAAGAGCCCACACAGCCCACCCCTCCTCCACCCTTCCCACCTTTCCTGTAGACCCATGGACTTGACAGTCAGTGAGGCAGGGTCAGCCTCAGGCTTGATGTCCATCACGCAGTCAAACACAGGAGTCTCAGGGACAGGATCCAGGTCCAGGAAGTCATCCTCGACCTTCTCTTCCATCCACTCTGAGTAGGTGAAGGAGGGCTGGCGGCTCACTGACTGGCGCCTATCCTCAGGGGGCACTGCGGTGTGTGGCTCTGGAGGAGCCCTCAGGAGGTGCCACGCCTAGTTGGGAAGATACAGTATCATGGACCTGGGACCATGTTGGCTAGCCCCTGAGTGATGGGGTATCCATGAGATTGAGCCCCCTACCCTCAATGAGCCTAAAACAGCCCTGCCCTCCTGGGAGCGGTCTGCATGGCACTACCCTTCACCTAGATGGGAGGTTCCAGCCCCCACCTTACCCCCAGCCCCCTCCCCTGTCAACCCTCAGTTTCTTGTGGGCTGAGGGTCTTCTTGGTGGGGTGTGGGGCTCCTACCCTAGTCTTCTCGGGCCTTAGTCCTTCCCTCAGCCTAGAACACTGCAAACCCATTTTCAAGAAGAAGGTGCCCCTCATCCCGGGCTGGGCACACTGGTGGAAGGAGACAGACACCCTGTCCTTGCCCCTACCTGAAACATCTAGCTTGGAGATAAAATGGGAGCTGGTGGGGCCTGGGCCTCAGGGTCAGAGTTGGGGAGCACTGCGGTCAGGTCAGGAGGCACCTTACCAGGGTGGTAATGAGGATCACAGACAGAGTAACCAGCAGCAGACTGGGGACTTCCCAGGTCCCAACACCCAGCCAGGCCTGGGGAACATGAGACAAACAAGTCGGCAGGGGGGCGGGTGGAGACACAGTTCTGATCCATTCCTACGGTGACAAAACTGAGGCTTTGAAAGCCGCCAAGCAGGAGTGGGTGGGGAGCAGGGAGAAGGGTTTCAAGGGTGTGGAAGTATCTTCTGAACTCAGAGAAGCCCCATCCAGGGGTTGGTGACACTGGAGGCCCCCAGTCGCTCCCTCCTCCCTGGAGCTTACTCACCATGGGTCCCAGCTGTTCCAGAAGTGTGAGCAAGGAGGAGATGAGGTCTGTGGCATTCTGTGACCAGACGGGCCCATAACCGCTGAGCCAGAGCACCCCGCAGGCAAGCTGGGGCAGCCGGGGGAGCGGACTGAGTTTGGAGCCTGGGCTCCTTGCTCCCGTTCCCCCTGCAGAGCTCACCTGCAGCCTCAACCTAGCCCCCCAAGGTCCAGACTGCACAGCTGAGGGAAGAGCCCAGGTACTGTGTGCACGAAGGCCTCAGGACCCTCCCTGCAGAAAAGCTGACTGGAGGGATCCAAGACGAAACCCTTCCCAGGGGGGACCTCCCCGACCCCACCAGGTACATACATAAAAGGAAAAGTTTCCCCCGAGATATCTCCATAGATGCGAAGTCCTCAGAGAGGCCCCTGCAGGCCTGGCTGCTGGGGAGGCCTAAGTTCCTGCTTCTTGCGTTAGGGAAGGCCAGGCTGTGAGGGTCTTAGCTCTGTAGCTGAGAACTCCAGCCTCCTCTGCACACCGGCCCGAGAGCTTCGAGGCACCGAGGGGCACCAAGAAGGCCCCTCATCCCCCACGATCCCCGGGTGGCCACCTTGGGGAGGGCATGGCGGGCTGTCCCTCCACCTGCCCTCTCTGCAGACCCTTGTGAGGCCTGAGATCGCCTTACCAGGAACTGGGAGGCAGCCAACAGGCACAGGCTGCTCCTGACAGTGAGGGAGTGGCTCCCGGTGCCGCGAGGTGGCGGCTTCTGAGCAGGCTCTGAGGGCGGTGGAGGTGGTGGGGGCGGTGGCATCTCTCTCGGCGCGTCCACGAGCCCTTCGGCCTGGTCCAGCGCCTCCATCACTACCGGCTGGGGGGGACCTGTGGAAGGCGGACACACGCCTGGTGACTTGGGCCCCGGCGAGCCGCGACGGGCCGCTCCTTCTGGGGTAGCTGTGGCTTCTCAGTCTGGGATCAGTCAGCGCGGCTCCACTTCCAGCCGTCACCCTCGATTAGCAAAGCAATATTCACCTACCTTCGTCAGAAAGAGCTAAGTGTGGGTGGACAAATTATTTCTCTTTTATTTCTCCAGTAACAGAGTTAAAATGGCAGGAGGTTTTTCAGGGAGTTAACATCGCTGTGTTTACGCAGTTTCATTCTTTTCCATTTCTTAAGGAAACAAAAAACAACCACCTCAAACTCAATTAAGGGGGGGGGGAAGACACGGCATAACCAGGCCGTGACCCTGAACAGCCCTCCCACGCCTGCCTTCCAGATTTTTGTCTCTTGTAGTCTGTGCCTTCACTGCGGCCAGAGGTTGGACCCTGGACAAGATCCCAGCCATGTGCCCCTTCCCCGCCTCAAGGCGCCACACTCTGGGGGCAGTGAGGGTGGTGTGGAGGGAAATCTTGGTGTAGTAGAATTGGTATCTAATGTCTCGATCTAGTTCTGGGTCTGTCCCTAGTTGTGTGACCATGGGAGAGTCACCCCCTCTCTGGGCTTCAGTTTCCACACCTGGGAAACAGAAGTTCAGCTCGACCCTTGGTTTCCATACTGCTTCCTGGAGCCCTGGTGCTTTCTCAGGCGCATGGGGTGTTACCAAGAGCTCTGAGTCCTAGGTGTGAAACCTCTGCTTGTCCCTGTTCCATACCCTGAGTTCCTCCTCAGATTATGTCAACACAGGGTTCCACGAGTAAAAATGTGTGAACACCACTGGCTTAGATCTGAGGCACTGGCCGTAGGGATTCTATCGGCATCCACTTTGGTGAGTGCCCGGTGTTGGACGTCCCCCATCAGAACCCGTATGGTTGACCCTACTGCCAAGAAGAGAGGAGCTAGCAAAATGGATGTGTTAACAGCTTGACAGTGGGATGGGACTGTCCCCACAGCACTGTGTAAATGGGACAATGGACTCCTCTCCTAGTTGGGTGACAACAGAACACCCAGAGCCAAGACCACGTGAGGCCAACAGTGTTTTGTCCACGAGCTTGCTTGCCCACTGGACAAACATTTACTGAGCATCTTCCACGGCCTGGATCACCAGTGCGGTGCAATGGGCCCAGGTCCTGGTGACAGCTCTATGTGTATCCCAGGTTCTTCCTCCTAGATGCTGACCTGGTATGGCTCCCCACGTAATGTGATCCAGCCATACTCCTCGCAGTTCCTCAGGTAAGCTCACCTACTTGCTCTGCACGCCCCCCCCCCCCCGGGCTTTGCACCTGCTATTCCCTCTGCCTGGAACCCTCCAACCTCCTGCTCCCCTGCCCAACCACCCCCCCCCCGCCAAGTTAACTCCTCTTCACCTTATAGAACTCACATCAGATGTCACCTGAAGTCGGTCCTCCCATCACATTGGCCTAGCACCACCTGCTTCTCCATACCAACAGCAGCAACAATACATCTGGAATGTGGGAGGCCCTGCTCTGAGCACTTTATACATGTGAATGTCTTCCCTCTGCACAGTACTCCTATGAAGTCAGTACGACAATTATCGTCATTTTATAGAAGAGGAAGATGAGGTACAGGGAGGGTACAAGATTCTCCCCTGGTCGGTTAGCTAAGAAGTCATCGAGGTGGGTTCAAACCGAGGCAGACAGATGGGCTCTGGCTGTGGTTTGTAAAATTATTTCTTGAATATCACCTCTCTCACTTGTCTGTAATTTCCATGAAGGCAGGAGTGGAGTCCATTTTGTTCATCATGACTGTCCACAGCATCTAGCAAAGTCCTGACATGTAAGTCTGTGATAAATATTTATACCAAATGAGTGCATGATGGTAGGCCAGTATTAACCAGTCACTCAGTTTTCTTACCAGATAACTGGGGATGATCATACATTCCTTGAAAAGCTGTGATGAAGACTGTAAATACTATAAATGAAACACTCAACATGGCACCTGGCATCTAGTAGGTGCTCAATAAACGTCAATAATGTTAGCACATAATTCCTGCCTCCGGAAGGCTCCCAGCCTCATAGGGAAGACAGACCAGTGGATACATGCCCATAATCCACTGCATTCAGTGGAAAATCCAAGTGCTGGGGGAGTCACTTTTTCTTTCTTTCTTTTCTTTTTTTTTTTTTGACAGAGAGAGACACAGCGAGAGACGGAACACAAGCACGGGGAGTGAGAGAGGGAGAAGCAGGCTTCCCACCTGGAAGGTAGCCCGATGTGGGGCTCGATCCCAGGACCCTGGGACCATGACCTGAGCTGAAGGCCAGACACTTAATGACTGAGCCACCCAGGCACCCCGGGGAGTCACTTTTTAAGGTTACCCACTTTTGCCTATGTAGGGCCCTGTTACCTACATGAGCACACAGCTCAGATCCTGGCCAGCAAGGTGAAAAAGAAAAAGATGCTGCCAAGGATGGATCCTGCAGGAAGCCAGAAGTTTCCATGATTGAGACACAGATGCTTGATTGCTCAAGTGGCAAGGTCTCCACCCACGCCCTCAGAAAATGCAGTCAAAGGGTGATGCCAAATTTGGAAGGGTGGGAGGGGTCCAGGGCCCAGAGGTCACCTGGCTTGGCCCTGCAATGCACACACTGTGGACCTTGGGCAATCCCCCCTTCTCCCTGGGTCTCAGTTTCCTTCTCTGTAAAAAGAGGGGCTTGAACTAGAACTTGGTGCTTCTCAGATGTTTCTGCCATCCTCACAGAAGAGGGGACGTGGGTCTTTCGGAGAATAACAGCAAGCTCACATGATTTTGGATCTTGCTTTTTTTTTTTAATTCATGGGTGCTCTCGGTTCTATGCTATGGGTATCTGTACTTGTTTTGATATTAAAATAATGGGCTTTTTCCCCTCCCAAAGCTTCAAGTCAAATTTCTCCTTCAGGAAAATGAGCTACAATTTATCCTGTGACTTTGCCCTCAGGGGTACACACACCCCAGTCTGAGGAGCGTGGAACCTGCCTGCAATAAAACATCATGCTGCTATTATAAAAGACTCAGTAAATGAATATTTAACATCATGGAGGGAAATTTTGATGGTATAGAGAAAGGCAAGGTGACAAAAGAGTATAATCTCCTTGGCCTTAAAAATTAGGAAAGTATAAACGTGCGTATAAAAAGGTGGTAAATGCCCATCGTAAGATGAGAAGTTAATGTGAGATACTGCTTGTGAAGCATGCGGCACGGCTAACTCCTGGCATACAGTAAGTGCTCAATAAATGCTGGACATGGTAAATGGGAAGAACAGAAGCCAGATGTTAACAGTTCTTTGGAGGAGGGGGAGATGAGAGGTGATTTTTTTTTTCATTGTTCACTGCTGTGTCCCCAGAGCCTGGCCCAGGGCTCGGCAAAGTATACAGTTGGTGCTCAATCAGTGTGTGTTGGACTCGTGCCTGAATGAACAGAGATGAAAAGAGTCTGTTCCCAAGCCTGTTCTCCAGTTCCCCTACTTCCACTGCTTTCTATCATACACCTCTGCTCCCCACCCCCGAGATCACAGGTGCTTAACCTGACGTCTGTGGATCCCCTCCGAAATGACATGCAGCATATACTGTGTTTTTGAAAACATATCTTCCTGAATTAAACGTCTGCGTTCTGCTCAGAACAATTTCTCAGTAAACCCTGCTCTGAAAGGTAAGCATCTCCCAGGCGCTCAGTGAATACCCACCAGTTGGATTCATCTGGCTCTCAGGACTGCCAGGTGCCCTGTGGTCTCTCTTTTCCTCTCTGTTCATTCAGGCACGAGTCCAACACACACTGATTGAGCACCAACCGTACACTTTGCCGAGCCCTGGGCCAGGCTCTAGGGACACAACAGGGAACGAAACAGTCTCCACCTGCAGGCACCACTGTGATCCTGGCCCCATTTGTCATTTCAGCTTCTGGTCCAGCTCCTTGAGATGATGTCAGCTCCCATCCTTGCCCTGCCCACCCTGCCATGGGCTATCTTGTTGTGGGCATGGTCCCACCACCTCCCCGGGCAGGGTCTGCGCACTTGCCAAAGTGCTTCTGCACACGCAGTTGCGTTTGCTTCCCTCGGCAGCCCTGTGAGGTAGACATCAGCATCATCAGCCCCGTTTTGTCGTTTTGTGGGTGAGAGGCGGCTGCTTGTGTCAAAGGCTGGCTTTTCAATAGTTCACAGCGAGGAAGCTGCTTTGCCACGCATGAAACCCTGACTCAGAGGCAGCTTGCTGACAACGATGTAACGCCGGGCTCCTCCTGGGCTTGCGTCTTGCGCAGGGTGAAGGGGATTTTCCAGGCGCGCAAATGAGGCTTAGAGAGGCCGAATGGCTTGCCCAAGTAAGCGAAGACCTGGGATTCCAACCCAAGGCTTCCGGACACAAGAGTGATCTTTCCATTTTGCCATATTGCTTATCAGGAGGGCTCACTGCAGCAAAGGAGGGAGGTGGTGAGAGCCTGGGAAGGAGGGAGGGAGGAAGTCTCTGGGTCTGGGGGGAATCCTGAACACTACCCAGCTGCAGGGGGTGGGGGTGGGGGTGGTGCAGCATTTGTGCCTGACCCCCCCCGACCCCCGGGGTTAATGGCTCCTCAAAGGCTACACGGCGTGGCAAGAAGAAGCCCTGGAAGGCAGGCGCTCGGTATCCTGGGCCAAAGCTCTAGGGACCCTGGGTAAGGCCTGCAAGCAAATAGCCTTCAGATTTTACCTGGGGCATGTGGAAGCACTGTGATCCCTCTCCTGTCACCTAGCGCCTGAATCCCACCATTAAACTCTGCAGCTACTGTGTGCCCTGGGGCTGGCGCCGCCCGAGCTCCGGAACCCTGGCGGCTCCTGTCCGTGACTCATCCTCGGAGTGCGCGGGCTGCCAGCCCACCGGAACTGGAGCAGAAGGCTGGCTCGGCCTGTTCCTGTTTACATGACAGAGGAGCTTCTGTCCCATTCAGCTTTTCCTCCTTTCCCAAACATGGCCACGAGTGACCTCCCAGCCATGCCCGCATCCTCACGGGGGCCCTAACCCACGGAACATCACACTCAGTCCCAACCAGACCTTTAGAACCAGGGACGGTCAGAGCCTGACAGGCCCTGAGGGGCATCTGGTCTGGTCTGCTAGTTTCAGAGGGGCAAACTCAGGACCAGAGAGGGGAAAGTGGTCACACTTTCCTCAGGGTCACAGAGCCAGGAAGCAGCAGAACTAGCATTTGATCCCAGGTCTGTGGGCCTCCACTATCCATGATCTTTCTGCTATTCCACAGAAAGTTCCAGAAACCCACCAGGGGACAAGGCAGGGCAGGCCAATCGAGCCTATTCTGAGATTTTGCTTGGCTAAGCCCTGAATGTAGAACCAGGGGAAGTAGGTGCCCCCAGGGAATGGAGAAGGGGTAGAAGAGTCCAGAAGGAGAGGCCTAACCAGCCATTTCTGCCACCACAATTAACACATTCCTCAGCCATGCCCGGGGAAAGAGACAGCCTGGCCTCGATGGGCCAGGACTCTGGCCTCCCCGGGAGAGGCCAGAGTGCTGGCCTCCATTTTCCGCTACCTTTTGGGAGGTGTGTAGGACGCAAACCAGGAGTCAGAGGGGATGCGCTGGGAGGTGAGAAGATTCACCAAGATAATGTTTTCATTTGACAAACATTCATCAAGCACCTGTTCTGTGCTCTGGGGACGTTTTGTGTCTCGATCCTAATGCTGACCAGCAGGACTCCTCGGCGTGAGAACAGCCCTGGCGTACACACACACACACACACACACACACACACACACACATCTAGCCCTGCTGGCCAAAGGCAAACTGATGGTGGGTGTGGGGTTCTAGAAGTTGGCACTGGCTCCCCACAAGCCCTCCGCCTCATCAGTCCTGCTGATCAGCAAGCAAGAAGGCCGGTACACCCCCAGAGTGAGGCAGCACAGTGGCAAGCACTGGGCTGGCCTCGAGCCCGAACTCTCGGATGGTAAACTGGCTGAGGGCAAGGCCCCAGTCTTGCTCACTGCTGCACTCCCCAGGCAGGATGGCTTGGGAACAGGAAACCGACTCTGGCCAAAGAAGATTCTGGACTAGGACATGGGTGCTCACAATTTATCAGCTACATGACTCAGGTGGGCTGCTTAATCCCTGTATAACTAGATTCCTATAGTGGTTTTCAAACGCATCTGTGAATTCCTCCACATTCCTCCCATCGCTGGGTAGTAGAACGAATGTCCCGTTTCCCCCCTCCCCCACCTCCCCAACTGGATGATTGCCTTAAAGATGGGAATGTGGCAGAAGATGATGTCTGACCCTTGAAACTAGGTTAGAAAAGTCCATGTAGCTTCTGCTGCTTCTCTCTGGATGCATGCTCTGGAAACTTTCAGGAGTCATGTAAAAACATCTAGCTGCCCTGGGGCTGCCTTGTGGAGAGAGCCAGAGAGAAGAAAGCGGAGAGAGCGTGAGTCGAGAGAGAATGAATGCATCAGACGTAGTAGGTGCTCAGGAAAATCTGAATACTGGAAAGAAGCCCTCAACCCTGACATTCAGCACACAGGCCAATGCAGCAGAAGGGGACCTGCACCGTAGGCCCCATGGGATAAATGAACTATGATGTTCTGGGAGCTCACCTCAAGCAAGGCGAGCAATCTGTACCACAAAAGAGGTGGGGGGCAGCTCTACTATGCTCCCTTCTGTCTGATTCAGAATTCTCCAGAACTTTCCTCAGTGACTTGCTTCAAGCTAGGGACCCTGGTTCTCAGACTGACACAGAGTGCAAGCCTGTGGGCATGAGGTTGTGGCTCCACAAGCTCGGTGTCCTCCAAGCCAATTCTCTTTACCAGCCTACAAGGCACAGTGCCAAGCATCCCCGTGACGGCTTTACCAATACCCACTCATTCAGGCCTTACCACCACCCCAGGAGGTAGGTAAGGGGACAGTCCTCTCACCGACAGGAAAATAGGAGTTTAGGAGGTTCAGTGACTTGCCCAGGGCCACCACGGCTCATGGAAGGCCGAGCCAGGCCTCAGACCCGGGCAGCTGGGCTCCAGCATCTGTCTTCCTAACCAGACCCTGTGTTACCCACCCCTGGCTGGGTCTCCATTGTTTCTTCCTCCTGCCTATCAGGGGGAGTCAGCTTGGGAAAGAGCTTTAGTCCATTCTAGGACAGAGGGGACAGTGCTCCCACAGCACTATCACACCCCGGCATGGGGGCAGGGCGGGGTGGGGAGGCTCTGCTAAGGGCAGGGTGGGCAGAGAAAAGCGGGCTTGGGCTGAAGATGAGAAGTCTGGGAACTCAGGTGTCCTACGCTCAGTCTGGAGAGGGCCAGGTGGAGGTGGGGTGGGCCGGGGGTGCTGGAGGCTGTCTGCAGACAGCTGAGAAGCTGTGCTAGGGAAGGGGGCATGGCAGGGGGCAAGAATGGGACCCCCGGGTGAACGCTCTCAGCGGTCCGACTGAAGTAACAAGAAATATCTCCAGGACCCAACTCTTGTGTGTTGTCATAGCTCTTCCTATTCCCCAAAGTGGCTGTTTCCAGGGATGTAGCTTTTTGTAGTGGCTTGTGGCAAAAGTCTGAGTTACACAAACCTCGGTTTGAGGCCTGACTTTGCCATTTACTACTTCTGTGACCTTGGCTAAGTGACTTACTCTCTCCTCTGGACCACAGATGCAGTAAGACTTGTCTGTTGGATTGTGAGGATACCATAAGGTAAGACATGCAAGGCGCTTAGTCTGGTGCCCAACACATGGTGAATGCTCAGTAAATAGTAGCACAATTCAGAGGAGGAGGAGGAAGAGGGGAGGGGAGGGGAGAGTGAGGGAGAGGCAGCAGTAAGGACTTCCCTTTCATCTGCCAGGTGAGCACCCCAGGAGGACAGTGGATGCCCTGACCCCACGTGGGCAGAGGCTGTGAGGCTGTAGGCTGGCAACCGGGGTCGGTGGATGGAGTGGGCACGGGCTCAGGGTGGTGGGGGGGAGCAGTGTCATCTCTGCCAGGTCATTAAATCCAGAACGCTAACAAGCGTTCAAAACAAAACACAACTCAAGTAATCTTTGGATGGGATATAATAAAATGGTTCCATCTGAAACTGCAAACAGCTTTGTTGCTGCAAACAATGGCTTAGTTCTTTGTGACTCTCCGGAGCGGAGGCCCAGAAGTACAAGGGTGCAAAGGGTCAATGAAACTCTGAGGGTGCGCCCCGCCCCCAGCTGCCCACGCTGAGAACTAAAAGAACAGACAGAGAGGCCCTGGGGCGAGGGGGTATGAGAGGTCCTAAGTGCCTGAGACTTTGACCAACAAAAACGCATGAGGAGGAAAGGACAGACTTGAGAGAGCATTTGGTCCACCCGCCCATTTCACAGATGAGGAAACTGAGGTTCAAAGGGTGAGAGGCAGAACCAGGATTGACACATGTGTCTTTAACGCCTCCATTCAGTTCTCGCTCATTACGCCAGCACGGGAAGTTTCACAGGGGCTGCCGGCGGGCATCCGAAGGGCTGAGGCCAAAGGCCCCAGGGCAGCAGAAGCCTGGGTCCTGGCTTGGGGTTCTTTGGTGGGCCCTGGTCAGTGCCCTCAGAAGTATAGGCAAGTCCAGTGGTAGAAGGGAGCAGGAGCGACCCAAGACTCCCCAGGACAGCAGCGCCCACAGATCCCACGCCTTCAGAGGCCACAGTCCTGGGTTGGCCCTCTGCAACCAGGGAGGCTCACGATGTTGGTAAAGTGTCAAGAGACTGCAGTGGCAAGTCCTCGTTCTGCCTCTCCCGGGCTGTGGGGCCCTGGACCTCTCGCTGCCTTGTGGGCCTCGGAGGCCTTCTGTAAATTCAGGGTGTGACCAGGGGTCTCTGAGGGCCCTGCTGGTGCCAAAGATGCACCTATCTTTAAAAAACAAACCTGAGCCCCTGCTCTAACCAAATTCAATGGTCTCACCTTGTTCTTAGGATAAAGACCAAACTCCTTGTCATGGTCAACAATAAAGGCCCAGCATGTGTTGGCCCCTGCTTACCGCCTCAGCCTCCGCGCACACCACCTTACTCCTACTTATCTCTGTTCCAGCTTCTCCCGGATCCTCTGCTGCAACTGGCCTGGGAAGCAGGAGTCTGGAAACCAGTGGCTCTGCTCCAGGGAGTTCTCACACAGCCCCTAAGGGGACATGGAAGCCTATGCTCTCTGTGGCAGGGGTGGGAGAAGTGGGGAGATTAAAAGTACATGCACACAAAACCTCACCACCCCTTCTGCAAGAGCACACGGAGACAAACAAAACACATACACTAAATACCTTAGAACACAGTAACTACGGGGAGGAGCACTACGGCAGCGGCAGAGAATAAGCGAACAGAACCAGAGAGTGCCTCTCGTAGACCACTGAGGGCAATGGGGCCATGCAAATACCTACAAGGATCATCACCCTGCCTCCCCCAAGGAAACAGGACACAAAATGACCAAGTTGTCAGTTGGGCCAAGTCCAGATGGCAAAAGAACAACAGCCAAGGGAAGGCCTGTTATCTGGTCTGGGTCCCCGACCTGAGAGAGCTGGAGAGAGGGACATGGCTCTCTCCAGGGCGGGCTCTGGCTGCTTGGGAATTGGCGCCCCCTGTAGGGGGAAAGGCTCATGGACTTGGCTGAAGCAGAGCCAACTGCCAAAGAGACCCCAGCATTTCTGAGCAACTTCACCAACATGACATTCGAGTCATTGTGTTGGCTCTCTCTGGGGGAGGGGGGGGATTCCAGGGCTTGGTGACTGTCTCCACAGATGCCCCCACAGGGTTAACTAACCCCCATTAAGATCCTGGGGGTTGGGTCAGCCTGAGATTCTGGGCCTGCCAGGCTGAACCACCCAACCTGGAGGAACGTGACTCACCCCACAAGGCCCCTACTACCCCCAACTACCACTCTTGCGTGGCAAGGACTAATGAATATCTTGGGGTGGCTGATCGTTTTTTAAATGATTTTGGAAAATATGAGGGGAAAAAACCCTCATAAAAGCATAAAGGAAACTCAAGTCATCCATAATCCTACCACGCTGAGAAAGACACTGGTTTCCTTTTGACATATTTTCTGGTATTTTTTCTTTCTTTGTGGGTGGATTTTTTTTCCCTCATAAATCATTCTGTATATAGACGTATCCTTAGAATATGTCTCTTTGGATTTCAAGGGTTCAACTTTTCAGCAGCATGGCAGACAGCCTCCAAGGTGCCCTAATGATCCCCGCCCCGCCCTCCCCTCCCCCCCCCGCCCTCCCCTCCCCCCCCCCCCGCCCTCCCCTCCCCCCCGGCTCCTGATATTCACACTGAGGGGCCACACATGTAAGAAAAGCTTTCTTGGGCCTTCTATCCCAGCCCAGCACCAGGTGAATATAGCTAAGTGAGTGACCTCAGTTGAAGCCACCTGAACAGAAGAATCACCCAGCTGAGACCTGCAGGACCCTCTGAATCATGAGCAAATCCAAGGTTGTTGTTTTAACTCACTGAGTTTTAAGACTGTTTATTAGGTAGCAAACAGATTAACCAAAAGAAGTGGCTGGGACTTGAAAGGAAGAAATGAGCTCAAACGGAAAGATGAAATTTTTTTTAATGGCTAAAATATTCTTTTTAAAAAATTTATTCATTTATTTATTTTGACAGAGAGAGAGAGGAAGTGAGAGCAGGGACGGGAAGGGACAGAGGCAGAGGAGAGAGAATATCAAGCAGACACCATGCTGAGCGGGGAGCTCAGTGTGGGGCTTGATCCCATGATCCCGAAATCATGACCTGAGCTGAAATCAAGAGTTGGACGCTTAACCGACTGAGCCACCCTGGTGCCCCAAGATGAGATGTTTTTGGAGGGTCCCTGGGCTAGGCAAGGTGAAAGGGGACAGCATCTGTCACTGCATATCTTAGGGATACCACAGATGTCCATTTGTCTGAAAGACCTTTAGCATCAACCTGTGTGGAGGCAGACAGCCTTTCTTCCCATTGTGAAGACTCTCTGGTCATATCACACATCCAGGTAACTCCCTGGAATATCAGAACCATTTCTACAGTGGTGAAGGAAAATGGGTGACTGTCCTCTCCTGCAAACCTGGCTCCCTTCCCCGCCTGACTCAGCACGTAGACAACACTCTTGCCTGTCTGTGCTGCTTCTGTGAGGTGCCAGGCCTGTGGCGGGCAGTCAAGAAAGACCCAGAGAGCTATACCATCCACTCCACTGCTGAAGGACTGGACTGCAACTTGATGCCCGGGCCCTTGGGAATATCTGAAGGGTTTTCTATGCACACTCCATATCCTGGAACAATCCTCACCCTCATTACTAGCTAGCACTTACAGAGCATTGTGGAAGAAGCACTGAGCATGCATCAACTCATTTAATCCTCACAAAATCTCTACAAAAGTCTTATCATGGTACCACCTCATTTTAGAGTGAAGAATGTGGAACTCAAAGCAGTCAGATAAGTTACCCAAGGTCATGCTACTGATCAGTGGCAGAGGTGGGATTTGAACCCATATCTGTCTGCCTCCTCACAGCATCCTAAGACTCAGCTAGATGGGTTCATCCTTCCACATCTGCCCTAGCATCTGAGAAGAGTTAACCTCTACCATCACTGTTCAGTGGATACCTGGGTTGGTACTTCTCAATACAATGGTATCATTACAGAATGCTCTCCAATTAGGGTTCTTAACACATCCAAATGGTGTTTTTTCTTTAATTCCCACTCTGAAGACTCAAGACAAAGACAATTCACTGTACTGCTAGCCACAATAAGCCTTCCTAAATGCATTAAAAGTTTTGAATGAAAACAGAACTCCAATGATACAAAGAAAGAAAAGTCAACAGAACTTAAGCTGCTGAGTGTTGACACTCAGTGAGCCCTCAGCAATACAACTATAACCAGGCCTGTCTTCTCTGTTTGTCTATCTGGGCTCCTGCACTTGCTCCCAGACAAGTCTGAACCAGTACTAAGTACCAGGCCCTGACCAGAGTCTTTGTGAGAACGAGAGTTAGTAGACGGGGACAAAGCCCATTAGGATGTTAACCTATTCATTAAAATGCTTTGATAGCTGGTTCCTAAAGATATGAGCCAGAGCCCTATTCATCCTTCAGGTCACAGTTGAAAGGCCATTTCTTCCGGGAAGCCTTCCCTGACTCCCCCTCAAGATAAGGCTGCATTAGGGGTACACCCTTCCGTGGTGTTCTGGCCTCCCTGAGAGCAAGAACCAGGGTCTGCTCTTCACTGTGTCACCACAGCCTGGCCCAGGCGTGGGCACAGAGTGGATGTTCAATAAAAGCTTGTCAAATGGATAAAAGGGCTTTGCAATTGGTCCTTGCTGGCTTCTGGCCCAAGATCTTGTCTGTGTCATGAAGGGACAGCCGGGAAAGCTGAGATGTGACCCTCCATCATGGCCAGGGTTAGGCGGAGTGGGATTAGGATTTCCTCAATAACGCATCCCCTTGGGACGCCTGGGTGGCTCAGTCGGTTAAGCATCTGCCTTTGGTTCAAGTCATGATCCCAGGGTCCTGGGAACGAGCCCTTCATCGGGCTCCCTGCTCTATGGGGAGCCTGCTTCTCCCTCTGCCTGCCACTCCTGCTTGTGTGCGCATGCTCTCTCTTTCTGATATATAAATAAATAAAATCTTTAAAAAAATGGCATCCTCTTTATAAAAGGCCACCCAGGATGGTCAATGGTCTCTTGCTGAGACCTAGACATTGTCCCCCTCAAAAGAGGGTCAGGCTGATATCCATGATGATTTAGAACCTAGGGCTAGGCAGAGGGTAGCCTTGAAGGCACTAGGACTTAAGTGGGAGTGAGTAGGAGAGTCACCAGGACACCAGCTGCTCCTACCGAATGGGCAATGGCCTACTCAGGCCTTCAGTAGCTACTCACAACCTTGCACTGAGCTGGCTAATCATGATACACTTACGTCTCAGGGTGGCGGTGACTCCCATGACTCCAGCCAGCTGTTGGCTGTAGGATGCTATGGGAGCACCTTGTTTCTAAGACCAGAGTTGTCCTTACACCCAGACCGAGCTCATTCTCCTCTGGCCACGCCGCTCCCTAGGGGGCAAGGAGTTCCACAGGGCTAGGAGGTGCGCCTACACTCTCCTTTCCAGGCCACGCTCTGGCTACTAGGACTCCAGAGCTCCCTGCCCAAATGTCCTGGAGCCTGCGTGGGTGCAGGTACACCCTTCTGAGGGTGGATGTGGCCTCCTGCTTGGGTACCTTTGGATTTGAGGGGTGGCCAAGGAGCAGCAATTGGGGTGGGATGTGGAGCACATGTGGACCCACAGACTGACGTGCCCACATGCATGCACACAAGGGCCCTTGCAGTGCAGGACTCAGCAGAGGGTGGTGCACCACCAGGAGCCTCATTTGCAGTCTGGCCGTGGTCCCTGCAAATGTTAGGAGCAGGCCAGCCCCTGAGCCTGCCCGCTGGAGACAGTGTGAGTGACACTTGGTGATGTCATGCCATCACCAGCACCTCCTATGGTCTTGTCTACCTCCTTCCTCTGACCTGTACCCCAAAGGAAGCCACGGGTTCGAGGCTGGGCCTGCAGCGGTCCTGGCTGGGGAAGGAGCGGAGGCCCCGGCATCAGCAGGGTTGCCTGGTTTCTTGCAAATATGAACACCTACACATAGAGGCGGGGGGAGTGTGAGTGTGAATGTATAAATGTATTTGGGTGACTGTGAGCAAGTAAATGAGCAAGCACTGGGGGGTGAGAGAGAAGGAGAGGAGAGGGACCCCGTGTGAGAGAGTGTGTGCACGAGGGAGAAGGAAAATGTATGTGTGTGTGTGCACAGAGTGGGGTGCACGAGACTACGTGCAGCTGAGGGCCTGGGGAAAGGGTAGAGAATGGGAGGGAAGGAGTGTGCCCGCTGGTCTGCACGTGTACATGAGAAGGGACCTGGCTGCGGAAGAGAAAGAGACCTGAAGCAGGAAGGACAGAGCAGGCAGATCAGTGTGGATAATGGCACCATGGAGCAGAGATCCCGAGTGCACAAGGGGAAGGAAGCTCGCAGGTGCATGAGCTTCAAGTGGGTGTGCGCCCAGGGAGCTTCAAGAGGCAGAGCGAGACGGGGCGTGTGCCTGGGTAGCTGCGTGTGGGTCTGTGCATGCGCATACATGTGCACGGGGCTGGGACAAGTGAGGACGGAGACGAGCGTGTGAGCACATGCGAGCAGCGCCCCGGGGATGTGAGTGAGCGTGCTTCCCAGCTGCCCGGGGGTGTTGGCGATGCCGGAGGAGGTTTTCACCCAGAAATCTCAAGCTGGGAGGTCTATGTGACCTGCTTGGTGCTGGTTCAGGTCCAGGTGACCGCGGCCACGCCGCCCCTGCCTGGCGGTGCTTGTGGGAAGGCGTGAGTCACTCAGGCAAGGCTAGCCCTCACTCCACCTCATCTCGCCCAGCGGGAAGACAGCTGGGGGGAGGGGGGAGAGATTTCTTGATGGCTGTATTTTTACACCATCCTTATGCAATTGCTTGCAGTGCCCTTGGGTTCATTTTAAAGGCCCTGCTCCCCGATTCTCTCGGCCTTTATACCTCCTTTCATGTCCAAGTTGCTGCTCAGATCGGTGGTTCTGGCTGATGAGCATTTATGGAAGCGTCCTCCTAGCCAGGTTCCAGGACCACCCTATTTACAAAGCTACCCCCCCACCCCGTCCTTGCTCATCCCTCTTTCTTGGTTTTAATTTCCTCCACAGCACCTACTACTATCTACCATCCTAAATATTTTACTTATTTATTTTATTCCTTGTCTATCTTTCTCGACATAGCAAATGCTTACAGATCAAACTACCTATGTGCCAGGTACGGTTCTGAGCTTTCCATTAATTCATGTGCTCCTCCAACAACTCTACATGGTTGTAAATAGTATTCGTGCTTATACTTTGTAACTGGGAGGCACAGAAGGATTAAGTCACTGGAGCATGATCACCTCCGGGGTAAAGGGTGGAACCAAGCCCAGGTCCAGAGTCCCTGCTCTTTATCAGCACACAACACTGCCCTGTGAGGGTGGACATTTTCTCAGTTCGGTTCACTGTTGAATCTTACAAGGTTCAGTGCTTACAAGAGTGCCGTGCCCAGGGATTCACTCAATGAACAGTCATCCAGTGAATGAAGAAATGAGTGAATGAAGACTGGACGTGGAGGACAAAATAGGCACTTGCCTTCAAAGAACTCACGGTCCCGTGGAGGAAACAGGCAAAACATGATTACAAGATCACATGACGGTGGCATCCTGGGAGTCTAGAGGGGCGTAGAGCTGGCCTAGCCCCTGGCAGGACGGACCCAGATGGGGACAGGCACGGGGACATGGCCCATCCCCTCCAGACTCCTCCCCAGGGACAGACACACCTTAGCTCTTCTTGCCTCAGTTTACACAGTGCCAGAAACTGATGGTGGCTCCATGGTGACAGTGGAGGCAGAATGGGGAGGTGACCAGGAGCATGGGCTCTGGAAAGAGACAGCATGAACTGAATCCTCACTCTACCAAACACTAGCAAAGTGACCTTGGACAGACTCCCTCACTTCCCTGGGCCTCGGTCCTCTCATCTAGAAGATGGGGACAGGAAACGATACCAACTTCTTAGGGCAGGGGACAGGATTCGTGAGACGTACATGTGAGAGTATTTGGAACAGTGCCTGGCACAGGGAAGGCACTGAACCAGCTCCACTGGAGATGACCAATACTCCTCTTCCATGCCAAGCTGGTTGCTGGCTTTCGGGGAGGGCTGAAATTTCATATATTATTCTTATTACTGTATTCTCTCTCCTGTGGTTCCACCCCATTTTCCAGAAGCAGCTCAAAGCAGGGCAGGGACTATGCCTGTTTTATATACCACTAGATTCCTAGCACCTAGCATAATGCCTGACACAGAGAAGGCGCTCAAAGAGTATTTGTGGAATGAATGCCTATGTAATTATATTTTTTTAATCCTTGTGAGGATAAATATTCATATTGCTGTGAGGATAAATACTCATATTGCTGTTGTTCCCATTTACAGATGAGGACCAGAGGCCCAGCAGGGGTAAGTGACCTGTCCATAAACACAGAACCTATAAGCCAGACCCAAATGCCAAAGCTGGTGCTCTTTCCTTCACACCATGCAACTCTCTGGACTCCCTATACATCATGTCCTATTTTCCATGGGTTTTTTCTAGCCGCTGGGCCATCCCTGGCCGTAGAATCATCTCTGAATTCTATGACTCATATCTGAATCACGGAACGTTTAATAGTTGAAAGGGACTTTTGATGTCATTTCGACTTCCCACCCATTGTGGAAATTTCCTCTCCACTGTCTATCCAGATAATATTTGAATGCCTCCAGTGATGGAACACTCATTTTCTTCCTCTTGAATTATCCAGTTCTACGAGTGGACCGCTTTCAGATTCGGAAAGAAAGTTCCGGGGGCGCCTGCGTGGCTCAGTCAGTTAAGCGTCTGCCTTTGGCGCAGGTCATGATCCCAGGGTCCTGGGATCGAGCCCCATGTCGGGCTCCCTGCTCCGTGGAGAGTCTGCCCCACCCTGCCCCGCTCCGCTCATGCTCTCTCTCTCCCTCTCTCTCTCTATATATATCTCAAAATAAATAAATAAAATCTTAAAGAAAGAAAGCACGTAAGTAAGTTCTGGATCCCTTGTGCCAACAGGCCTCTTTTTAATTTCTGCGTATCGGGTTTATGCCAGCCTTGTAAGATACACAGAATGAATCTGCTGCTCCCTCCACAGGACAGCCTTTCATATATTCACAGACAGCTCTCACATCCCTTTTGGAGAATTCTGTTCTTGAAGCTAGCTGTTGCGGGTCCCCACAAGGCCCCCTGAAAGATGACACCCACGCTAGACCAGCTCAACAGGCCTTCCAAAATGTTTTTGAGCAATGGTACCTCCTACTGGACATGGCGTGAACTGCACCAAAGGGCTTAATCCTTACCTGCAGGCCTGAGGAAGAAGCTTCATCAGTAGCTGGGGCACTGGCTCATGGTGGGAGTAAAATAACCACTTATTTTAAGGAGTCATCGTTTTAGAGTCATACCTAGTTGTTTTCAATGTCTGTCTTAAAGAGTGTCACTGAAAACGCCACTCGAAGGTTCCTTGCCAATCATGAGGTTTCTGACAAGCTACAGGTTTGGGACCTCAAAGTCAGCATTCAAAAGGCTGTTTTTGAACCAAAAGGATTGGAAGGGAAGATGAAAATGAATATTGTGTTACGGGAGTACAACAATTTTTTTTTCGTTTGTCTTATTTTCTATCATTTCTACAGTGGGTATTTGTTATAAGAAAAAAAGTTTTATAAAAAGAAAACGAACATTACAGCTGTCTCCTCTCCTCCTTTCCTTTATTCCTTCTGGGAGCTGGGTACTTGGTCACAGCTGGGACACACTGCCACCCCACGGGCCCCGGGCAGGAGTGCCGCGGTAAGGTCTCTGTGGCGGTGGCGAGCGCGGCCAATCAGCCTCAAGCAGCACGCACTGACCCTCACAGCGAGGCTCTCAACAGGGCTGGCAGGTACTTTCTCCCCATCGCCCACCCACCCTCGGCTCATGCCACATCTGGGCTGTCCGCGTCCCCTCGCCTTACCTCTTGAAGTTTTGCCCAACACCCTGCTGCTCAGCGGTCAGGGGCCCAGCAGCCCTGGACTCCCCAGCTCCTCACCCCTCTCTCCACCCTCCCGGCACACCCCCAGCTGCCTGCTCTTCCCTCCGTGGGAGCCCAGAGCAGCTTCATATGACAGGTCAGAGAGACATCAGGGATTAGAAAAACAAGTCCTCATTTAAACGAAGACCTTGTGAGCAGCTGAGTCAGTCCCCCGCCCCGGAGCAAGTTCACAGCTAAGCGGGCTCGACTCCAGCGCGGGCCATCCGGGGCGCTCTCCGTGCCCGGGGAACTCTCGGGCCCCTGGGTGCCGGGCAGACTCACCCGGCAGCCTGTCACTGCAGCACATGTCCAGGGTCCCTCCCTCAGAGTCATCGGCCGTGTGCTTCTCTCTCGCACTCCTGCAGCGGATGAAAAATGCCAGATGATGCAGTGCAGCCGGGATCAAGGCAGAACCCTGAACAAGGATAAAAAGCTTTCTTGCTCGCACTGTGTCCCTTTGAATAACCCTACCCCGTGGCGGGGGAGGGAGCAAGGAGGAGGACCAACCTGCAGAAGGGTCAAGCTGCAGAGGCGGGAGCAGAATTCTGCAGGCATTTTCCCTGTGCAATAATGAGCAGCAAATGCCCTACAACCATCATTACCCCCATCCCCTCTGCTATGGAGGGAGGCCTTACTGTGTGCAAAGCACTTACAAACTTCATCACACTAAGTCTTCATCGTGACCCCCAGATTAGGGATCGATCAACAGGCTCAGAGGAGTTCAATAACTTGCCTAAGGTCACAAAGCTCATTAGGGTGGAGCTGGGTATGAAATTACAGTCTAGGACTCCAGGCTTATGCGCTCACTGTTGTGTTTATTGTTCTGCCTCCTCGTTCCTGTAGGTTTGAATCGCAGGTGAGCAAGAAGAGAGGTCTGGGTCACACACCGTCTATGCCCAGCTCCTCAAGGCCTGCAAGTACCTTGTGCCTCAGGCAGTGGAAAGTGGCATGCAAAACTCTCCTCCAGAAAGAGTTAGAAAATGTAGGTATATATATTTTTTTGTGTATTCTAAATGTTCTATTTCTTTCTGGCATCAGAAAACCCCCTCTCTGGGCACCTGGGTGGCTCAGTCGTTAAGCGTCTGCCTTCGGCTCAGGTCAGGATCCCAGGGTCCTGGGATCGAGCCCCGCATTGGGCTCCCTGCTCAGCAGGAAGCCTGCTTCTCCCTCTCTCTCTGCCCCTGCTTGTGTTCCCTCTCTCGATGTCTCTCTGTCTCTCTCTGTCAAATAAATAAATAAAATATTAAAAAAAAAAACCCTCTCTAGCCAATAAGGGCACTTTCCAGGACTATACTGGGGTCTAGCTTTTCTCCTTTACCCCGTAAGCTGGAAAAAGGTTGCAGGAGATCAGCTAGACCCCATGAAGTATCAGCAGAGTAGACACACCCTGGGGGCAACTATGCAGCTCACAGGGGGTTCCCCTACTCTGGAAATGGCCTGATATGCAAATATGGGTTCCAGCGACTCTGCCTGCCCTTCATGTTCTGACCCCTGGCAGTAGCTGACCGATCAAGGGCTAGACACACCAACCAGGCTGAGGCAAGCGGATCCTCTCCCCTGCACTTTTCAAATGCGTCCTGGAGGGCCTGCAGTCTGCGGATGCTGGCTCTAAATCATGGTAGCCACAGTGTCCTGGAGAGAAGGTCCAAAAGCATCTGCTGCTATGGGCCTTGGGTCTGCTTCATTCCTGCCCATCCTGAGTCTTGAGTCTGTCTATCAAAACCATGAGATGCTCCAGGATCCTTCCAATAAATTCCAACATTTTAGCTTAAGCCAGTGGAATCTGATTTCTGAAATTAGCAACCGAAAGAAACTTGAATACAGCACTGCCAGCATAATATTTCCACAAACTTCAAGAGGTCAACTACCTCTCTGCCCACTGTTTCTGCCATCCTGCCTCTCAGACTGGTCCTGAGGCCCATATTAGGCCCAGCTGCAGACCTGAAACAGTTAAGGATAGGCAGAGTTAAGGGTGACCATTTTCATTCTGACATCTTCTGCTCTAAACTGGCATTGCATTATTTTATCTTTTCCTCACTCCAGCCGGCAGGGGCTCTGAGAACCCCAAACCTTGGAGCCCAGCTCTCCTGCAGAGAGAAGGCTGCTATCTTCAAGGCCCTTTAAGTGTCTCCTGAATCCCTCCACTTCTCTCCCTCTCCGCCACCTACATCTTGGTCCACGCCAGCCTCTCTTGCCTAGATTACTTTGGCAGTCTTTGAACTGGTCTCTGGCATTCACTCAGGCTGCCCCTAGAACATTCTCCATCTTGTTCCAACACATATGGCTTCATAGGTTGTGCAGTTTATAACCTGCAGAACTGGATGGGGCAGGCCTGAGCTAGAGACGACTGTTTCAAAATTGAACATTTATCATATAACCTTCTTAAAAAGATCCTTTAAGTAAAAAATACTTTAAGTGGCATCCTATTGCACTTAGAGCAAAGACAGAAATGCTGTAACATGCTTTACTAGGTCTTGCCTGATCTGACCCCGGTATACCCCTCCAACCTAATTTCATACCCCCTTCCCTTTGTGCTCGGCACTGTAGCTGCACTGGACAGGTTCTTTTCTCCACAGTGCCTCTGCACGTGCTTTTTTCTCTGCCTAGAGAGTCCCTCCAGCTCTATTTCCTAGCACTTTTTACTCACACACTTGACACAGTTTGAAATTTCATTTTCATATATGCCATTGTTTGATTAACATTAGACTACAAGCTCCATTTCTGTTTTATTCACCATTGTATCTTCAAAGCCTTGCACAGTTCCTGGTTCATAGTAGGTGTTCAATAAATAAATAAGTAAATACTTGTTGAATCCGTGAACGTTGCCCTGACCTCCTTGAAAGAAACATCAGGAACCTCAAACATGGTCATCATCTGAGCTGCCTCGTGGGCAGGTCTTTGTGAAGCCACCTGGAACCCTCCTCCACAGCTGTTGTCCAGAGCAGGCACAGAATCACACATCCGGAAGGCCCCCAATTAGGAGAGGAGGGAAAGGGGGCACAGAATGGAGGTCGGACCTGCTCCAGGTACTCTGTCAAACTGGTGGCCGTGGGGATTGAGGGGCTGAGCTTTGTCTCTCTACTGTGAAGAGCACCCTGGCTGGAGGGCAGCCCATGAAGGCTGGCTCCTGGCTGGGTGCAGAAAGGTAACCAGGGTATCCAGATACCTCTGGAAGGGGACCCATGTGTGACTCACAGCTACTTTCACACCTTAAGCCTCCCAGGCCCTAAGCCGTGTTCAGAATAGCTCAGCGCTGCATGTGTGCAGCGGACTCTATAAATAAGCTTCCTAGAAAATGACTAATTTCATAATCAGAAAAGCAGAAAGAGTAGCACCTCTCATCCGTAGAGGAAAATGGAGCAAGAGTTCGCCCCTTGGCCTTGTAGTTGAAGGACTCCGGGCAACCTGAGCCAAAACCTGCATGGCTAGGCTGTTCAGGGGAGGGTTTTAATTAGATTTCCGAAGAGAAGAGAAGGTCCAATCAGGCTGGATGGAGAAGCCCAGTCTCTGGACACTGCCCTCTCTCCTCTCCACCAAGAGCAGAAATAGCTGCTTGCAGTGGATTACTGCAGGTTCCCTCTTTCTCCTCGATTTTTAGAAGCTGGGCAACAGGATCAGAAAACACAGCAACTTGCTGGGCTGTCCCCCACCACCACACGCTACTCTTAGAACCAGAGAACCCCAGAGATAAAAGATAAAAGGACTTGGAGATTACCCAGCCTGTCCCTCCCTCATTGATGGAGAATATCTGGGCGGGGACAGAACCTTCCCAAAGCCACTGCCTCATTCAACAAGCGTTTGCTGAGGACCGCCTGTGAGCAAGGCATGGAGCTGTCCTAGGAATACAGTGATGAACCACCAGGCCCCTCCCTGCACAGCTCCCAGTCATCTCGGGAAGACACACACACAAACACGGCTGCTCCCACACCTGCTTCAATCGACGTCTTCACGCGATGCCTTGGGGAGCTCAGCTCAGATTGTGGTGAGGGGGCAGGGTGGGGGGGGAAGTCTTCTGCAAGGGGAAGATAAGAGCTGGTTCTTAAACATGTTTCTAGATGGATGACGGGTCACAAGGGAAAGAACCTCCTTCACGGTGCAGACAGCAAGAGCAATGCAGACGTCTGAGATGTATCTGGCACCAGCTGGAGGGAGCAGGCTGGTCAGCGGGATGGGAAGCGATGGGGGCTAGACCTCAGAGGCACATCAGCAAGTCCTCACTGCCAGGAATCCTGGCTTTTCAGCGGGCAGCCTTCTTCCACTTGACCATGGGGCTTGACTTGAACTGAGGTGTCAGAGGCGCCCCCACCCTTGGCCTGGGCGGGGGAGGTCTATAATGGATGGGGGGCCAGGGGCATGTGTCTGAGGAATGGACATTAGACCTGGCCGGTGGCATCTGATCTGGTCCCAGACTACTTTTTCTAAATTGTGATAAAATTCACCTAAGAGAAAAAGGCACTATTTTAACCGTTTTGAGAGTGTACAATCTCGTGGCATTTAACCCATTCACCATGTTGTATGACTGCCACCACTCTCGGGGCCCAGAGCACTTTCATCACCCGAAAGGAAACTTTGGACCCATGAGGGAGCCCCTGCTCATTCTCCCCTCCCCTCGCCTCTGGCAATCATTAACCTGCTTCCTGTCCCCATGGGGCGGCCTGTTCTAGCTATTTCATATAAATGGAATCATACATTACATGGTCTCTTGTGTCTGGCTTCTTTCACTTAGCACAATGTTTTCTAGGCTCATCCAGGTTGGAGCACAGATCAGTACTCCGTTCCTTTTTATGGCTGAACAACATTCGGCTGTGTGGATATACTACATTTTATTTATCCATTCATCAAGCCACAGACATCTGGGTTGCTTCCACCTTCTGGTGATTATGAACAGTGTGCTGCGCCAAACCAAACCTCTCCTTTAAACTCTGCTCCCAACATGCTGATGCCTGGGTAATCTTCTCTCACCCTGGGCCCCTGAAGCCTCGTCTAGCAAATAAGGTGGTCAGACCCCTGGCAACCCGAATAGCATCACTATCACTTGTTCACGTGTGTGTGTGTGTGTGTGTGTGTGTGTGTGTGTGTGTGTGTGTGTGTGCGCGCGCACGCGCGCGGGTGTGAAGGTAATGGGGAGCCCCGTGTTGCTGGCTGCTGGACACTGGACCTGGACCAGCCCGCCTCACCTTCCTAGAACGCATGGCGAGTGGAGGAGACACAGGACAGGTAGGTACCTGCTGTGGGCTGGGTGAATCAGCATTCTAGCAGAGGCCCGTCTGGGATGGGCTGGGAGCACCTCACCGCTCTCTGGGGGGTGAAGTAGGATGGGTGGGTGCTGTTAGCAGGCAATGCCAGTTTTGCCCGGGACTAGTGTAGAGAAATAGCTGACAGCTTTGGGGAGGGAGGCCAAGGAGCCTGCACCCTCTTCCTGGGTAGGTGAGGGGCTAGGAGGAACTAAGATGCTGAAGCCTTACTCCTGGGTGGGAGCCTGAGCCCCCAGCAACCTCCTGACCCAACCCCAGGCAGACACGCCCTCTACCTCGGGCTTCATGCTCCTGGGGTTCTAGGGCCGCTGAGACACCTCTCACTGTCACCATGGAGCTCCCAGCACCCCCCCAGAGCTCTGATCCCACCAGACATCACTATTCCCTGAATCAAACCCGTATACTCCTACTTCTAGGCCTTTGTTCACGCTGCTACCTCAGCCTGAAATTTCCTTTCTCCCTCCTGCCAAATCTTACTCATCCTCAACGTCTCCTCTTCCGTGGAGCACTCCCTGATCTCCTGGGGAGAATCAAACTCTCCCATCTCGGGGCTCCCACACTCCTGGCTCACTACTTCTGTCTCTTACTTTGTTCTGCTGCTATAGTTACCTGTTTATGCACCTGCCTCCCCCGTCGGGTTTCCAGTCACTTGAGAGCATCCCCACCCCCTCAGCCACCTCTGCATCCCAGGTGTTCAGGACCTGAGCTTGCTGATACACGGTAGAGTTCAAGTGGAAGACGGTGGCAGCGTTTAGAGTTAGTGGCTCTGGGGGGGTCTCCGGGAGGACAGACTCTAGCTAGGAGATTCCCAACCTGGGGAAGACGCCAGACCACGACCAGAAAGAGGCCCATAATGCCGGCTCGACTTTCAGCAGCATATTCAGCATGCAGGGGCCAAGGACATGCTGGTTTCATGGAAGACAAAGGATGAGGCTGACTACCTCATGCAGATGAGTCACGTGTCCCCACACATGCACGTGGAGAGGTCTTGGCCTCCTCAGTGGGGTGAGCGGCAGGGGAGCCCCCACACACTACTCACCTGGCTTCCTCATAATTCATTCCCAAGGCGTCCGGATGGGGAAAGGCGCCATCGGGGGCCAGGGCAGGAGGCTTCTCAGCAAAAAGCACACTGGAGATGTGAATGGAGAGAGGCCAGCTTTAGAACACGCAGATGGGAGACTCAGGCAAGAGAGGTCAGGTGCCTCACCTCACGTCGCACAGCATGGACAGCAGTTTTCAGGCAGTTAACAAAATCCAAATTTCCTTTGGGAGTCAACCCTCTCTTCTCTGGGTGCCCTACTTGTCTGTTGCCACAGGGAAGGCCCAAGACTACAGGCCTATTCCCTGTTATTCTGTGTTATACCTTTCTGCCTAAATGACTCAAGAGTCCGTTTCTGTTGCTGGTTACCAGAGAACTCAGACTGATGTGTTCAGCAAAGTTGGGGAACAGACAGGCTCTGAGCCCCAATCTCCCAGTGCTTAGTTCACAGCTATTTCCATCTTGCCAAGCTGCCTACCCTCCCTGCCCAGCTGTCCACTGTCCAGCCATCTGTCCCCACGTCTGAGCAGACTGCAAACTTGGAGTGTTCTGGATCCCAAACACAGGGTCTGAGTGTTCTCTGCTTGGGACGTGCCCAGATAAATGATGACTTCTCCATCCTGCTCTGTTGGTGGGAGACTGGGGCGTGGGTGTGGCCGAGACCCAACAGAAGGGAAGGTGGAAAGGTACTGGAGAGGCCCAACCTGCAGAGGGCTTCGGGCAACACAAAGTTTCCCATCTTCCATGTGAGTCAGATCCAGAGACCGGAACATTTGTTTGCTCAACTAGTGTTTACTAAACAGCTCCTATGTGCAGGCCACAGGTGAACTCTAGCTCACGGCCTAATGAGAGGAACGCAGGTCAGCAAAAGGCAATGGTGACACAGGTTGCCAGTCTGAAGGAGAAGTGTAGGGTGCTGTGGGGGCAGCGGTGAGGTCCCTAATGAGGCAGAGACCTCAGGAAATGTTCCCGGGAAGGAAATCTATGATGTGCCATGAATGAGGAGCCAGGCTCAGCAGCTACGGAACGACAGAGGGGCGGGTGGGCTGTTCCAGGCAGAAGGAGGGCATGTGGACGGGCCTGAAGCTAAGAGAAAACAGGGCACATTCGAGAGATGGGAAAAAAATTCAGTGTGACGAGGGGCAGGTGAAAAGGGAACATGACGCGGGACAGGGACACTGATGGAGATGCTCATTCGTGGTCTTCTTCCTTGTTTTCCATCTCCCTCCTCACCCTCCCAACGTGGGGCAGACCTTAGTCTTCAAACAGCCCTAGGAGGAACGTACTTTCATTTCCTGCGTTTTCTAGATGGAAACATGGAGATTCAGAGACGGGAAGTGAC
Source organism: Zalophus californianus (assembly GCF_009762305.2). Taxonomy (NCBI): domain Eukaryota; kingdom Metazoa; phylum Chordata; class Mammalia; order Carnivora; family Otariidae; genus Zalophus; species Zalophus californianus. The sequence continues at coordinate 73,266,052 of NC_045605.1, forward strand.
CTGCCCCGGGCCACACAGCTAGTAATGACAGATCTGCCCCTCACCGCCCATGCTCCTGAGCGCTCTTCTCTTCTGGCTTTCCACCTTTGTTGAAAACAGTGCTCTGAAGGTAGGAAGAGAGTGAGCGTGAATCAATCAGCAGACTACAGCAGCTGTGCTGTACCTGTTCTTTTAAAAAAAGATCCTCGCTTTATGTCTATTAGGCTGCATCCCATTTTACAGACGAAGAAACTAAGGCTTGGGGGTGAAGGGATTCTGCCAGGCTCACGCAGTGGGCAAACTGGTGAAGGACCCAGAGGCGGACACTGGCGTGCCTGTCCTCCTGCCCAGGGCCCCGAAGGAGCTCCTTGCTGTAGGGCCATTAGCTTTGTGTGCTCTCCCCAGGCCCAGAATGCCTGGAAATCCTGCCCTGGACTGTGGCCTCAGGTTTCTCCACTCGAATAATCAGCCCAGAGAGTCCTCCTTGGGAGACTGGTTTGGGTGGGGGATGTCTATGATGGTGGAAGCTGTGTCCCATTACTGGAGCAACAAACGTACTCCCGGGCCAAGGACCCAGCAGCCCAGGACTTTTGTCCAAGGCCACCTTGTGACTTTGGGCCGGCCGTTTCCTCTAATCTGCATCTCAGCAACGCCAACTAAAATCAAGGGAATCGAACTTAATGACTTTTAAGGGCCTTTCCTTAAGGTCAAGCCCCAACTTCCTGGCGGTCAGAGTGGATTTAATGAGGCAGATGGTGGTGGAGTGGCAGGGCACCAAGGCTTTGGTCCACGGAGCCCACCTGGCAAAGGCCGCTGGATCTTCAAGTGTGTAGGGCGGCTCCCACTCCAGCCAGTTACTGACAGAGGCCATGTTCACTATCTGCTGCGGACAGTCCTACTTGAATGGTGAGCCCCCAATAAGATCAATCGAAGAGCAGGATTTCAGAGTTCAAAGGTCATCTGGTTCAACCCTGTTTTCCAACACTCTGAAAACACTCATTCTGCTCCCTCTCTCAACAGCACCCCCCCCCCCCCCCCGCCAAGACCCAGGTACAGAGTTTAGTGTACGAGGAGAAAACACAAACATGAAGGCATGATCACACCTCTTGTGAGGGTATTCTGGTATGTCCCTTGGGTTAGATGCCCACTCCTTCCTATAATACCTTGGAATGTACTTTTCCCTTCACTGGGAAAGCCCCCCCTTTCCCCTTCCCAGCTTGGAAAACTCTCGAACACCCTTTTCAGATCCTGTTCGAATGTCACCTCTTCGGCAGAACCATCCCTGACTCCCTTGGGAAGAACTGGGTACTCCCTCTTCCTTTCTTACTGCTCTGTTCAGAAATGATCTATTGATGCCTGTAACCCCAATTCCCATGGGGCATCTGTACACAAACCTGGGGTCTAGAATCCCCTCGGCCCTCTTGGATTGAGCGCTGCCTGTGTGCTGGAGACCATGCCAACTGCTGGGCATGTTCTCCATCATTCATCTCTCACTATAACCCTATCAACTAAACACAGTGATCATCCTCCTACACAGGCAGAGATTGGGACTTGGAGGGACTGAGTCACTGTTCAAGGTCACAGAGTTGGTAAGTGGCAGAACCAGGCTTCCAATTCAGTTTGCCTCAACCCCAGGCTTTATTTAAACCACGAAGTGTACAGCTTCTGACATGGACCTTCCCGTTTTCCATGCCTACACTCTATCTGACACCTGGCAGATAGGTTCAAGACATATTTCTTGAAAAGACAAATTAAAAGCAGGCTAGAGACTGAGTATGAATAAATGGCTCATTAAAAACCACAAAGCACAGGCTGTGGGATTGGGCTGCCCAAGTATGAACAAAGGATCCCCAGCGGCTACCCAATCTTGCACAAGATACTTGAATTCTCTATGCCTCAGTTTGCCTCCTTGTGAAATGGAAATAACCATCTACACAGCAAAGGATTCTTAAGGATGTTAAGCGAGAGGCGCCAGGGTGGCTCAGTCGGTCAAGCGGCTGCCTTTGGCTCAGGTCATGATCTCAGGATCCTGGGATCCCTGCTCGGAGGGGAGTCATCTTCTCCCTCTCCCTCTGCCCCTCCCCCTCTGCTCATGCACATGTGCTCTCTCAGATAAAATCTTAAAAAAAAAAGACCCTTGAAATGTTAGCTGTTTATCTTGTATACCTAATTTATCTTGTATGTCAGGTGTTGCCTGTTTCTCAGTTAATACAGCTCTTCTTTCCCCATACAGATGAGGTCCATGGAGACTCTAGGATGAGTCTTATGATGTGCTAATAAATTGGTTCTCAGAACAATAAATAAATAAATTTAAAAGCCCTGATTAGTGGCATCTGCCGATTCCCATGGTGTAAATGGTCCCACGATGGCTGATATCGAGCTATGAATGTGAGGGGTCAGGCTGCCCGTCTTGGAGATCAGGAGTTTTACTCCAACTCTCTATGCCTCAGTTTCCTCATCTTTAAAATCCCATTGTTGGGATGAGTAAACATCCAGCTCCTAGAGGAATGCCTGGCCAGAGTACACTACGTAAGAGTTAGCTCATATGACGGTTGTTGAGAGTTGTAACAACACTCAGTCTCACTGTTGCTTGTCTGGCTCGGACACTGGCCCAACCCCAGCACCTGGCTTTTCGCCTGATGCCCCTGGCAGAGTCTCTGTCTTGGTCATTTGCCTTCTAGGACTGAGGCCTTGTCCACTCTTGCAGCTCTCCCCAGTCCACGTGGAACGAGAATTCTGACTTCGCCTGTGTTGGTCACATACTCACCCTGATCACAAATGGTTTCATGCTGCTGGTGTCTATAAGGCCTCTGGTTTCAGCCCTAGATGTCCCTGATGCCACCCCTTGGCCTGGACTACCTGTGCCTCTGCCTTGCTCTGGATCGTCCATGATGGTCCCATTTGGCATTTGCTCTGCTCTTCACGCTTATGAAACCACTTCTCATAGGGCTTGTACGCACTTACAGAGGGGAGAGCCGGGGCTCAGAGCTACGGTTGCTCCCCCTGCAGCCAGGGAGAACTCTAGCTCCTGCCATGCCCATCATGAGGTCTAGTCCTGGCCAGAGTCCCCAGCCTCTGCCTCTCATTTAACCCTTCTGTGCTCAGGCCTGGCCCAGGCAGTGACAGCACAGGCTGGGAAGACCCTGGCACTTTAGGATTTGGTGAAAGACTCAGACAAACTGAGTCAGAGGCAGAGCCTGGGAGAGGCAAGGCAGAGGCTACATTTGGAAACCTTGGCTGGGTCTGAGGCTCCTTTGCCAGGAGAGACAATAGAGTGTCATATGGAATGGGAAGGAAAAAAAACAAAAACAAAAACAAAAACCCAGACGGGACCAGAGTCAAGGTTTAAATGGGGCTGACCTGCTGTATTCAAAAGTAGTATCAGCTGCATACCTACTATGTGCCGCATGCTTTCCAATGCCTTATTTAATTAGACCCTTGCGGCAACCTTGTGAAAAAGACATCATTAGCTCACTTTGTCTAGGAGCTAATAGGCACTTGGAGGGGTTAGAGCCTGGCATGAGCACAGGTAAGTGTCACTCTCGTCCTGCTCAGGTGGCCCATGGAGAACACAGGACAGAGCTTGGTCCCGGGCCAAGGATAGATGGTCCTCTCCATGCCTCATGCTACTGTACAGCTGGAAACCTGGGGCCCAGGGCAGGTTGTCAACAGAGGTCCTCGGTTATGGGCAGAACCCTCAAAACATGACAGCTGACCATTCTAAGGTCACGCACCTCAAGGCAACCATAGTACTCTGGAAAAAGGATGGATTTAGAGGCAGAGAGACCTGGTTGAAACACTGTGCTTTGCCACCTTCTCCCCATGGGGTCCCTGGCCAGTGTCTGGACCTCTCTGAACCTCAGTTTCTTTCTCTGGGCTGCAGGAGCAACACAGCTGCCCGTGGCAGAGTTGAGGTATGGGCTCTGGAAGTGACTGCAGTAAAGAAAGTACCAGGCAACCTGAGGCAGACTGCCTCCTCCTTATTACAGCTGACCTGGCTCAAAACTTCATTTCCCGGCTCCCTCCCTCCCTCCCTTTACACCAGAGATGTTTCTGCTTTTTGGACCAGGCAGGGCCATCAGCTCCAAAGGTCTGTTTCCTTTTTCCTCAGGCTCAGTCAGGTGTTCTTGGAGCTAATGAGAACAGTGTAGGGCCTCCCCAGCAGAACAGACTCTTCTTCCGTCTGGAGAGCCCTGGGCTGTTTCCAGGTCTCCCTCGTCAGACCTGGGGCCCTTAGGAAGGTGGGTCAAAGAACTGGAAACCTGACTTCATGGGATTCCCCAAATCCTCCTGCACCATGAATACTGCCCCATCTTCCAGCCACGCTCATTTTTGATTCTCGCCTTTGTCTCCCCTGTTCCTCCTTCCTGCATAGGCCTCCCTGCTCCTCCTTCCGAGCTGTGGCCCTTGGGCCCTTCTGCCCTGAGGACCTCTGCCTCAGCACCATGCCTCCTCCAGGAAACCTTCCCAGTGAGCCCGGTGCATGCTGACTGCGCCTCTGCCTGAATTCTTCTCCCAGCATTTGATTTGTGACTCGAAATCTGGGAACAGACTGCACCCCACCCTGCGCTGCTCCCTGGCTATCCCGTTCAATAACCTGGGTTTCTGTGAGCTGCCCAGGCTGAGAAGGGGCCAAGGATGGACCTCCTCCTATATGGCCCACAACGGGGAGCCCTGTGCAGAGGAAGAGAGATGGGAGGCAGGGCAATGTGCTTCCAGCATCTTCCTGTACCCTCAGATTTGAAAAGAAAATAGGAAGGAGTGACTAAGTGGGAAAAAAAGAAGAAAGAAGTGAGTGAAAAGAAGTGAAAGGGAAGGGCAGCCATGTGAGACTCAGGACCAGGGTCACAAGAGGACAGATCCAGGCTGCTCTGGATCATGCGTTAAGGCTTTCTGTGAATTACCCCGATTATGTAACTCCCTGGTTTAACAGACTCCTCTTTGAAAACATTTGGAACTTGACCTCTTCCAGGCAGCCTTCCCTGATTGACTCAGGTCTCCTCCTGGCTCCCTGAGCTGTACTACTCTGTACTCCCTGATGCCATTTCCAGGATGCTAAGTCCTCTGGGGAAGGGCTGGAGGTCTCTGCTACACTGGCAGCGAGTTTCACTTTACATTTATCATCTGCAGTCAGAGATACCTCACACTGTTTCTTTTATCAGTTTCAGAGGGTGGGTGAGATTTATTTTGCATGGTTGTTTTAGATCCAGTTTGCCTCCAAGATAATCTTGAGACAAGGTCTGCTATTGTTTTATAATCTTATATGATTCTTTACTCTCAGGCTCTGTTGGGCCCAAGACTCAGTCCCTGCCCTCAGCCAGGGTCCAGCTTAATGCATAGAGTCAGAAATGTGCTAAATGGCCAAAATATGGAAAGAGCCCAGATGTCCATTGATGAGATGAGTAGATAAAGAAGAGGTGACACACACACACACACACACACACACACACACACACACACACACACACAGAGGAATATTACTAAGCCATCAAAAAGAATGAAATCTTGCCATTTGCAACGACGTTGATCGAACTAGAGGGTATTACGTGAAGCGAAATAAGTCAGTCAGAGAAAGACAAGTATCATATGATCTCACTCATATGTGGAATTGAAGAAACAAAGCAGATGAACACAGGGGAAGGGAAGGAAAAATAAAATAAGATGAAAATCGAGAGGGAGGCAAACCACGAGAGACAGTGAACTCTAGGAAACAAACTGAGGGTTGCTGGAGGGGAGGTGGGTACGGGGATGGGGTGACTGGGTCACGGGCGTTACGGAGGGCACGTGATGTCATGAGCACTGGGTGTTACATGCAACTGATGAATCACTAAATTCTACCCCTGAAACTAATAAAAAAAAGACAGAAATGTGCTAGGTATCCCCTGAGGCCCTCTTATGGGAGTGCCGAGGAGGGCACAGTGGGAGGGGCTGGGAAGTTGCACAGGGAGATGATGAGCATCTCTGGGACAAGCAGGAGGTCAGCAGACAGTGGGGAGGGCATTCCAGGCAGAGGACAGCACCGGGGCAAAGAGCCAGAGAGAGGAAGGAGCTGGGCCGTGGGAGAAAGAAGACACGTGGGTGCAGCTGAGGGGGCCCCGCGGCATGGCGGGCTGGCTTGGTGCAGCAGGCTAAGTCATCCTGTCTCGAACTTGGAGGCTGCTTTCACTCTAGCTGGCATGGAGAAATCTGTGCCAGTGAGGCTGGGGGCACAACACGGACGGATGCCCGAACTGCCTCATGCCACAACGACCCCATGTTCTGATGCCATTCCTGTGAAGATCAAGAACGGATGAAACGTCCAGAATGACAGGACCAGGAACCACGGTTACCTCGGAGGGCAGGGTACTTCGTTCTTGGCGGTCACAACTAAAGGTGCGCTGGCAATATTTAGGGGACGGGGCCAGGGAGGCTTTCGCAATGAAGAGCTCTCCCACTCAAAGGCCAAGAGGGTCCCTGGTGGGAAGCAGTGCTGCAGGCCGCACCAGGGGGTGAAGGAGCAGAGGGGACTGGCCACATCTGGGTTTGGGGAAGATGGGCTTTGGCCATGATGGGAGCCCACAAAGTCCGGACATCTTGGGGGCAGCGAAGTGACACAGAAGGTGGACACGGGACCTCCATGGCCACTCCTGGGCTTTGTCCTTGGTCAATTCTGGCCCGCTGTCCTGAAGCTGCTCGGACCCAGGAGGAGCCCTAGATGTCCCTCTGTGGTACCCCAGGAGGGGCTGGAAGGAGGCCAGGCAGGGGAGTCAGAGGGAAAAGGAAATGCCCCCCTGCCCGGCCTCATGATGAGCACCAGTGATGATGAATTATTATCCTCCTCTGAAATGGAGTGTCGGTGAGGTGGGGAGGCCCTGGGAGGTCAGAGTCCTAGCAGGAGGGCCAGAGGCTACTGCTGCTACAGAAAACCATTTTCTGAAACCACGGGCAAAAGCAGACAGAACACAGCTGACTTACGCTAAAACGCTGGCCCACCTCTTCCTGCAGGAAGCCTTCCCGGATCTCCACGCTGTGCAGGAGTCTCTCCTGCGTTCCCACAGCCCTTGGCCCGCACCAGAGGATGGTTACTGCCTAGGTCTGAATCTGGCTCTGCCACTCCCTTGCTGTGTGTTCTTGGCAAGTTCCTCAAGCTCTCTGAGTCTGTAAACTGAGGACAATAAACACCTTCTGTACTGACCTGTCATGAGGATAAGGAGATAATGTCATAAGCACCCAGAAGAAGTCAGTACTTATTATTATTATCAGAGCACATGTCAGGATGGAGCACTGTTGCTGGGTTACTCGTCTGGCACCCCCAAGAGATATAAGCTCCTTGTGGGCAGGGGCCGTGTGGCCACGTGGATTTCCCGGCACAGTAAACCACTTGCATGCATGAATGAACTGCATCCACTAAGACCTCTCCAGAGAGCTTTCTTTTTCTACCCACACGGCTCTAAATCACAGTAATTCTTCAGAAATGAGGCTGGATTCACTTTTACTCTGGTCTCTCTTCTCTCCTCTCTATTACCTCCAAGGCAACAAAGAAGCCACGAGCTTCTACTTTCTTATTTTTCAAAAAATTTTATTTATTTGAGCAAGAGAGAGAAAGCCCGTGAGCTGGAGGAAGAGGAAGAGAGAATCTGGAACAGCCTCTGTGCTGAGCGTGGAGCACAATGCAGGGCTCGATCTCCTGACCGTAGGATAACGACCTGAGCCGAAACCAAGAGTTGGTCACTTAACCGACTGAGCCACCCAGGTGCCCCAAGCATTTATTTTTTTTAAATTAATGGCTTCTTCCCAGACTCCAAACTCTGAAGACTTCATTCAGTGGCCTTTTTCATGCTCAGCCCACAAGAATCTTTTTTTAAAAAAGCCCCAGTTGTTCCTCACGAAGTTAAACACAGAATGACCCTATGATTCAGCAGCAATTCCACTCCTAGATCCAAAAAAACTGAAAGCAGGGGCTCCAATACGTACATCAATGTTCACAGGAGCAATGTCCACAACAGCCCAAAGCTGGAAGCAACCCAAGTGTTCATCAATGGATGAACGGATAAACCAAATGTGGTCGTCTGGACACGCGATATTACTAAGCCTGAAAAAGGAAGGGACTTCTGACCCATGCAACAACTCGGATGCATCTCGAAGATCTTGAAGTACAAATTTCATGTACTTCTCAATTTTAAAAAAGCACCCCAACGGAACCAACAAACTGCTGGAGGGACCCCATCCCAAATCGAACAGAGCTGGTTACCACCACTCTGGCATACCCTTAGTGCTCTTTTGGCCTCTGGCCTCCTGATCTATGATCTCCCTGTCCATCCTCTCCTTGGTTCTTGCTCCAGTGTCCCCTGTTCTCTTTCTACCCCGGGACCCAGGGCCACATCATTTAGGTCCACGGAATCAACCTGCCTCTGTCCACAGTCACTCCTTTCTGTCCCCTTGGGCCCCTCTTTAACCTCTCCATGGCCCCATCATACCCTCTTGAGGATGCTTCAAGTGGATGCCTTGAGAATCCAAGATGGAAAAGCTGTGCTTGAGGATGTTCACTACTATATCCACCAACAAAGAAATGGTTAAGCAAAATATACTAAAGCCACTAAGGATACAAAGATCATGATGGGACACAGAAGTCACAGTAAAATGTTCAGTGAAAAAATGCAAGGTACTAAAGCTAGATGTGGACTGATTTCATTCATTAAAAAATACAGACTTTTAGAGGCAACCAAGAAACAGACTCTTAATACAGAGAACAAATTGATGGTTGCCAGAGGGGAGGTAGGTAGGGGGATGGGGAGACAGGGGTTGGGGATTAAGGAGTCCACTTATGGTGATGAGCACGGGTGATGTATGGAAGCGTTGAATCACTATATTGTACACCTGAAACTAACATTACACTGTAGGTTAACTAACTGGAATTCAAATAAAAAAATTAAAAAAAAAACCGCAGGAAGAAAAAAAGACAGATTTTCAGAAGAAAGAGAACAGGATGTTCAATATCATGGTAATTTTACGTTTGCTTTATAGTGTGGTCATGTCATTTTTACAACGCAATTTATTTTTTAAGGCCAGGCAACACCCTTAAGCTGATGATGAAACGTACAATCTTTGGAGCTGACTCTAGACACCCACATGCTGCCCATCACTGAAGTCCACAAATCCCTCTGAGTGACTTCCAGAGAGTACTGGGAGAGAGGAACATTTTGACTTGAAGCCTCTCTAATTAAACTTCAACCAACCACCTCACCATGCAAAGGAAGGACAATATAGGGTCTTCATTTTACTATCACAGTGACCAGGAGATTTGGCCATGAATGGTTTAACCCCTACATTAGCCCAAAGTTAGACATTCTCACCAAGAGCCTTGCTCTCTAACAAATCTGCAAACTGTGGACTTTTCATACTTGAATGACAGCACATTCAAATCATCTGAGTTTTACCATTCTGACCATATGACAACTTACTATGCCGTAATATCTTCTTTAGTGGTTCATATAATTCCAAGTTATGCAGCTTCATACATAAATGGTCAATTCTAACATTCAGTCATTCAACAACTATTTAGTGAGCCAGTGCTGAGTGTCAAGTTTGGTTTGCTAGTCACTAAGAATACAAGGAGAATATGACTCTGGTTCTCTTGGGACTTATTAACACTGTGCTTTCTTATTCCTTAGGCCTATAAACACCTACATGATCTGGCCTTGCCCCTCTCTCCTACCTTTTCCCTTACCACCATTCTTCTCTGCCTATCCCTTACAGCCACACTTGCTGTTCCCTGAAACACCAAGGGATTCTTACCCCAGGGCCTTTGCACTGATGGTCTCTTCTTAGAATGCTATTCTCTCTGGCCTCCTCACTTCATTTAGGTCTTTGGTCAACTCTCACCTCCTCAAAGGCAATTCTATTTAAAGGAAAATCTCTTCCTTCACTCTCCCCCCTCCCCACCCTGTTTAATTTTTCTCCAGAGCACTTCTCACCCCTTGAAATGTCATATCTCTGCTTATGTTTTATTTTCTGTCTCCCTTGGTAGAGCTTGGGCAGGAAGTTCATCTTTTTCAGCAATGTATCCCCAGAGCCCAGAACAACCTGACACATAACACATGTTTATATGTATCTGGAGATTGAATGAGCAAACTGGCTCTTGACAGTTCGGGGTGCCCAGTGAGCCAGCTTTGCAGGAGTCATTATGGTGCCCTGTCAGATCCATGCCCCCAAGTGGCAGGCCTCCCCACCCCCCCTCCTGTTGGGCTCTGGCATTCTTAGCCACTCAGGCTCAAAACCTTGCCACCACTTCTCATTCCTCCCTCCCTCTAGCACCCACATCCAAACCCCTGCCCATTTCGGTGATACTCCGGCCTCCTGCATCAACTCCTTTCTCTCTTCATTCTTATGGCCACCCCCACTCCTTATCTCTCACTTAGACCACTGTCATTATTTCTCACCTGGGCTCCCTGCCAGTGGTCCTCCCTCCAATCTGTTCTCCACAGGGCAGCCAGGATGAGTTTCCTACTGGCCAGGCTGGATCAGGTCTCTCCCCTACTCAGAAACTAAAAACTGATCTCTAAGCTTGGCATTCAATGCTCCCAGAAACTACCCCACCTTCCTACCTAGTCTTCCTTCTCGCAACTCCTCTGTTATCCTTTCTGCTCCAGTTGGAATGAAACACTCTCCAGTTTCTACACACGCCCAAGAAGGTCCCAATCCCTGTTCTCTGCTCATGTTGCCTCTAATATTTGAAATAATTTCCTTTCTTTCTTCTAGTGTACTAATCATGTAGACCCAACTCAAATGCTACACAGCTTCTCCAAGAAGCGATTCCTGATTTTCCAGAAGAATAAAATCCATCCTTCTTCTCAGCTCTTTCCAAAGGTCATCTGTCTCTCTTTTAGGGCAGGCGTTGGGAAAGGACAGGCAACATGATGTAGAAGAAAGAATTCGGAATCTGGATTCAGATGATCTGAGCTCAAGGCACAGCTCCCTGGCTCTAAGACTTTTAAAGTATGCACCCTTAAGTAAGTTCAACTCGAGTCTTAACTTCCCATTTATAAAATGGGAATGATAACACTGTGGCTATCACGGGTGTCTTAGGAGAATTAAATGCAAGCGACAGTGTAAGAAATGCTTTGACACTGTATCAGTTACTAAATTCAGTCATGATAAGCTGTGAAACAACTAATAAACAGAAATGTTCCTTGTCCCAGGGAGGCTTCATGGATGTCTTATGCCGGCTGAGTGCGAAGTCCACTGGGGAAGAGATTTTTTGAGAGAGAGGGACTCCGAGGCCCTAAAATCCCTTGTCCTGGGCAACCTGAAGAGGGAAGATGTGGAGAGTATACCTACAGAGGTGGGGCTCTAATGGTATTAATTGCTACCTATTCTGGAGCTCTTTCTATGCCCCAGGCACTGTGTTAAGTACCCTACATAAGTTATTTCATCTCATTTTATTCCCTCACAGAGTAATAGAAGAGGAAAATCAGGCCCACAGGGAATTATATAAATAAGTGGCTCGCCTCCCCCCTCCCCACAGTTCAGACCTGAAAGATACCCTGAAAATTTCCAATGAAATGATCTTATTTTTCAGATGAAGAAACAGACCCAGAGAGGTTATGAGCATTCACTGAAAACTGTCCAGCCAGTGAGAAGGAGACCGGGCCTGGAACCCAGATCTCTTCATTTTCAGTGAGGGAGCTCCTGCTCCGCAAAAAGCCAGGGGGCACTATACATTAGAAGTCCATGTAAATGGTGCTTCTGGAGCGCAAATGCCATTTCTGTGGACTACGGTTGTGAGTGGTGGTCCCTGAAGTTATGACACCTAGGCACCTTGCCAGGCAGCTCACCCCACTCAAGAAGGAAGCTCTTGAGACAAGAGCCTCAGGCCCCTAGAGACTGAACACTGCCCTCCTTGCCAACTACTATCTCATCCAACAGAATCTCCTCAAGAGTGACTGACTTCACCATTCACCACCCAGCATTGTACTCCTTTGACATACATCTCAGGGCACCCTGTCTGTGCCAGGCATCGGGCTCAGCTCTGGGGACACCCAGCTGCCCTTGAGGGAGCCTTACCCTGAGCTACCACCTGAGCCTGGTGAGGCTGTAATTCAAGCTGCCCCAGCAGCTTTGTCAGCAACACCAAGAGACTATACTCAACATACATCAAGGAGGAAGGGGTGGCCTGAGATGAAGGACTTGGGGGGCCTGGTTAGATTAGAAGACCCAGGCCGTTAAGGAGGAGGGGAGCATGACCTAGAAGGCATATAGTCAGGTCAAGGTGAGGGAAGGGGTTGACTCTTGAAAGCCACACCAACTGGTCCAACTGAAGACACAGGCTCAATGACTCCTGGGAGAGCCCAACACCCTAGAATCTGATCTCCTGCCCAGAGCTGCTTCATTCTTGCAAATTAAATCCCCAAACCTGGAGTGCTTGCTTGCATAAGAGAGCTCTCCTCTGAGGATGACTGAGGCAAACTAAAGGCCACCCTTCCCCACCCCCCGCCCAAGGTACGGGTGGTAGCAAATGAATGGCACCTGCCGCTCCAAGTGGGGGCAGGGCTGGAATTACAGACTTCCCTGGTACACTCAGATGAATTTTGGGGTTCTGGGGCTTATAGGACTGAATTATATAGGAGAAAATGAATAGGAGAGCCAGAGACCCTAGATTCTAATGCAAGCTTTGTCACTAACTCTTGGTGACCTTGGTCACGCCACCTCACTGGACCTCAGTTTCCCCATTTGTAAAGTGAGGGGGTTAAATGAGTTCCAAGGGCTCGTCTCGGCCTGACCCTCTAAGCCACGTGATCCTTGGTAAGGTAAGCCCCTCAGAGCTCTGAACCCGACGATCTCCGGATTTTGCAGGAGCCTGGGCCTCATCTAGGAAAAAGGGGCATGCTGGGGGAGGGGAATGCGCTGGGCTCTTATTTTGGGGGTGGGTGGGTGGCGGGTTGTTTAAGCTACACCGGTCGGTCCGGGGGAGGCGAAGCGAAGGGAAGGCTGGGAGCCGCGTTTTACAGGCCAGCAGGCTAGCGGCGATCTCCTGCCTCCCTCCGGAGCTTCAGACCCCGGAAAGGCGACGCAGCCAAGAGCCGCGCACTAGCCTCGCTCGCGGAGGCTCGGACCCGGGACCACCGTCTCCATCCTTCCCCGGAACCGTGCACGGGCTTCGTGGGGAGTGGCTGCTGCTCTCTCCCCGGTACCCAGCGCCTAGCCCCCTCCCCGGCACGGGGGGCCCCCTCCCCCAGTCCGGGGGCGCAGGGAGCCCCATGGGGGCGTGGCGGTGGCGGGCTCCCGCTTCTCGGCCCTGGGGGTTGGAGGAGGTCTCAGTCGCGGGGCTGCCCCGGGAGGGACCCCCGCGCCTTCCACCTACCGGCTCCCCACACAAAGGCTCCCACAGAGGCGCCGCACTTACCGGCCAGAGCGGGCTCCGGGCGCCGGCGAGCGGGCGGGCGGGCGGGCAGGCAGGCTGGCGGGAGGATGTGCGCGCGCGAGTGTGCGTGTGTCTGCGTGTGTTCCTGTGTGTGTCTGCGCGAGTGTGTGTGTGTATGTGCGACGGGGGCCGCGCCGAGCTCTGTGCGTCTGCGTGTGCGGGGGCGTCCGTCCGTCGGTCCGTCCGCCCGGCGCTCAGTCCCGCGCTCCGTGCGCGCTCCCTTGCCCGGCCGCCCCACCAAATGCGCTTGGGTTGCGGAGTCGCGGCTGCAGCCTCCGGGTCGCCTCGGCACCCCCCCCGACCCAAGCCCCGGCTCCGCCCCGCCCCCGGGCGGCCTGGCGTCGCTCCCCGGGAATTGCGCAGGGCCCGCGGGGCTGGCGGGCGGGGCGCGGGAGCTCCGGCAGTGCGCAGGGCCCGAGCGGGGCTGGATCTCGGACCCTTGGTCCCTGACCTGATCTCAGGCGCCCCCTCCCCCCTACTCTGCTCGGAGTCCCCGCGCGCGCCACCCCCGCGCGGAGGTTGCCTGGACAGGGAGGGCGGGGGAGCGGGAGAACCGCATGCATTTCATTCATGATTTTCTCTTCACGGGAGCCCCGGGCCCAGGCTGCGCGGATACGGCGACCGCCAGAGGGACCCCAGCGGGGCCGTGCGCGCCGAACCCAGTGCGGGACGTACAGGCAGACAGATGGGGGTAGAGGAGAGCGAGACAAAGGGGTCAGTGCTGGGCGGCGGGGAGTGTGCACCGAGAGGGTGCTGTGCCGCTCCCCGATGTTGCCCGCAAGATGCCAACATCTGCACGGAGTGGTTGCATATCCGGGCGCACACAGTGCCCGGTGCCCAGGACCTGCTCCAGGGCTCGGAGAAGGCACCCGCCTTCCCACTCTTCGCTCTTCAGTTTTTGGGGAGCAAGACCTCACTCCGCCAGGTCTCTCCTGGCTGACGCTCGCCCTGGGGCGCGTACCTATCTTGGCTTTCTCCTGGGCACCAGGGGCCGGGACGCGCAAGGAGCTGCCCATGCGCCCCACAATCCCACATTTCCCAGGATGGCACCCGGCTAGCCGGAGGTTCCTGATATTCCTGATGGGGGGCTTTTTGAGGCATCAGGCTGCACACAGAGCGGGGATCCTAAGCTCCATTTTTACATGGGGCAACCGAGGCGCAACAGCCACCATCTCTTTCACCTGGATTTCTGCAATAGCCACCAGACTGGTCTCCCTGCTTCCAACCTTGGCCCCCTGCAGTTGATTCTTCACACAGCAGTCAGAGATCCTTTTAAAACGTTAGGTCTTCTCCTTCCCTGGAAATCCTACAATGGCTCTTCATTTCAGACAAGTGAAACTAAAGCCCCATAACAGCCTGCAAGGCCTCTCCTAAGCTGGCTACCTTTGAACTCTCTAACCTCACTCCCTACCACTCTAGTCACGCTGGTCTCTTTTAATGCATCACCAACATGGCAGCCACCCTGTGGCCTCAGGATCTTTGCAAGGCTCTGCCTGGAAACTTCCCCCAGTCACATGCCTAGCGCACACCTTTACCTCTTAAATGTGTCACCTCAAAGAGGTCTTCTGTGACCATCTTATTTTAGTTTTTAAAGATTTTATTTATTTATTTGACAGAGACACAGAGAGAGAAGGAACACGAGCAGGGGGAGTGGGAGAGGGAGAAGCAGGCTTCCCGTGGAGCAGGGAGCCCGATGCGGGGCTGGATCCCGACCCTGGGATCATGACCTGAGCTGAAGGCAGACGCTCAACGACTGAGCCACCCGGGCGCCCCTGTGACCATCCTACTTTAAATTGGAGACCCACTCCCCCTATCTTCTCCATGGTAGTCATGACCTTTATTTTGTGTTTCCTCACATTGGCCCTTCTCTAGCGGCTCTCACCTCAGTCCTCAGGCATTCCAGTCCTCCAGGCTCACCAAAATTTTGTTCTCTAAACAAACTGTATTTTTCCCATTTCTAGCCTTCGTTCATCCTGTGCTTTCTGCCTGGAAAGCCATGCTCCTATGTTTTACCTCGTTTGTAAGGTCCAGTTCAAATACATCCTTCTCCATGGGGCCTTCACTCATATCCCCGGGGATACTCAGTACTCATTCCTTTCTGTCTGCCGTGATAGCAGGTTCTTTCTTCCTTCCTTCCTTCCTTCCTTCTTCCTTTCTTTCTTTTCTTTCTTTCTTTCTTTCTTCTTTCTTCTTTCTTTCTTCTTTCTTTCTTTCTTCTTTCTTTCTCTTCTTTTTCTTTCTTTCTTTCTTCTTTCTTTCTTTCTTTCTTTCTTTCTTTCTTTCTTTCTTTCTTTCTTTTCTTTCTTCTTTCTTTCTTCTTTCTTTCTTTCTTTCTTTTTCTTTCTTTCTTTCTTTCTTTCTCTTTCTTTTTTTTCTTCCAAGTGCACTATAAACTCCTGCGATAGGGCTGGGTCTCTTATCTCTCCCCAGTTCCCAGCACGGAAGGGACCATCAGTACATGCTTGTGGATCAAGGGCAGTGATTTGGAAGGCCTGGATCTTGATTAGTCTTTTTTTCCCTGGGAGGGGCACAGAGCCCAGGTAGGTCTTCTTGTTCTCCTCAAGTAGTTGCCTGTGGATCCAATATCGGATAACAAGGCCATGCTGCTTGGTCTGCACAGAAGCATGGGTAGATATGTCAGTTGGTGCTCAAGGACTTGCCCTCCCTCCCGGAGAGCATCATCTCTGTCCTTCAGCATAAGGTTGATTTTTCCTGATGGTGTCAATGTAACAACAGCAGCGACCATAAATGAACATTTAGTATGCTCCAGGCACAGTTTCGTGTATTTTCAACACACTGCTTTAGTTCATCTTCATGATAACTTTGGGAGGCCGGCATTTTGATATCCCCATTTTCAGAACAGAAACCAGAAAGAATAAGTGACTTACTTAAGGTCCTACAGTTGTTATGCAAGGGTGTGTGTTTCAAATTCAGATCTAGCTAATTCCAAAGCCTGAGTTCATAGAGCAGGGGTGCCTTACAGGTGAAGGCCCTGGAGGCTGATGGGGGGGGAGGGGTGGAGGGCTCAGAGAGCCTGGGCAAGGTCAGCTTGGCCCAGATTCTTTTGGAACCCAGCTCAGGAGTCACAGAGGCTTGGCACTCTGGTGGGTCTGGGGCCTCACAGGTTTCTGTCGGTGATGCCTGTGACGTCCTGTGGTGGAGTTGTCACTCTTCATGAAAATACCAGAAGGCCAGCACTGCCTCACAGACATTCCTAGCTGTGTGCTCTGGGTTCCAAACCCAGCCCCAGCTGTCAGATGTGATTAACAGCGTTCATCTCAAAGGGTTACAGTAAGGATCTGTGATGATATATACGGTAATATACCTGTGATATATACCTGCATGACTATACCTACAAAGTAGTAGCGGCTCAAAAAATGATGTCTCCTTTGCTTCTTGTAGGGCATTTCTGTCCCATAGGGTTTCTGCCCTGTACATCCTCTTATTAAAGAGTTTCAGATTCCCATTGTCTGGTAAGTGTTACCGTGGGGCGCAGTTAAGGAAGGAAAGTCTAACTTTTATGAAGGGCTTTAAAAACAAGCTATCCATGTTGCTTCCCTGTATTCTCTCCTTTCATCTGCATGGGTACATTAGGAGGGAGGCACTGTTATTACCAGTGAGGAAACTGAGGCCCAGTACTGTGGCCATGGCTTTCCCATGGCCACCGTACTCCCTAATGAACGGCAGGAATGAGATTCTGACCTGTGTCTGACTCAGTGCCCCGAGCAGCACCCGTCTCTTCAGCCTGTCAGCATGCAGAGTGAGCCCAATTTCCTTTCTATCCTCTGATGGGGAAGAAGGAGAATTCTGTGAGTCCCATGGCAATGAAGTTGTCCTTGGGGGGTTGGGAGGGTTTAGGCTTACCGGGCCACTTTCTGTGACTCATGTACCCTTTCTTGAGGAAGGGAGGAAGAGGGGTTTGGGAAAGGGGTGGGGGGAGAGAAAGAGGGCCTGATCAACCAGAGAGCGTCTTGCTGGTGGTTTTTGATGGGCTCTTAGAGATTAGAGTCAATATTTCTTGCTTTTGGTCTCACTTGGAATTCACTCTACTGATAATGAAATGTTTTGCTTCAGTGAAAATGTTCCCCTATCCAGATTTTATTTATTTACTTACTTATTTATAACCCACCCCAATCCACAAAGGATTTGAGGTAGCTTACCACAGGAGCAGAAACCATAAAACAATGTTAAAATATTAATAAGGATAGAGAATCAGGACCAAGGAAGGTGTAAATAAACTTTGAGAGACAAGACCAAGGCTTGATAATTACAGCTGATTTTTATCAAGTTCTTCCTGAATGCAAAGGAATTTGTGTACATTATTTTATTTAATCCGTGAAAAGAGCCCTGTGAGGTAGGTACTATTATCATCTTCATTTTGAGGCATAAGGAACCCAGGGCGAGAGAGATGAACTATGATGCCCAAAGTCACGTAGCTGGTGAGCAGTAGAACCAGTATTTGGTTTGGTTTTGGAACTCACACCCTTCACCGCTGTCCTGCCCTGCCTCTTCAATGGACAAAAGACCGCAAATTCGCAGACCACAAGGGGCCTCCCGAGCACTGGGCTTGAGCCTCAAATTTAGTTCTGATCTTCTTGGATGTCAAAAAGAAAGGGAAATAACGCATGGAACTCATTCCCTCACACCGTTCAAGTCTTTGCTCAAGGTCACCTCCTCGATGAGGCCCACCCTGACTACTCTTCTTAATAGTGGAGGCTGCCTCTGCCTCGTCCCTGCTGCTGCCCAGTACCCCTTTACCTTTTCTTTTATGATGGCACATTTTACCTTCTAACATATTGGGTAATATATAAGCTAAATATTGGTTGTAACATAAGGCACTCTTTAACATATTCTTTTTTTTTTCTTAAAGATTTTATTTATTTATTTGACAGAGAGAGACACAGCGAGAGAGGGAACACAAGCAGGGGGAGTGGGAGAGGGAGAAGCAGGCTTCCAGCTGAGCAGGGAGCCCGATGCAGGGCTCGATCCCAGGACCCCGGGATCATGACCTGAGCCAAAAGCAGATGCTTAACGACTGAGCCACCCAGGCACCCCTCTTTAACATACTCTTTATTCATATCTTTATTTGTAAATTTTAAATTAACTTATGTGTTGATATGGTCACTGTTTCAGTGTCCGTCTTCTCCCACTAGAATACAGGAATCACACGGGCAGACATTGTTATCCGTTTGGATCATGGATATATCCCAGGTGTCACAGACAATGCCTGGTGTGTAGTAGGTGCTCAATAAATTTTTGTTTCTTGCTTGAATGATTATTTCAGCAAGGAAGAAACAGACCAATTATGTCTAAAGTGGCAAAGTAGGTCACCTTTTTTTGCTAGCTCATATTTTCTTTCTTTCCTTTCTGCTTTCTTTTCCTCTTTGTTTTTCCAAAAAGAATTTTCCATAAAGAATTTGAGGCAGCTGTAGCACCTAGCTCTCAGAGCACAGCTTCAGGAGGCTTTTTTGGATGGTAGTCTCTCTTTTTTTTTAAGATTTTATTTATTTATTTGACAGAGAGAGACACAGTGAGAGAAGGAACACAAGCAGGGAGAGTGGGAGAGGGAGAAGCAGGCTTCCCGCCGAGCAAGGAGCCCATGCGGGGCTCGATCCTAGGACCCTGGGATCATGACCCGAGCCGAAGGCAGACACTTAACGACTGAGCCACACAGGCGCCCCAAGGATGGTAGTCTCTTAGGGTCCCCGTGGCCAGTGACCTTAGTGTCATTGTTATAGCAAATGCATAAATGGGATTCATGAGGCTGATTTTGGTGAGGTCTCTCAACAAAAGCTGGGCATTATCCCACAGGTAAATTGGCAAAGGTAATTTAGTTTAGGGGTCTAGGAATAGTGTCCAAGTACCTTTCCCAAGGACTTGGAATTTGGAGCAGATGCTGTGGGGATGGAGATGGGAAAATTAAAAGCAGAGCATTTATGTGAAATAATTGACTTAAAAGGAGAGGACATCTTTGTGTTCCCAAGAGCTCACCTCCAGAGTCATATTTCCTGGCTGTAAGCCTAAAGAGTGAAAAGCCAAGGACATTAACAAGGTTTGTCAGAGGAGAAGCTGAGCTGACACCAATTGCTCAGGTGGATGTGGTTTGGGGGTGTGATGTGATCTTTTTGTAGGAGCTGGCCTCAGATCTGGGCCAAGCCTCTGAGAGCCACGGACACCAGCCTGTCAACTCAAGGTGAAGGCCAAGGGCACCTGGCTGCCAATCCTAGGGAGAAACGTCTGAAACACTGTCTCAGGAGGAGTGGGAGTCAGAACTTTGATCACTCCTCTAGGATCCTATGAAGCAGATTCACTCAACAAATATTTTATGGAGGGCCTCCTCTGAGCTGGCCACTGTTCCAGAAGCTGGGTACACATTAAAGAATGAGACGGTCAGCTTCCCTGCTCTCATGGAACATACATTCTAGGGGGGGCACACTGCCAAGGAACCAGGTTAAAATAATGAATCAAAGGATAATTTCAGACAGTGGTAAGTGCAGTGAAGGAAAAGAAAAGAGAGCTGGGTGATGGAGAGTAAAGGCGGAGGGAGGCTGCTTCTGCCTGGGTGTTCAGGGAGGGCCCTCAGAGGCGGTAACATTTGAGCAGAGACTTGAGTTATAAGAAGAAAATGGCCATGCAGAGTAGGGAGGAGCTTAGCAGGCAGAACTTTCTCTTCTAGGCAGAGCAGGAAGGCTAGGGAGAGATGGGGTGGGAGAGGAGGCTGGGGGAGTTTGGGTTTCCTTCTAGTGTGCTGGGAAGCTATAGGAAGTTTCTCTGTGGGGAAAGTGGTGGGCCTTGTCTTGAACACGGCATCCTAGAGAGTAGCAGTAACAGGGAAGCACGAGAATTCCAGCCCTCCGCTCCCAAAGGGCCCCCAGAAGACGTCCCATCTGGTGCTTCCCAAGCCAGCTGCATCTCAGAATCACTGGGGGGAACTATTTAAAAAAATATAGATTTTTCAGGGTCCCCCCACCCTCCAGAAAGTCTGACTCAGTAGGATCGAGGCGAGGCTCTATCTTAAGATGATGCTGCTGATTGGCTGGGAACAACCAGCGGTCAAGGTCCCCACTTTAGGGGAAGTATGCGGAGGTGCAAGAAGGAGAAATGCCCTGTCTGAGGCCACACAGGGTGTCTCCTGACCCTGGAGCACTGATGGCCAGGGGTGTCTGGCAACAAGCCACAGGAGTGACTATTGGCTAACGTAGGCAAGAGGGAATTTATTGGAAGGCCATGGGGGCAGCTCGTGGTTGGAAGGGAAGGCTGAAGAACCATACTTGGAAAGGTGGGAGTCAGGTTTGTGGGTTTGCAGGGTTGGAGCATCTCCACTGTCCCATCCGGGTGTCCCCATAGAGATGCATGAGCACCTAACTTGGTTTTCTTCCTTCCTGCCACTCAAGACTCAAAGTTCTGGGACAGCGAGAGACCGATTGGCTGGGTTCTGACTGTGGACTCACCCCACTGGTTAGTGGAGGGCACACCCCGATTGACAGTCCTATTCAGACTTCACTCAAGACTTCATCCAAAAGGAAACCAGGGGTCTGTCACCAAAAGAGCAACCACAAAGGTGCACTACATGTGACACCTCAGGGGGTTGTAAAGATCACTCATCACTATCATTGTTACCATCATCATAGTAACGCTTACTCATTTACAGTGTGCCACGAACATACATGAGCTAATTTAGCTCACACTTTAAGGCTTTGAGGCAGGTACTGAAGTAGATGCTGAGCTTGGAAACGGAAGCACAGAGAAAGTATGTAGCAACAATGTCTAGATTCTGCTTTTACAGATTCCAAAGGTCATTTATACCTGTTGCCTAGTTTACTCCTCATTTTTTAACCCCCTAAGGACAGGCATTTTTACAGGTGGAGAAAGTGAGCGTGCACATGCTGTAGAATCTAGTTAGTAAGAAGGGGAGTCCTTGGATTCATACATTCACTCATTCATTCAGCCACTCATCCATCCATCCATCCATCCATCCATCCATCCATCCATCCACTCATTCATTTATCAAGCAGCAAGCAGCTGTCAGGTTCTGGGAATTCATTGGTTAACAAGCTGCAGTTTCTTCACTCCAGGAGTTCACTAACCCCAGGTAGAATGTTTGTGGCAGTGGCAAGAGAAGAGTCTAGAACATGAGGCTGGCCCAGAAACAAAACAAAACAAAACAAAACAAAACAAAACAAAACAAAACCAAGGGCCTCGTGTTAAGGAGCTTGGATTTTGTCTTGAGGGCAACCGCAGAAGGATTTTAAGCTGGGAATGTGTGCCTTATGAAGACAACTCTGACTGCAGTATGAAGAATGGACTGGAGGTGTAAGAATGAAGGTAAGGAGACAGTTGTGGGGTAATTCGGGTGAGAAAGCATGGCTGCCTGGATTAGGATGTTGGCACTGGAGATGGAAGGAAGTGAACAGAGCTGACAGGTAAAAACAAACTGACAGGACTTGCTGGTTGGCTGAAGGTGGGTGGGGGGTGAGGGCAGGTTTTAGGATGAGCCCAGGGTTTTTGACTTGGGCAGCTATGTGAGGTGTGGTGCCCTATACTGGGGGTGAAGGCTAGCTGAGGAACCATTTGGGTGTGGGAGATGATAGCTCAGTTTTGGCCATGTGGTGTTTGAAGTTCCAGTACGACAGTGAAGGGAGGGATATAGAAGTTTGTAGACCTTTTGCCTCCAGACCCTGTGATCTTCCCAGAATGCCTTGCTAATTGAGAATCTCCATCTGTGAAGAACACTCAGAAACTCAGAGACTGTCAGATAAACCTTGGAAACCCCCTACTTCATCGTCCTCCCATTTCAGATGAGAAAACAGTCCAGAGAAATGTGGTTCCTGGAAGTCACACAGCAAGCGGATGGTTGAACTAAAACCAGAACATAGGGCTTCCCGGAAGGCCCCTTCCCTACCATCCTACAGGACCCTCGTCCAGAGGTCACGTACCAGACACGTGCAGCCGAAGACAGACTCCAGAAGGACTCTGTCTGGCCTGCAACTAATTCAAACTAGTTGTCTTCATTAAAAAAAAGATTAGGACATTTCAAGTACAAATCCATATTTAAAAAAAAAGATAATAGAAGATCTGGCAACTTCAGGCTCACATGCCTACATGACAGTGACTGGCGACGCTGGATCGTAACTGCCCCCTTGAAGCGGGGCGTGTTCAGTTTGCCACAGTCCCCACTCTTTTCCCCATCACCGGGGGCGTGTGCTATTTGCCATTTGTCAGGAGGCTTGCTCTGTTGTTTTCCTTAAAGAGCAAAGTCACATATTTTTGGTATCATAACTAAAATATCTCTTATCTGTCCCCAGCTTGCTTCATTTCCCTGGCTTCTGAAAGCATTTGAGTTAGGACCCTACCCCTTCCCCTCTCTGAAACACACATTCCTCTTTTTAAAGCGAGGCGTTTGAATACGATGAATCCAAGGCCCTCCAAATCTGCACTTCAGAAATGAGTCGTGCTATTGACAATGCGTAATTGTTCTGCAGATGGTTTTTGAGGGATTGCTCACCCTTGACTCTTTTGTCCTTGAATTATGATTTATCTAAGCCCTTGGAAGAAAAATACCTTTTGTTTTGGGAGTTTATCCTTCATCTTTGATTTTGAAAAAAAGATGAGTACTTCAAACAATGCAGCATAGCTGCGGTTGTTAGGAAGAGCGCAGTACCAGAGGCTGCCTGGAGACAAGCCAGCAGAAAACTCTAGTCTCCCTTTCTCTTCCCTTCCCTTCCCCTCCCCTCCCCTCCCCTCCCCTCTCCTCCCCTCCCCTCCTTTCCCTTCCCCTCTCCTCCCCTCCCTTCTCTTCCTCTCCCTTCTCTTTCCCTCCCTTCCTTTCCTTTTCCATCCCTTCCCCCATCCTTCCCTCTCTTCTCTCTCTTTTGAGCAAAGATGTCATAATCAAAAACCTCTTCTAAAAAGACCAGTCTTATTACCAATAGAGTTTAGGCTGCCCTGAATCCAAAGGGTTATTTCTAAAGAAATAAACTATCAAATACTCAGTGAAATGAACACTTGAGTTTTAATTCTGGCTCTGCCGTTAGATGGTCGGTTCATCTTGGGCAAGTAATTTATTTTTCTCTGGGCTTTGGTTTCCCCATCTATAAAATGGAAGGTTGGAGGAAATGCTCGGATGCTCTTGCATTTCCTTATGGCCCTAACATTTTAGGAGACTGGCGGAGATTTAGAGAATAAGGTAGCACCGGCAGGTAATGTCTCTGTGACTCTCCTTCAGGGTCAGCAAGACCCTGAGATCTCTTCACCTTGAAACTATAATACTCAGCAGAACGTCTTTGGCTTTCTCTCCTCTGGCTCTCCAAGTTTTTTGTTTGTTTGTTGTTTGTTTTTAAAGTAATCTCTACACCCAACATGGGGCTCGAACTCATGACCAGAGATCAAGAGTCTCATGCTCCTCTGACTGAGCCAGCCAGGTGCCCCCCCACCCCTACCCTGGTTATTTAATCAGTGGTGAAGGAAGGATTTCTATCCACCCTTCTCAGTAGATGTGATGTGCCCCCAGTATCTGTCTCACTGGGTAATCTTACTTTTAGCATCATCCCTTTGTTGTAGGACCTAAATGTCTGTAATTAATTCTTCAAGTTCGATACTGCCCTCAGATTGCAGGTCCCCAGCCACAAGGATGATGGAGACGATTTAAGCAACAAGTGCACCCCCTGGTGACCAATGTAAAAATTGCAGAAGGGCTCAGTTCAACAAATGCTGAATTTCAATCCTGCCTCTGCCTAACCCTCAAGGTAAGATCTTTAGAAAGGGCATAAAAGTCCTATAAAGTATAATACAGCTTACAAATAGGAAAGTTATTGTCTATGAAGGTTGTATGTCCACTCCCAGAGCCAACATTTGCCCATGTGACATGTCCACTCCCAGGGCTCCTCAGTTCCTGACTTAACAGTTGGTGGTGTGGGTATGTTGAGCCCCACACTGCCATCCTCCAGTGAGTCCTGCTTCTCAGTGCAGCAGTGGGACTGGTTATTCAGGAACATAATCAGTTCTCAGCTGCTGGAGAGGTAGAAGCCCATGTCGCAGGAGTCCTTCTTAGTACTGCTTTCTAGCAGTACTAAGGGTAGGGATAATGTTAGATTCACTTATTCAAATGATCAAATACTGAGCACCTACTATGTTCCAGAAACTTCCTAAGTGACAGGTGTACAAGTTGTGAACAAAACAAAGACCTTGTTTTATGAGCTTACATTTTATTGGTGAGGGGAACAAGCCCCAATATTCTTTTCTAATCAGAGATGCTAAGATTCATCAACTGCAAGTAATGGTCGTCTGGTTTGGGAAAAATTTGTGACAGTGATTTGACCAGGGGCTGGGGGCCCTAAGGAGATTTAGTGTAGCAGGCTGAAAACAACTGAGGCCTCAGGGCATCACGTTGGCAGATGGAAACCCTACCCCCTGAAGCTGTTCTGGGTGCTGAAAGTGGAATCTGAAGGAGGCTGGTTCAAGGTCTTCATTCTCCCAGGTATGATTAGTCTGAGCAAGAGCCTGTGGATGAGAGGAGAAGAGAAAGAGGAAGGTATACAAACATCAGGAGTTGCATATAGTCACAAATCACCAGAGCTGGAAGACCATCTTAGAGTTGATCTCCTGTAATATCCTCATTTTGGAGACAGAGTAACTGAGGGCCTGGTCTGAAATCACAATTAATGATCATTAGCACAGTGGGATTAAAAGTTGAATTTGTATAAGTTGATAAGGAGAACAAACATATTATAAATAAGTGTAAATAGTATGATTCCAGTTTTGATTAAAAATCATATGTGGTTATATTTTGGAGGTGGGATCATAAGGGTTTTAATTCTTTGGGCACACATTGATGTACTTTCAAAATATCCACAGTGAAACTGAGTAAATGTAAAATAAACATTATTCAAAAGAACTTGTATATTCAATGATTCAAGGGAAATAAACCAAAATCTGATAGCAGTGGTGGAATATATACATACATACATACAGACAGACAGACATATATATTTCTTTTTTCAACTTTCATGAATCTTCTGCATTTTATTTAATAACTGTTGTAGACATTGCTAGGCTTCCCAGTATGCTGTTCCTCCCTTATTCTGGGCATACAGCAGGATTCCCCTTTCTTGGGGATTACTCTCCCTTGGCCCTTGCACTGCTTGTATTCCTTATTCTGCCCAATAGGTTATGACCTGTGTGGTCAATGGAGCCTGAGGGCTACAGCGTTCAATTTCCAGCATGAGCCTACCCAGCAGCAGTGAACTCTAAGCCTCACGTTGAGATGGAAGTACCTTAAGCTGGAAGTTTCCTGCACTGCCAGGGGCTGGGCCTGGAGGGCAGCCGCTCTGAACATGGGCCCAGACATGCTGTGGACTTTGTATGAAAGGGAAATACCCTTTTCTTCTGTGATGTCACTGAGATTTTGGTGGTGCTTGTTACCCCAGCATTCCCAAGTCTGCAGTGACCAGTACAGTGATACATACTGACTTATGAAGTAAAAAGAATCATCATCATTTTGTGAAATGTAATCAACAAAATGTACAATATTCAGAAATGTTTGTCAAATTTCACATTAAGTTATATTTGTAGTGAATAGTCATCCTAAGTTTGATTTAAAATCAAGATAATTTTTTTTTCAATTAAGGAATATTGATGTGTAATGACTAGTTTACCGAATTGCAGACTTGGACTATTGGGAGGGGCCTCAAACTTGCATCTGGCACATAGAATGTGTGTTCTATACAGATATATCAAGTTCATATAGAGATATATCAAAACCACCCGATACAAATGAATTGTCTAAACGAATGGATTCTGAAATCTTAATAACCAGTAATACCAGGAGAACTTTACAAAAAGTGAGACTTCTCAGTCACACCTGTGGAGTTTGGTGAGGGAGGCCTTGTACAGGACCTAGCAAAAGGCATTTTAAGAAATCTGCCATGTGTTGGGCGCCTGGGGGGCTCAGTCGGTTGAGCGGCTGCCTTCGGCTCAGGTCATGATCCCAGAGTCCCGGGGTCGAGTCCCGTATCGGGCTTCCTGCTCGGCGGGGAGTCTGCTTCTCCCTCTGACCCTCTTCCCTCTCGTGCTCTCTCTCTCTCTCATTCTCTCTGTCTCAAATAAATAAATAAAATAAAATAAAATAAATCTGCCATGTGATTTCAGTCCCAGGTCTGGGAATCACTGGTCGAGAGGATGACTTCAAACTGCATTTGTCATTCAATTTAAGTTTCGTTTAAATTTTGTGTTCACCTTGAAATTGAAATCACGTTTGCATTTTCAGATAAGGTTCTCTCGAACTAGAATCCACGGTGAGGATCCATGTGCGTGTGATGTGCTAAGGTGTGCTCTCCGGAGAAACCTGTGAGGGAACAAGGGAAGTCAGACAGGGAAGAAGCAGCAGCCGAGCCAGAGGATGATGTCAGCAAAGTCTAGCCTCAGCATGATCTTGCAGGAGCTCTGGAGTGCAAATGGCAGCCCAGAGTTGTCCCACCTTGAGCCAAGGGAGCTGGGCTTCTGTACACCCCCCAAGGATGGGCAGTCATTCGTCACAGGCAGCCTGGACTGTGGGTACTATAAGCTGTGAGGTGGCTCCAATCAGCCAAGGACAACTTGCTGGTGGAGTAGCAAGTGTGAGCTGTTAGCAGGAATTCAGCGGGCAGCGGGGGGTAAGCGTAGCAGATTGGGAAAAGGGATCCCCGGGGCGCCAACAGCGTCTGCTCTGGTCCAGCTCTGGCACCACTTAGATCCACTTGCTTCTCATGTTGAATTCACTCCACCTTGTCTCAGCTTCTCCGGGATTCTGGATGGCCACAGTGTGTAGTGAGAGCTATAGGAGGGGGATACGGGATGGAGTTGCAGCCCCCCAGTTCTGTGGCTGGCCCAGGGCTGCAGCGGATGCTTATAGTCTCCTTTCCTGTACCAGCCATGACAGCCTCTCTTCCCCTCTGCTAGCATTTCTGCTGCTCTAGGTGGCTTGAACGGTGGAATGACCTAGACACTCAGGGGTCTCAACCCCTTTTTATCATGTTCTTATTAGGCCACGGTTAACTATATTTTTCCCATTTACAGTTAAACTCGGCATGAGAGTAAGAAGGGACACTCCAATGGTCCAATAGTTGCTTTAGATTACCCAGTGGTAAACACATTCCTCCCTACCCCCAATATGTGGTAGCAACTCTATGTCCTCATGATAAGGACCAATTGACTCCTGGAAGTATGGTGGTGCCTTTCTTTGACTGGTGGTGTGCTGGCACAAAGAGCATGAAATGTCTAAGGAGGCAGCCAGCGTTTTAAGTTCCAATGAGCTACTTATTTTGTTCCCCTGGGGTAAGCATGGTCCTTCTGGGGACCGGACCTCTAGATTCCCAGAGTCCAGAGTTGTAGCAAGGGAAGCACAAATTCCCTAAGGTGGGTCACTGGGAGTAAAGGTAAGTGGGGGCCACTCTTACTTGAATCTCTTCATTCCTGGACCCAAATATTCTACCTATGGAGGACATTCCACCCATAGTGGCCATTGGTTTGAGAACACCTGGCTTTTCAGCTACATCTTTAAGAGGCACGTTCACCACTATCAGGTTAGCAACTTTGGGATAACGTGGTATGTGATAAGAGCAATGGAGTCCACGGCCGATTGCTTTGCTCTTTCGCCATTGATGGGGTTCCTTGGTCCAAAGCAATGTTATCTGTAGTTTCACGTTGGGACCTGAGATACTGTGGCAGGGAGGGGACTGGGGTGAGGGCGAGTGAGGTGCCTAGGATGCCGACTTGAAGATGACACTCACTCCTGGTACTCCAGATGCCTCACCTGCCTCACCTTGGTCCTGACCCTGAAGCTGTGAGCCCTCAGATTACGGCGCTGGTGGAGGCGCTCCAGGCAGGAAAGGCAAGCTGAAATACCTAGAATATGTGTCAGTCCTAGTCAGGATGAATTGCTGCCATTTCCAGGATGGAAGCTTCCAGTTATAGCCCACATGTCCAGTAGGTTGCTTGTTGGCCTCCTTGGGGTCTGAATGTTGGTCTTTGCTGCTGACGGGTTGGACATGAGAAGCAGCTGTAGCCAGATCAATCTTGGAGAGAAGAAACGGTGCTGCAGGACCCAGGCATACCCCCCATCTCTGTCACCATAGTTGTTCGACTCATAATCCCATTTCGCCCTACGCTAAGGTGTCCAAGGACAGAGGCTGGCTGACATCTAATAGATCTTGTCCTCTTGGTTGTTTTCATGCTGCTTCTGCAGAGGATGCCCTCTGCTGGGCATTAATGTGTGATACAAAGCATACAGTTAGTGGTTTTTAGTATATTCACAGAGTTGGGCAAAAGTCACTACGATCTAATTTTAGAACATTTCATCACCCCAGAAAGAAACCCTGTACCCTTGAGCTCTTATTCCCCATTTCTGTTCCTCTCCCCCTCCCTGCTGCCCTGGCCCCAGGCAACACATCTACTTTCTGGTCTCTATGAATTTGTCTCTTCTGGGCGTTTCGCATAAATGGGATCATAATATGTGTGCTCTTTTGTGTCTGGTTTCTTTCACTGAATGTAATATTTTCATCCATGTTGTAGCATGTTTTAGTACTTCCTTAATTTTATTGCCAAATGATAGGCCATTGTATGGATATATATTTTGTTTATCCATTCATCAGTTGATGCATGTTTAGGTTGTTTCCACTTTTTTGCTGTTGAGTAATGTTTGTGCACAAGTTTTTGAGTAGACATTTATTTTCATTTCTCTTGGGTATATACCTGAGAGTGGAATTGCTGGGTCAGATGGTAACTCTATGCTTATCGTTTGGAGGAACTGCCAAACTTTTCCATGGTGGCTGCACCATTTTACATTCCCTACAGCAATGCATGAGTGTTCCTCTTTTCCTGCTGCAGATACCTCTAGTACCATGGGATCCGTGGGCCATATGGCCCAAGTGGCAGGGTTACACATACTGCAGACTGAAATTGCTACAGAGTCCTTTCTTGCTTCTTACCTTCAAAACTGGCATCCTTCCTCATCACTCTGGGTCTGAGCAGTATCCCCCAGTGGGAAATGTGCTGCTTCCAAAACCCAAAGAGGCTTAGCCAGTCTTGCACTTCTTTCTTGGTGGCAGGAATTGTAAAGTTACAACATCTTATCTTTTACTTTTACAATATCTTATCTTTTACTTTGTGTCAGCATGCGTAAAAACCACCGAACCCTTAAAACTTCACAGATAAGGCAGGCAGGGTCCTGAATTTTTAAAAATATTTATCTCCTGGATATCCAGAGTACTTGTCACTTCTTGATTATCAGGTCAAATAAATATGATGGCATCAATATAATGGACCAATATGGTATTTTCTGGAATGTCTCTTTAGAGTATTTTGCAACAGAGGGCATGATTGCTGTATACTCATGTGCATCCCACCTGAAGCAAATTTCTTCTGACCTTCCTTCCTGATGGGTATTAAAAATAATGCATCTGCCAGATCAAAAGCAACACCATATACCAGAGGCCATGTTACTATGTTCTGGTAATGACAGGAAATATAGCACAACAGCTGTAGTTGGTAGATGTCAGTAATCCACTGTCATCTGCCATATTCATCTGCTTTTTACAGGGGCAAAATATGAATTAAATGCACATATGATCAAGACAATCACTTGTGAATCATTAAAATTTTTGAAGGTAGTACCAATCTCTGCCATTTCCCCTGGAATGCAACTTTTAAAAAATTTATTATTTTGTCTAGAAAGGGTATAGTTTCAGGGGACAAGTATGACACTTTTGTTCCCTGGGTTTCTGGGTCAACTCAGACTCCATATAATAGCCCTCAAAAGATCTAGGCATTCCCCTTCCCCAGACATTGTATTATCCTAAATCCTGGCAGTTACCCAAATACTTTGGGGAAGGACTGGAGAAATCACTACTATATATACTTCCTGTGGTATTTCAGGGCACTTCCTCAAGGGGACTCAGTCTTTCTTCAAAAAATAAAAAATTTTTTAAAAGGTTTATATTTTGAAACAATTTCCAGCTTACCAAAAGTTGCAAGAATAGCACAAAAAATTTTGTATGCTCTCTCCCAGAAGCCCCATTCAAGTTTCATCAAGAATGTCCTTTATGAGGGGCGCCTGGGTGGCTCAGTTGGTTACGCATCTGACTCTTGATTTCAGCTCAGGTCATGATCTCAGGGTTGTGAGATCGAGCTCCACGTCGGGCTGGCTCCACACTGAGTATGAAGACTGTTTAAGATTTTCTCTCCCTCCCTCTGCCCCATCCCACCCCCTTAAAAAAGAAAAAAAAAATGTCCTTTTTTGGCATCTGGTCCAGGATCACATGCCATGTCTCAGTGGTCTCCTTCAATCTGCAACTTTCATGACTAGTACATGGTTATGAAGATCATCTGGCCAGTCATGTTGCAGAATGTTCTTCAACATGGTTGTGTCCAGGATTTTCTCATGATTAGCCCTGGGTTATACATTTTGGTCAGAATACCACAGAAATGATGCTAATGCTGCATCCTTCTCATTGCAATCCTATATGATGTGGATTTGCCCTATGACTGGTGGTATTAATTTGATCACTCGATCAAGATGGTGTCTGCCGTGGTTGTCCACTATAGTTACTTTTCCCCCCCTTTTGTAAAATAGTATGAATTTTGTAGGGGAAATACTTTGAGGCTATATTAAATTCCTCATCTCATTTTGATCCTCTAGTTTTAGCATCCATTGATATTTCTTGCCTGAATTATTACTTCAATGGTTGCCAAATGTTGATTTCCTAATTCCATCAATCTTCAGTTGGCATTCTACTATAAGGAAACACTTTTTCTGTTCCCCATTTATTTTTCCATTTATACATTTTTGTCATTATGGACTCACTGATTCCTATTGTTTCATGAGTTATAATCTGGTACTATCAGCATTTATTTTGATGCTCATATTGTCCCAGATTTTTTCACTAAGAGTCCCTTTAAGCTGGTTTCTGTGTTTGTTTGTTTTTAAGATTTATTTATTTATTTGAGAGTGAGAGAGTGTGCGCACCCACGCGTGACCATGGGGAAGGGCAGAGGGAGAGAGAATCTCAAGCAGACTCCCCACTGAGTGTGGAGCCTGACACAGGGCTCAATATCACGACCCAGAGATCATGACCTGAGCTAAAATCAAGAGTTGGACGCTTAACTGACTGAGCCACTCAGGCACCCATCTGTGTTTGTTTTCTATGTCTCCATCATTCTTTGAGTGCTTCCTTACTTTCTCGAATAATACAATTTTTCCAAGTTCATCTTCGGCTTTTTTCCTGCCTCTGTCCTGGGATCAGCCATTTTTTTCAAGTAGACTTACTTTCTTTAAATGGGGAATGGTATCTAGAAACTAAAATCTATTGGAGTATTGCTGTTTAGAGCCCTGACCCCACACCACCAGTTGTCAGAGCTAGAATATACATGTGTGTGTATATATGTATATGTATCTGTGTGTGTTTATACATAGAGATTAATATAGATATTTCTGTATCTACATACATATTGAAAACCATTAGCTTACACCTATACCTCTGATTCCAATTCAGCACCAATCCAACAGGATTGGATATAGCTTTCCCTGTATTTGCCTTCTCCAACTGTGAGAAATCTGGCTCCCATTATGCTCAATATGTTTATTGCTGAATCCCCCCTGCATGTGACCAATAACCTGACCACCCTAGGCCAGCATTCTGCTTGGACGCCCTCCTCATGCAGGCCCCGATCCTGCTCTGCTCCTCTCCTCACCCCCCTGCTCTGATGTCCTCCCTGGCACGGGCTTGTCAGCTTCCCTTTCGACTGATGGGTGTTAGGTCTGAGACCTGGCTCAGGTCTGAAAACTGGGTAAAGCATCATGACACTCTGTTGAGGTGGCTGACCTCAACCTTGGGCTCATTCATTCTTGATTTCTTTTCATTATATATATATTAAGTGGTATCTTTGATGCCGGCAAACATTTATTGCCCCGATGAATACCGTGCTCCACTTTCCATCTCCACAGATTCCTCCAGGTCAGGCCGCCTGGCTGCTATTCTGATACTGTCACCCATTGTGGGGATTAAAGTCATCTTGTCATTGATGATTAATGCTGCCATCTGGCCTCTACTACTCCAGAATGCTATCAACCCTTTTGAAAACAGAGAGCCCAGCTTCGTAACTGCATCTCCTACTGCCAGTTTCAGCCTGCGGAGGACAGCTTCCACGGAGCTTCTCCACCATGCTGACACCCCCCTCATCATTCATTCCTTTTCATCTTGGTAGAGGTAGTGTCCTCTGGGCTATTCTGAGGTGCAGAGCCTGAACTGGGGGTTCTTGCACAAGTGATTAGATAATGGAGTGTTCTCACGAGAAACCCGTGAGAGAGTGAGGGGAGTGGAATGGGGAAGGCTCAGAGCCAAGCATGGAAATGGTTTCAGGTAAAGTCAAGTCTCATCTTGACCTTAAGTGCATGGAGTCCATCCCAGCTTGAGGCAAGAAGGAGGGGTTTTTGTAACTTTGATCCCCACTGTTCAGGCATCTCAGGGTAAGATGGCTCCATTTACCCTAGGACCAGCCTCTGGAGAAGGTTGCAGATATGAGCTATTAACAGTAGCACCTGTACCAGCTGGTGGATGGACAGATAGAACAAAACCAACAAAGAGAGTTTCAGGGATCTGGACAGGTCATCAGCAGTGTCTGCTATACCTGGACAGGCTTCAACAATAGGTAACTCTGAATCTGCTTATATTCCCCAGGACTGGAGACATTTCCCCCATCCATTCATCTCTGGTTCTCCTACACGACTGTTCCATGACCTCTTCTTTCCTTAAGCCTCTGATACCTTTTCCATCATCCTCACGGTCAGCTGATGACCTCAGCAAGGACAATGGAAACAATCAGAAGAGACATTCCCCAAAGTTCCACCTCTGTATCTGTCACCTACCTGAATCTTTAACTATGTACCTCCTCCTCCCTTCTGTTACTGTAGGTGAACCATCCCTTCTCCACTGTCACTGTTCCTACTAAGGCCAGCCATGTGTGGTAGGAGCAGAAGGTTGGAAGGTGGAGCTCCACCCAGAGGGCATGGCTGGCCTACCCGAGGCCACTCTGATCCAAGTGTAAGGGCTGTGTCAGGGTAAGATGTATTCTAACCACTCTCTGATCTCCTGCTGGTCGCCTCCTATTGGCTGAACCAAGGAAGCCCAGATGTTGGAATCAGTAGAAGGTAGCCTCCTGGGGGCACAGAGAAAGGCGGAGAAGGGTGGAGAACTGGTTGAGGTGGGGGCACGCAGACAGTAGCCAGCACAGACGCTATCTATATTCTGATGGTTTCCAAATTGACATCTCCACTGGAACCTCTGAATTCCAGACTCCTATAACTAGTTTCCTGTCAAATTAGTCTATCTATCACTGCATAGCAAATTACCACTCACTTAGAGGCTTCAATCAGCACACATTTATTGTCTCAGAGTTTCTGGGGGTCAGGAGTCAGGGCATGGCTTAGTTGGGTCTCTGCTTGGGTGGGGAGGGGCCTCTCCCAAAACTGCCACGGAGGCACATTTGATCTTTCACATGGGATCATATTTGGCTCCAAGGGTTTCAACTAAAGACTATGGTCTTTATAAAATGGTAGTGGTTTGCCCTGCCAACAATCTGAAGGATGTATTGTTCCCTGGGTGGGGAAGCCGAGACCATGGAGAGGAGGAGTCTTGGGCGCCAGTTGCCATTTGTTGACAGATAGTATTCTTCAGTCTGGGATGACTCTGCACAAGTCAGTACTATTCTGAGGACAGTTGTGGCTGTGACTTTTTGGGTAGTTTCAAGTTGTCTTCCTAGGGGAGCATGACCGAAACAATCGATCCTATCTCTGTCAAGGCGGTTGTGTTGGTCAACATTTACAGCGAGGACCCGAGGCTGGGCTGTTCCACCCTCTGCTTATGGAGGCCCCCCAGAGAGTGGCAAGGAGAAGAAGACACCTTCCTGGGGTGTCAGGACTGCAGTCATGTGGTTGTGGGACAAGTACAGTCATTCTTCACACACTTGCTGTGACGTGGAACCTCTGATTTTCCAGGAGGGGGAACAGGGAGAATAAGTCTATGGGTGCACCAGAGGAGTACAGTGGTTGTGAAAATGGTCCTGACTTTTCATTTTACTTGTTAGAGATGGAGGGGTCTCACACACTTGAATGGACCGGTCCCATAGTTTGGTGTCACCCAAATAAATAGGGTTTTTTTTTTTTTTTTTTTTGGTACCTCTGACAACTAGAGAAAACAATGTCTAATCAACTTTCTAGACTCTCTGACATTTAATATTCTGGCTTCTGCTTACCCTTTCATCTACATTTATTGCTACTACCCCTCTCCTATTTTCTGGCATCATCCTTCAAAACCTTGTCCATAAAAGACATAATTATTGGATCCCAGAATGCTATCACACTGAGTGTGGCTAGAATTGGAGAATTCCCCTGAAGGCAGCACTCAATAGACTCTACCAATCAATTGGCATTAACCTGAGGAGGAAACGTGCGCCTTGTTTATGCTCCCTGAGTAATTTTTGTGCCTTTCCTGAAATTACCTCCTGTCTTCCAGCTTTCCCTGTCACCATCTCTTGCTATCAAAAATTGTCTTTTCTTAAACTTACACACCTCCCAGGACTGTGTGAGTATCAAAAGATAAAAAAAAAAAATAGTTGTAGAAAGGCCCTTTCCTGAAGCCGTGCCACGTTTGCAACCTCACCCTCTGTGCTCCGCTAGCTCGGAGATGGTAGTTCCTGGTAGCCAATATCCCCTGCCATCCTGAGAGCATGCCGTAGTGCAACACCTTGTCCGTTTCTACATCTCCCACAGGGTCAGGGTGCGTTGCCGGTTGTTCATGCCTGATATTGACTTGTGAATCAACTGATGACTGGACAGGAATGGCCGTCCGTCTGGCAGAATGTGCAACATGGCATCGGCCCAGATTCCAAGCAGGCTGTGAATACCAGAGGGCAGTGCTGCAGAGGTCTGAAAAAAAAAAAAAAAAACCAGCCTGCATTTGACACTGATTTGTGTGGTTGGCTGGCTCACAGGTCCTTTAGTGCCCATGTTTCTACAACCTTTCCCTTTTGCTGGTGACAGATCCCACTTTCCTGAAAAGGGATGATGGTTTGTGAATAAACAGGAGCCTTCAGAATGCCCCACATTTTGTCTCTAGCCATTGGTCTAGGTGGTCATGCGACCAGTGCTTGGACCAGTGAACATCATCCACTGAGGTTTTTGTTGTGGTTGTTGTTTGTTTGTTTTGGGGGGGGGGTTGTTGTTGTTTTTCTAACTGGAAGTAGCAAGGAAATTTCCTTTTCATATAGAGCTTCTAGAGAAGATCAGGGGAAGATAGTTTATCCCCAGAGATCAAGGTGATAAGAGTTATTCCCATCTGTTGCAAGAGTTTGAGGGACTTTAAAAATGTTATGGTGAATGGGATTTTTGTTTCTGATGAGACTTCTGTGTTCACATGGACTATGTGCATACTTAGAGGGAAAATGTGAAGCAGTCCCACAGCGGGGCAGAAATCTTGGTGTTAATTCTAAGACTATACCTGGCTTTCCTTGGACTCCACCTTTGTTCTTCTCTCTTTCTGTCTCTTGTTGCACTTTTTTTTTTTTTTTTTAAGTAGGCTCCACACCCAGTGTGGAGCCCAACACAGGGCTGGAACTCATGACCCCAAGATCAAGACCTGAGCTGCGATCAAGAGTCGGACACTTAACCAACAGAGCCACCCAGACACCCACCTCTTGGTGCACTTTAAATTTCTGAGTCATAGTGGATTTTTGTTCTCGTCATCACTTCCATCCCCTGAGCCCCTGCTTTCAGCTTTTTTTATGTGATTTTCACACACCAACTCACATGTATTAAAATCTCATACACAATCTTGGTTAGTGTAATAAATTTTAATTAAGTTTTGGTGTCCATGGGAATTTGTCCCATTGTTTATCAGAAAGCAAAAACTAGAATGTAACTTGATAATAATAATTACTAATACTTATGTATCACTAGCAGTTCTAATCACGTTATATATAAACACATTTGATTCCCGAACAACCTTCTGAGCTAGTATCAACATGATTTAAGTCTGTGCCATTGGGGTGCTTGGGTGTCTCAGTCAGTTAAGCGTCTGCCTTCAGCTCAGGTCATGATCCCAGGGTCCTGGGATCGAGTCCCTCATTGGGCTCCCTGCTCCGCGGGAAGCCTGCTTCTCCTTCTCCCACTCCCCCTGCTTGAGCGCTCTCTCTCTCTGTCAAATAAATAAATAAAATCTTTAAAAAAAAAGTCTGTGCTATTATTATCTTTGTTATTCAATAAAGTTGGATTTAAAGGCCATTTTTTTTAAAGATTTTATTTATTTATTTGACAGAGAGACACAGCGAGAGAGAGGGAACACGAGCAGGGGGAGTGGGAGAGGGAGAAGCAGGCTTCCCACGGAGCAGGGAGCCCGATGCGGGGCTCGATCCCAGGACCCTGGGATCATGACCTGAGCCAAAGGCAAACGCTTAATGACTGAGCCACCCGGGCGCCCCAAAGGTCATTTTTTTTATCCTTTGATTTTGTCCAGTCCCATATTGTTCTTTTTTTAAAAGATTTATTTATTTATTTGAGAGAGAAAGAGAGAGAGTGGGAGGAGGAGCAGAGGGAGAGACTCTTCAAGCACACTCTCCGCTGATCACGCACGGAGCCCGATCCTACGACCCTGAGATCATGACCTGAGCCGACATCGAGAGTCAGACACTCAATCAACTGAGCCCCTCACGTGTCCCATGTCCTCTCCATATTTTTCTAATAAACTTTTTTGAACTAAAATTTACATATCACATTTTATGGTGTGTGTCCATTTTGTGTGCATGATGTGTAGTCAGAGTGAGTTTTGACAGTTACATACATCCATACAACCATAACCCTCCGTCAAGATACAGAACTTTTCTATTACCCTAAAAAGTGTCTTCAGGCTTTGTTTCGATTGGTCTCCCAACCCCACCCACTACCTCAGACAACCCTTGTCTGTATTCTGTTACTAAAGAGTGCTTTTTCCTGATTTAGAATGGACTAGTGCATTATCTCATCTTTTGTGTCCTGTTTCTTTC
This sequence comes from Zalophus californianus, assembly GCF_009762305.2. Taxonomy (NCBI): domain Eukaryota; kingdom Metazoa; phylum Chordata; class Mammalia; order Carnivora; family Otariidae; genus Zalophus; species Zalophus californianus. Next base: position 73,303,496 of record NC_045605.1, read on the forward strand.
TTTTTAAAAAAAGATTTATATTTTTGAGAGAGAGAGAGAGCGAGAGAAAGCATGAGCAGGGAGGAGAGGGAGAAGCAGGCTCCCCGTTGAGCAGGGAGCCTGACACGGGGCTTGATCCCAGGACCCCGAGATCATGACCTAAGCCGAAGGCAGATGCTTAACCGACTGAGCCACCCAGACAATCCGAGCATGGGTTATTTGGAACCACATTACTTAATTCCCAAATATTGGGTATTTCCCAAATATCTTTTAGTTGTTGATATTTAATTTAATTCTTTTCTGTTCAAAGAAAATACACTGTGTGCTTTTAATCCTTTAAAATTGATTGGGACTTTATGACAAAACCAAAAGACAACTGACAGAATGGAAGAAAATATTTGCAAATGTCTTATCAGATAAAGGGCTAGTATCCAAAATCTTTAAAAAGCTTATCAAACTCAACACCCAAAGAACAGATAATACAATCAAGAAATGGGCAGAAGACATGAACAGACATCTTTCCAAAGAAGACATCCAAATTGCCAACAGACACATGAAAAATTGCTCAACGTCACTCAGCATCAGGGAAATACAAATCAAATCTACAATGAGATACTACCTCACACCTGTCAGAATGGCTAAAATTAACAAGTCCGGAGAAGACAGACGTTGGCGAGGATGCACAGGAAGGGGAACCCTCTAACACTGTTGGTGGGAATGCAAGCTTGTGCGGTCACTCTGGAAAACAGTGTGGATGTTCCTCAGAAATTTGAAAATAGAGCTACCCTACGACCCAGCAATTGCACTACTGGGTACTTACCCCAAAGATAAAAATGTAGTGATCCGAAGGGGCACCTGCACCCCAATGTTTATAGCAACATTGTCTGCAATAGCCAAACTATGAAAAGAGATGTTCATTGACAGATGAATGGATAAAGAAGATGTGGTGTGTGTATATATATATATATATATATATGAGGTAGAGTTCAGTGATTCATTGAACTCTGCCTCTGAAACTAACAATACACAATATGTTAAGTAATTGAATTTACTTAACTGAACTCTACCTCTGAAACTAACAATAGAATCACTGAACTCTACCTCTGAAACTAACAATACACAATATGTTAAGTAATTGAATTTAAATTAAAAAAATAAAATTACCTTGGAATGTTTATATACTTGATTGATGGGCACATAATTAATTTATGTAATCTTGAAGAATTTTAGACTGAAACTAATTTATGTTTTTGGTAACTTCATATGTGGTTTTTCAAACGTGTCTTTGTAAAATATGTGCTTATGCTAAATAAATTTAAACATTGCAAAAGGTTATACAAAATTAAAAAAATAAAGATAAAAATAAAAATTCGACAATAAAAAATTTTAAAAAATAAATTGGGACTTTAAATACCATGATCCCAGATAGGGTCTAGCTTGTCAAACTTGAATGAAATTTTCTTGAAGTTTGATATATTAAATTGTTAAGTAATTTTTTAAAAAGATGACAAATAGCTTGACTTGGCTGCAACATGAACCTCTTAAAAGGAAGACCTGGGACATAAAACTGAAAATGTTTCCTGGCACTTGACAAATGGAAAATGTATCGCTGACAAGAATTATGAGTTGGAAGAAGTATGTGCTAAATCCTTCATCTTTTATAAGAAGTCAGTAGATTGTGCCTGATGTTGAGAGCTGTGACCTTAACCTGTAAATTTATCATTTAAAGTTATAAAGATAACTACTAAAAATTAAGAATATTAAAAATAGAAGCTCTAAACTGTGATTTCCCCACCCCCCGCCCCAGGGAATGGAATGGGAGGGCTTTTATCTTTTGTTTTATGCAATCCTCTGTCATTTGAAGAAAATACTTAGAATCTGTGTTTATGTTACTCCTATGATTAAAAAGGTCTAACAAAACAAAACAAAACAAAGGATAGGGTGGGCCAGGCCATGGAGACCTTGAACGCCAAACAAAGGTGAGTGCACTTTATTCTTTATTTATAAAGCCTCCTGGTGTGGGCTCACGCTGCTTGGCGGTGGTGCCCAGACTTGCCATTAGCTGTGAAGGCTCTGGAACAGCGATTCTCTGCAAGAAGGGTGCTGGATGGGTGGGGATGGGCAGAGGCTGAGGTTGATTAACATCTTGTGAGGTTTTGTGTGTCCAACGAATCTGGGCCCCCAGCGGCCAGCAGGCCCCCGGAAGGAAGTCACAGGAGCTGTCTGGCATCTTGATAAGCCCTCCTTAGGCACCAGTTTTCACTGGAGCTCCTGAAGTCACCCTCTGACAAGGCAAAGAGTAAACGGAAAAACTCTTCCTTTCTGCATGGTCCCCCCACCTCTCTGGTGAAAAGAATGGAGGAAAGGTAAGGATTTGCTTTAGGATTTATCTTACTTTCAAAGTCCAGTGTTAGTTTTTCTAATTATTCACATCTTTTTTTTTTTAAGATTTTAAGATTTTATTTATTTATTTATTTGACAGTGAGAGACACGGCAAGAGAGGGAACACAAGCAGGGGGAGTGTGAGAGGGAGAAGCAGACTTCCCGCCGAGCAGGGAGCCCAATGCGGGACTCCATCCCAGGACGCTGGGACCGTGACCTGAGCCGAAGGCAGACGCTTAATGACTGAGCCACCCAGGCGCCCCATTAGTTCACATCTTTGACTCCACCTTGGGGTAGGTATGTGTGGGTCTCCCTTAGGAAGAGACAGGAAAAGTCCACCTGACAGCTTTGGGTGCTGGCAAACTCGACTGTGAGAGATTTGACTAGGGTAACCAGAACTTCTTCTCTTCCGGTTCACCTTTCTCTATTGTTTTGTTCCCTCCAAATGTTCAAGTCTGCGAAATGGGAGCAATAATGGACACTATTTCATCCAGCCGATGACCAACTATTATTTGTGCTCGCGGGGACAGCAGAATATTTCTAAGCATGTGTACAACACTCTCAAACTGGATGACCAACTTCACACCGTGGAATGTAAGCGAGCAGGCCAGTCCTCTAAGGAATGACTGCCTCACAGAGACATCTCATCGTGTGTCCTTTGGTGTTTCTGCCAACTTTTGCCTCTCAGACTCTGTGATGTTCTTTCCACCCCAGGAGTCCTTCCTATGATAGTCCCTTGCCGATTGCCTCGGAGACTGCTTTTCTGGGGGAGAAAAAGAGTCCAGGACACTTTTCCTTTCAGCAATGGCTTTCACTCACCTATTTCTAGTTCAAGATGTTATTGACCATTCTCCTTTGGTGTTTCTGAAGTTTGCCTCCTGGTAGATTCAACATCCTCCCTCCCCCACACCCTCACATATGCTCACACACAGACACTCACATAAAAACCCACTCACGCGAGTGCAGACACACGTAACTTTGGGTTGTCTGTTTTGTTTTATTGTGGACTAGAAATGATCACTTTTTTTCTTTATGTGTAGCCCAGTGGAAGCTTAGCTGTATATTTTTATATTCTAGCAATGAGTGGGAGAGCACAGCACCTAGGGTTGGAGATTCTGCAGATAGGCTGTCTGGGAATAAATCGGGGCTCTGAACCTAACGCTTAGTGACCTTGTGTCTCTGTGAGTGCTTTGTGCCTCTATTTCTTGTCTGAAAAGAGATGATCATGTTAGCACTCACCTCTTAGGGTTATTTGGAACATTTACTGAGAAAAATGTACCCAGTGCCTGGCACATATTGGGAGCAAACAGAAAAACTCTTCCTTTCCGCATGGTCCCCCCACCTCTGCTACTCTTAGTCCAAGCGCCGACTATGCCCTTGCCCTCTGGCTCCTGGATCTACCTGCAACTCACGACTTTCACTCATACCAACCTGGTCATAGAGCTCAAGACCTTCTCTAGTTCCTGTCACTCATTTCTCAGAGTGGTTGTGAGGGTTCAATGAGGGAATGCGTCTCATGATTCATCTGAGTAAGTGGCAACTGTTAGTATTATCTCCCCCTAAACAAATGTATATTCCACGCTCCCCCCGGGACCTGCTCCCCTAGAGTAGGGTTCAGCCCCGGGGGCCAAATCTAACCTACAAACAGTATCTGTAAATTAAAGTCTTATCTGAACCCAGGCATACCCGTTTGTTTACATAACGTCTATGGCTGCTTTCACACTATAATGGCAGAGTTGAATCATTTCAGTTGAGACCCTATGGCCCACAAAGCCTAAAATATTTTTTTATCTGGCTGTTTGCCGAAAACGTTTCTTGGCTCCTCTACTAGAGTACAAGACGAAGGCAGATTAAATGTTGTTTGCGGTACAGATGAAAGAAGAGAATTAGGTATTTCAGGTCATGCCTGAGTGGGTTGAGGTATGGATAGGTGACTGGAAGCTGGGGAGTCCCAACCGTGGAGCCTTCCAGTGGCGTTCCGAGTGTGACGCCTAATTGCAATCCAGCTTGACCTTGTGGGTAAAATCTAGAACCTGGAGAAACCACCCAGAAAAGAAATTACTCTCAGCAACCAGAAGAGTGAGTGTATGTATAAGGAGGGCCCTGCCTAGAATTGAGTGGGAAGCAACTGAGAGGAAATCTGATTCTTGGAGACCAGGCAAAGGGACAGAACATCTAAACTACCCAGGTAGTCTAAGATCCTGTTGTCTGCCAACCCTGAAAGTAAAGAACCATCAAATCCCTGAGTGGAAGGAGTGTGGAGGCCGTGTCATCCCAACCCCTCCTTCTATGGATGGGGATGCTGAAGCCAAAGAGGGGAAGGTGAGCCCAAGTTTACACAAAGAATTGATGGATAAGGAGCCACTACTTGTACTTTGCACCGAGCTAACTTTAAATCCTGTTCCGACTTCACTTTCCAGATACTATCCTGGGGCTGGGAGAAGTCTCCTCCCCAGATTTTTGAGAGAAAGGGCTTCATTTGTTCTACAATAAACAGCAACCTACAGTTCTCAATTAAGAGCTGAGCAGGGAGCCCGATGCGGGACTCGGTCCCAGGACGCTGGGATCAGGACCTGAGCCGAAGGCAGGCGCTTAACCACCTGAGCCACCCAGGTGTCCCTGGTGCTACCATTTCTAGTTTGAGGGTTGTTGTTAGAAGCAACCAATGAGAGGCTGTGTAATAAAGAAATTGGCTGCCTTTTGTCCCTGGCTCTTGGGAGGTAGCGTCTAAACCCCTGGAATCTCCTGAATGATAAGACGGTATTTGTTATTCATGGTGGGCCTTCCAGACCACACTTGATAGTTTATGGTAATGGGTGACTCATGGCAGGCCCTAGACAATTAATACTAACTTGATGACTCAGAATGGAGGCTAACCTTGCTAGAAAGACCAACCATGTGGTTAGAAGGTTGGGGCTCTGAGTCCTGGAAAGGGTGGGGTCCATCAAGACCACATGGTCAGTGAGTCAATGAATCATGTCTACATAATAGAACTCCAATAAAAACTCTGGATTCTGACGCTCGAACTAAGCTTCCCTAGTTGGCAATCCTCTGCATATTGCCGCATTCTGCTGTGTCAGGAGGGGGGACACATTCCTGAGGATGATGGAAGCTTCACGGCCCAGACCTTGCCCTATATGCCTCTTTTTTTTGCCTGCTTCTGATTTGTATTCTTTTGCTATAATAAAACTGTAATCATAAGTACAGTGCTTTTCTGAGTTTTGTGAGTCATTCTAGAGAATTATTGAACCTGAGGGGATAGTGCAAACCACTGAATTAATAGCCGGCTGCTTAGAAGTGAGGTTGGCCAGAGGTCCTCCAAGCTTGCAGCTGGTGTCTGAGGTGAAGGCAGTCTCATGAGGACTCTCGTTTGTGTCTTCTTCTTTTTTTTTTTTAAGATTTTATTTATTTATTTGACAGAGAGAGAGAGAGAGAGACAGTGAGAGAGGGAACACAAGCAGGGGGTAGTGGGAGAGGGAGAAGCAGGCTTCCCGCCAAGCAGGGAGCCTGATGTGGGACTCGATCCCAGGACCCTGGGACCATGACCTGAGCCGAAGGCAGTCGCTTACCGACTGAGCCACCCAGGCGCCCCTCGTTTGTGTCTTCTGTCAGGGTGTACTTGAGAACGTTGAGTTATGAGAGAGTTCTGGCGGCAGAGTCCATTTTGACCCTGAGACAAAGTACAAGAGCGGTTCTCCTGGGAAGTTGGCCTATTTATATATATCATGAATGTGGGACTGCCAAGACTTTGGTCTTCAAGCCTGCCAGAAAACCCGGGGCCCTAAGGGGTTTGTGTCTCATTCCTGACATCACTTTGTCCCCAACCCTGAGTGTCTTTCTTTTATTTTATGCCTCATGTTTAATTCATACTGTCATGGATAACCCAGATGTCATTGAGGGCCTTGCATTCTTCCATCACCTCTGCCTCCAGGATCTGTTTTATACCTGACCTCTTTTTTCTCTGATGTATCGTTCCAGAAGAAAGTTCATCTAACTTGATTTACACACATCCGCACATAGAACTCCCCCTCCCCTCACCAACCTACCCACATTATTCGTAATTGTGATGTAGACTTCACTGAAGATTTGAGGGTCATGAGAAGAGGTCATATGTCAAGTAAACAAATAATCTATGTATAAATATTACACATTTCTGTTTCCCTCACGAGAGATTTCTCAGCGGCCCTTTGTCTTACCTGGTACCCAGCCAACCATCTGCCATCTTGCTAATTCCCCTCTTCCTCTTTCTTCACCATTTCTTTCCTTCTTTCTCATAAGTAAAAATAAATTCTTCACATTTTCTCAGTTGCCTGATGTGTAGGAGTCAGTCAACTCCTTTCTGGATTTCTCTCAGAGGGAATTGATCCTCCGTGGGAGGAGGGCGAGTCAGAAGGCTTTTATCCAGCCATCTTGCTCTTAATTGTATTTTTATATTCCAGCACTGAGCAACCAGAAAATGAAGTAAAAAATATCATGTACAGGGGTGCCCGAGTGGCTCAGTCGTTAAGCGTCTGCCTTCGGCTCAGGTCATAATCCCAGAGTCCTGGGATCGAGCCCCGCATCGGGCTCCGTGCTTGGCGGGAAGCCTGCTTCTCCCTCTCCCGCTCCCCCTGCTTGTGTTCCCTCTCTCGCTGTGTCTCTCTGTCAAATAAATAAATAAATAAATAAATAAATAAATAAATAAAATCTAAAAAAAAATATATCATGGACAACAGCATTAGAAAACATACAATACTAATCGGACAAAAGGTGTGTAAGACTTGTGTAGTGGAAACTACAAAAAGTTGCTGAGAAAAATTAAGGAAGACCTAAGTTAATAGCAAGTAATACCGTGTGTATGAATTTAAAGACTCTTTATTCTAAGAATGTCAATTACTTCCAAATAAATGAATAGATTCAACACAATCACAGAATGTTAGAGATGATTAAGGGGTGCAGAGACTGCTCCCAGTATCCCTTTTCCTCCTCGGTCAGGTAAGAATTCTGAGAGCTTCGGAACAGAGAAAGGACCCCACCTCCCAGCCCCCTTGATGCAGATGGCACTATGTAACTGACTCCTGGGTTAGGGCTCTAAGAGAAGGAGCATGGCTTCCCCCCTACCCCCAGTCCCCACCCTGGGGCTGAATGGGCCTGAATGCTGATGTGACCGGTAGCCATGTAGGACCATAAAGCCTCTATGGGAGACAGGAGCAGCAAATTGGAAGGAATGCTGGTGTCTGCAGGGCTTGGAGTATTCAGGCCAAGTCTAATAAACTGGGAGGAACAGCAGGCAATGTGTGCTTGCCTTGTGAGGCTTTATAACTAAAGAATAAAGTATATCATAGGGTGACTGAAAGTTCACCGTGACCTGACCCCATTTCTTTTGTGGGGTTTGTTTTCTTTATCATAGTAGTAATGCATTCATGTGTATAACTTCTTTCCAAATGGTAGAGAAATGTGTACAAAGTGACAGTATCCCTGAATCCCATTCTCCAGAGGCCACCAGTTATTGCAATTTCCATTCCTATTTCTTGTATTATTAGCTCAGAATAGTAAGCTTATATTTCTATTTTTAGTTTATCAGCATCAACAAGTGGATCAAGTGACTTCTCTCTTTTTAAAATATTTTTTACAAAGATTTTTTTAAAATTTATTTGAGAGAAAGAGTGAGTGAAGGAGAGAGCATGGGGGGCGTGAGGGGAGGAACAAAGAAAGAGGGAGAAGCAGTTTCCCCCCTGAGCAGGGAGCCCAATGTGGGGATCGATCTCAGGACCCTGAGATCATGACCTGAGCTGAAAGCAGACACTTAACCAACTGAGCCACCCAGGCGCCCCTCAGATGACTTATCTTATAAAATGTAAAGAGTTCAGCACCCGTAACATATTCTTCTTCCTCCACTCCATGAAATTATTTATTTATTTATTTTTATTCGGTGTAGATATTTAAAAAATTAAGTCTTATCTCCTATGACTTCTTTTCATGTGCCTCGCGCTACAGCCAAATTAAGCTACTTGTCTTTTTTTTTTTATGTCATTTGAATTAGAAACTATTTCAGATATTCAGAAAAATTCTTCAATGGATTTATTCAGCAAATATTTAATAAGGATCTTGTCATGGACTGAACTGTGTCCCCCGCAGCAGTCTGTCTTGCAGTAGGCTCCTTCCTTCCACAGACTGTGAGTTCCTTGAAGATGAGTGTGTTGCCTTTGGATCTCCAGTGTCTGGCACAGGGGCTAGAACATAGAAGATGTTCAGTTATTATTTATAGAATCAACAGAAGAATGACTTAGAGATTTTGCTATGAAAAGCCCACTTAACAATACATTCAAGCCTACAAGTGGATAGGTTAATTGCAAAGATCTGTTAAATGGCAATTATAAAACAGGGTACATTCGAATAAATATTTTATTTTTACCTAGAGTTCATTCCCCAAAAATGAAGGAGAAAGAAGGACTTCCCTTTGAATGTGGATTAGCAAATAGTGTTCTACTCTTTCTTGCAGAAAGCACACCCATTAAGCATTGTCTGTGATTTGCAGGTGGATTTATTAAAGTGGAGAGCATAACGTCATATGTATAGCATTCCGCATGAGGAAATTTTTCAATATTGCTAGATTTTTCTCAATCTAGTATAGTTGTCAGGCTAATTCAATAACAATAATTTTGAGACTAGCTTTTATGGCCCTTTTAAACATTTCATATTAATTTTCATTGAAGTTATAATTCTCCTCTCATTCTCGTTACATTGTATTTTGTTAAGTTAGGTAATTACATGAACAAGTCCAACCAGCATAAGTAGGATTGGAAACAGACCCAGCTGTTTCTCATGAAACAGGGGACTCAGTGCTCTCGTGTCCAGGTGTGTACTAGAGAATTTGTGAATGGCCCTGAGGGCTCAGCGTTTACTGGACATCAACCAGTATGTGTTTGGGGTGGAATGAAAAGGGCTGGTTAAGAAGACAGAGGTTAATAGTAACCAGAGGTTTATTTAAAAGGTGTCTACTCTACACCCAAATAGCAAAGTGCTTGATAAAATAGGTTTAAATACTGTTTGTTGAATTCATGCACAAAAAGCAGTTGTGGATGTCAGCTCCCAAAGGTGCCATGAGGGACTTTCAAATCTTTTCTCTCTCCCTGAAGGAAACTCCTGGATGTCCTGCATGACCCACCCCAAGGTGAAGCTACAAGGACAGTCATCATTAGCTTTGGGAAGAAGGGGCTCATGAACAGACACTTTCTTTCCCTCATCCTTTCCCCACTAGAGGCAGCAAGCAGACCTGCAATGAAAGGGAAGAGGCTTCCTCAGACTGACTCCAGAGGACACTTTCTGTTCCCTTGAGTGGGAGATGTTTGCAGGTGCTACAGGGGGGGCAGAGCCAGTCTTTTCTGGAAGAAGCTGGACAACACCATGATCTTCGGGTAGGGGTTACTTGAGAAAAATAACTGTGAGCATCTTCATCATGGCAGGACAAATTCCATGCACTAGGGAGGGATTCAAAGACATGCTCTCTGTTCTTAAAGACTTCCCAGTGTGGTGGTGGAGGAGGAGACATACAAATGAGTCATTATGGCACAATGTTGTAAGTGCTGTAATAGAGGGATGTCGGGGCCAAGCAAGTTCGGTGTGGGCTGCAGTGGCTAAGCTTAAGCATCCGGGAACTCTGTCTCCTTGCAGCCAACATGTAGAGAAACGCCACTGACATCAAAAGAACCGGTTGCCTGGGTGAAGCCCAACAGTCTTTGATTCACACACTATGTGAAACTTCTCTACAGACCTCCTCATGATGGATGTATTCAGCCAAAGCTGTACAACTGAGGCTATCAAAGACTCCCAGGGCTGACTGTCATAGGAACCCTCAGTCGAAGTCAGGGACATCACAGTGGCACCTGTCTGGTGCAGAGACTACAGCCATCTCTTCCTGCCTCCTCCCACCACCCTGCACTCTAGCTGAGCCAAAACTACGGCCAAGCCCTACTGCAACATTTGGAAATCAAGAAGTGTACATAGGATGCAGCATCAGTGGGGTGCTGGACAGAGAAGAGCATTGGATCTGGAGTCAGGGAACCTGAGTTCTAAGTACTGAAGTGCGTTACAGCAATGGTTGTTATATTTGGTTGGAAAAATAGAAAACTGTGGTTGGCATCATTTTCATAACTACCTTGTGTTGTCTCCTGAGTACTCAGTGCTCATTGGTTAGCTCCTCTCTCTGAAGGTAAATCTGAAGGCAGTCTTACAGTCTGTGAGGAGCAGACAGCCTGTTGTGTTGTCACACCATCCCTGTCTGCTGAGTTCTGTGAGGAGTGAGTAACCGCTAGCAGAGAATAGTCCAGAATTCTGTACCGAATCTGTCTTTATCAATCCGACTGGCATCACTATGGAAAGATCAGATGTTTCCAATCCTGCTCCTTATGGGAACTGGCCATTAAACTGACTAAAAGTCACAGCCAGAACAATTGGTACAAAATCTTGAGGCTTACAGAGTGTTCCCAAACCTAATATCTGTAAGCTAATAATAAATGGTTTCCAAGATAATTTCTATTTTGAAATCAATACAGGTTGCAATGGCCAAATTAGAACTGGTGGGACATATTTCTTGACTCTACACTGGTTGAGGCCAGAGCTGATAGCCACTTACCAATTCTCTAGGGCAAAAACCATGGTTTTCTTTATTAGAAACTAAGGCCAGCTGTCACCATGCCATGGACAGATGCTGCCAGAAAACTTTTCATAGACTAAATTGAATTACCTGGACTAGTCTTATGCAGGTAGAGAGTATGCCTCAAAGGACATCGTTTTCCCCAAACTCAGAGAACCCAGTGAGATTAAAAGTAGGAGAATTCACTTATTCAAGCTTTCTACCTGCAGAATGCCCCCAGTCATGGGACCAAATATGAGTCTTAGGGGAACACAGTCTGAGGGGAAAATAAGGGATCATCTTTCCTATACTATCAGAGAACAACTATGAACAAAGGTTTTTATGATTTTTGGACAGTGATCCCTTCTATTGCAGTGAAAATTGGCAAAAAAAAAAAAAAAGGAAGAAAGAAAGAGCATTTGATAAGGAAGATTCAGAAGATTAATGCTTTCTCTGAGAAAAACTGGAAGAGCCAGACTAAAAAACAATTTGAAGACTTTGGGGAATCACTGAGACATTTTGGAGGGACAAGGTTGAGAGAAGAGTGGATGATTGCCAAGGCTGACGGGGCGGCATTGACTCTCAAAGTCATTTCTGAGACTCTTCATCCGTGACCTGAATGTACTCCCGGGGGCATCCTCCACTGGCGTCCCTGGGAACACAAACAAGACTTGAGCACCTGCTGTATGCTCACTGATTCTCAGGGCCACCCTGCGACATGGAAATTACTGTCCCCACGTTACAGAAGAGGGAAAGGGAGGTTTGCAGAGATTATGATACTTACTGAAAGGCCACACAGCTTTGGAGTCCTGGAACCTGAATTCAAACCCAGTTCTCTCTAACTTTAAAGCCTGGGCTCTCTCTACTGCAACACAGACCTTCTACTGACATGGGAATGTACTGTGATCCAAATATCCCCACTGACTGTTCTAGGCCAGGACATGCTCCCTGGAGGCAGGGGGAGATATGTCTTGATAGGCTGTGCGGGATGACAACAGGACAACAGCATTACTTCCGCTCTGGAACAGTGGCTTCGGCTCAGGGGCAGGAAGTCAGAAGTCTTAGGCATGAACAATGGATAATCTCAGTGACTGAGAGAGGTCCACCCACCAGTGAGAGAGGAGATCATGCTTTAGGTCATGAAGGGAATGTGACTTCTTGCTATGACACTGTGAGGACACCTTAGGCTGTTGGGCCAGAAATAATTCAATGTGTCATCTTTATGACACAGAGAGGGATTTACTCTTGTCCTTTGCTGTGTCCTCAAAGCCTAACTCTATGGGGGCGACACAATGGGTAGTCAAGAAATTTTTAATCATCAAATGAAGAATGAATGAATGAATGAATGAATGAGGAGCCTAAGGGCAGTGGAAAATTTAGATTTAATGTAACGTAAAAAATTCTTAATGAAATTAGTTACCCAGAGACACACACACAAAGAAATGAAGAAAAATTCATTTCTCATTATTCCTTCTGTGGAAAGTTCTGGTGTGTGTTTGAAAGAACTCCTAACGCCTGCACAAATAACTAATGATGGCCACTGTGAGGTCTCCAACCCAGGGAGGGCCAACACATGGCGCTAGTGAGCACCCAGAGATGGAAGCACATAGTGTAGGGAGAGGATTCAGAGCTTAACTGAATTTCTCTGCATTTCAGAGGAATAAGAAGCTAGGCTAGGGAAAGAGAGAGGCAGCACTGGGTCTGAATAGAGGTAGCTGGGGCACAGAAATACCGAAGGGGGATTATTAAGTGATTTTCCTATGAGATGTGTAGTATAAAACCCATCTATTTTCCACACATGTGATTCTGAGTAGTTTTCTTTGCAGATTAAAACATTCGTACAAGAGAATTTGGGGAGGTAAGGGGGCTTTTCAAAAAGTACTTATTTCCACTTTATGGAGGGCTTTGGCTGAAAAGAGAGATGCTCTTGCAGATTCCAGATGAAAAACAAGGACCAACTCACTCATAGGTGAACTGTAGCAGCTGATTGAGTGCTTACTTGTTATGATCTTTAATCCTCTAAATAGCCATGTGAAGCAAGTGCTATTATTGTTCCCATCTTGCATATGAAGAAACAGAAGCACAAAGAGGTTGACTGATATGCTCCAGGTCTCATGCTCAAAAGTGGTAGGGCCTGGATTTGAATCTTTAGCAGGGAGAAACTTAGCATGTCTGACTCCATATTGCTTCTTTTTCCCTTGCTGTGGTGACCTATAGTTTAGAAACTTCTGCTTAGCCCTGCATGTAGGCACGTTACAGCTAAGATTTGCAAAAAGTGCTCTTTACCCAAAATCCACCTCACCCAAAGAGATAAGGTAGTAGCCAGACTGGTCACCATTCCAACTCCTCAAGATTGAGGAATGATCATAATTCAAGGGAGGATTGAAACCGTGCCCCATAGGGTTAATGAGGCTGAAATCAGCAGAAAATGTAAAGCTTGTTTTTCAGAGAACTGTTTCCCCCTTACCAGCTATTGTATCTTTTCTGACCTCACTAACAAACCCACTAGCTTTCTCGGCAGAAGCTTAGACTCAAGGTCAACTGATACGTTTCAGCCTAGAACAAGCACGGCCCTGCATTCCTTACCTGAGACAAGGAGCCCAAAACTACATCTAGTTTATACCGGCTCTCAGAGCTTGCCCATAGCCCCTTCCCCTTGTCCTGGGATAACCCCCTGAGGTCAGGGGATGAATTTTGCCTCTTTCTGATGCTGTCTCCACCCCAAAGTGAACATGGGATGTATGTTACATTATGTTTGCTCAATGCGCATGCTCCACCTTTTCTCATGAATAGTTATGTTTCCCTGCCCTTTTCATCAATATGCTTGTCAGCTCCTACCCTGAATTTCCCCTTAAAAACCCCACTTGAGGGGCACCTTTGTGGCTCAGTCAGTTGAGCGTCAGACTCTTGATTTCAGCTCAGGTTGAGGTCTTTGGGTCATGGGATTGGCCCTGCCTAGGACTCTGTGCTGGGCTCTGTGCTGGGCATCCCGGTCTGCTTGGGATTCCCTCTCTCCTTCTCTCTCTGCCCTTCCTCTCCTCCCCACCCCACTCATATGTGCTCTCTCTCTCTCTTAAAAAAACAAAACAAAAAACAAACAAACAAACCAACCCACTTGATCCTTAACCCAGAATCTCAGAGATGGTCTTTGGACATCAGTTCTCAGTCTCTCCAGGTTGCTGGCCTCCTGACTAAAGCAACCTTTCCTTTTCAACCAACACCTGTCTCTTGAGTATTGGCTTTCAAGCGGTGAGCCCCTTAACTTGGATTTTGGTAACAAACCCAGGCAGAGGTCTGTGTCAGAGTCCTCACGCTTCCCAAGCCCTGCAGCCCCACCACCAGGGTGCTGTGTCCACTGCACACGGAAGGTGGTGTGGAGAGGAAGCAAGTAACTCTCAGGGACAAATCTAGAATGGCAACCACTTGTGTGTTTTATTAAACCAGAATAGGCAAATTGTGTAAACAGCAAGGAAGTGAAGCCCATCCAATATGGAAGAAAGAAGGGCGGCTAGAGGACAGCTGAGAACCAACCACAACACCCAGCAGCCCCTTTTTGCCTCTCAAAGGCCCCATCAGTCAGGACTGGCCAGGGGCTCACACAGGGCAGGAGTATCAGCATGGAAGCAGCTAGACCCCACTGGGCCCCAGAGTTAGCATCAGGGGCTGATTTATCCATCACTCATAGTTCCTGCAGTCCTGGGTGGCCTGAGGAGATGGAGGAAATCCACAACCTCTGCTGTCCTCCTTCAGGGCACCATGGCATTTTCACTCATGGACCTGAACACAGTTTGAAGCTCTAATTTGTAAATGTTCATCTTTTTCTTTTCTTGGTCTCCCTTATTAAACTCAAAGCTTATAATGCCTAGATCTGCTGGGGTTTTTTGTGTTGATGTTGTTCACCATCATGTTCCCAGCATTCAGCACATGTCCCTTAGAGACCGTCTTTTATAGTATCCTCATTTAACACGGGAAAAAGTTGAGGCTTAAAGAGTCAAAGGGATTTTCCTGGGATCTCATTGTGAATAGCAGGTCCAATACCACTCTTGGTCTCCTGGAGTCCTGCCTGAGGCTTTCCCATTGTTCTCTGCCGCATCATTCATTATGTGAGAAGTTCCCCCACAAAAATCCTCATGTGAGCTCAGAATGTGAGGGAGATTCAGGGGTATAGAAAGGGCTAGTTGATCCAAATATCCATTTCCCTCCTCTCTCACATAATAATGCTGTGATTTTTAGACCAGATAAAGGATCCTAACCTCAGCCCACCATAACGCTGGATGGCACCATGTAACTTGGCATTGGGCAATGGGAAGAGAGCAGAAGCGATGTCACCAATTCCTGAGTTGTGCCTTTCCTTCTCTTCACCTCTGGATGGAAAGCGGAAGTGTCCAGGAGCCATGTAGAGCCGTGTAAGATGAAGTGACCCCTAGGGATGGGGAGCATCAAGTGGGAAGCTCCCTGTGTCTGATGCCGTGGAGTCACCAGTTTGGTCCTGGTAACTTCTCTCTTGTTTAAGTCACGATTATAATGGATAGCTTCCTAAAGCAACAAAAATCATAAATTTAAAACACTTATCAATACCTGTGTACCCCCATATTCTTAAAAAACCCCACTACATTCCATTCTCAAGGCATCTATGTTAATAATGAGAGATTATTCTCAAGCAGTGACATTAGATAGAGAAGGGCAGGCAACCAAACTCTGAGGAAATACAACGAGAAATTGATCCAATCACATAGGGAGAGAAAGTCCCAGGGAATGCCAACTGCAAGGAGGCCATAAGAAGAGATGGATTCCCTCCATTTGCCATCAAATCTCATTTCCAACTTCTCGACCCTCCTCCGCGTCCTCATGATCCTCATTGATGGGCTCCCTCTCTCTCTGGCTCCTGGTTGCTTTCAGCGGAAGGGGAGACATGGACAGGAGCTGGAGGGCGGGAGGAGGGCGACTGGGGGTTTGTGACTTTCTGGCTGTCTCTCTCTGCCAGGCTGTGAGTTAGCAGTGGACGTGTTACTCTGCCCAAGGACTCCTCCCCTGTCTGATGGCCCTTTCCTACAGCCACAGCCCTCCTAAGTTCTGTTAACTTCTTCCCCTTGTCTTTCAAGCCCAGTGATGATCTTAGGCTCCTGCTATTACTTTCCTTAGGGGGTAGTGGTCACCATCCCATGTAATTTTCTCTAAATCTGCCCATATTGGTAGATTGTACCTTAATTAAACTCTTCTGAATTATCCCATTTTAGGCCATCTGTTTTCTGCTGGCGTCCTGAGAGATACCAAAAGGAAAGTAAATTTCAAAAAGCAGTCAAACAGATGACTGGGTTATTCACAGCATTTTAGC
Source organism: Zalophus californianus (assembly GCF_009762305.2). NCBI lineage: Eukaryota > Metazoa > Chordata > Mammalia > Carnivora > Otariidae > Zalophus > Zalophus californianus. The sequence continues at coordinate 73,319,806 of NC_045605.1, forward strand.
TTTGGGATGCGTGCATGTTCCCAATCTTGCTCCCTAAATTAAGGAAAGCAACAGATTTCTCACCATGACAGCATGGTTTGGAATAGTTGGGATGGAGGGGCAAGTGGGACAAGGGTTTAATGGGGGGAACAGGTGGTTTACCAATTCAGATTCCCACGGTCAAGGTTGCCAGCACCCAACGTGGTCGGAAGGTGCTTCGTGCCTCCTGTCTTTTCCTGCAGGAGCCCCTGAATACTGCACCCCCAGATCAAGTTACATGGATGTGCACTAGGAAAAACCCAACAGTGGCTTTGGAAATAAATACTTGATCAAGGTGCCGTCCCTCCATTCTTTCTGCAGGAGGCGACAAGCTGACCTGTGCTGAAGAGAAAGCCTCCTGTGATTGACCGCTGCTATAGGACACCTCTCTGTCCAGGAGCAGGGGTGAAGCAGGGTGCTGGAGTAAGGCTGATCGAGATGCGGGACAGCCCCTGTGATTTCCCGTACAGGGATCTTCTGGCAAGTGAGAGTGTGGTGTTCTCTGAGTCATGACTCCTCATGAGATATTTCTCGACATTTGATCTACTCGACCCCTTTCGCTTCACCTCTGCCCAATCCCCCCCCGACCCCGCCACCCCATCTGTGCCTGCAAAGGAGTGTTGTTTTGTAGCCATTTGCTGCCAACTGTGTACCTTGGCAGCAACGTCAAGCAATGTGAGCTTGTACCAGGAGGCTTTATAACTAAGAATAAAGCATACTCTCCTTACGTGTAATTCAACGCCCTCCATGGCCTGTTTCATGCTTTTTCATTGTCATAGTCAGTAACACACATGGGCTTATACTTTCTTTCCAGTTGACATAGAAGTGTACCAAACAAGTAGTAAAAGTCTTCCTGAATCTTATTCTTCAGAAGAAATGACTGGTTTTTTCAGTTTTTCTAAATTCTTTTATTAGTTATAGATTTGATCAGTAAACCAATATTTCTGTTTTTTTAACTTATCAGTATTAACAAGAGGATCAACTGACTCCTCATATAAGATGTAAAGAATTTAGGAAATGGCTGAGAATTTGGAATTATAAGACTGGGAATTTATAATAACTGTGATTAATATGCTAAGGAATCTAATGGAAAAAGCGGCTGTGTGCAAGGGCAGATGAACACTATCAGTAGAGAGATAGAGATTCTAAGAAAAAAGAAATGCTAAAAAGAAAAACACTGTAACATAAGTGAAGAATACCCTTAATGGGCTAGCCAACCGCTTTTCAAAGGATCAGTGAGCCTCAAGGTAAGTTACTAGAAACTTCCCAAACTGAAAAGCAAAGTGAAAGAAAGACTGAAAAAATGGAACAGAGTGTTCAAGTGCTGTGGGATGATTACAAAAGGGGTAGAATACATAGAATGGGGATATTAAAAAGAGAAGAAGGAAAGGAACAGAAGATCTATTTGAAGTAATAATGGCCAAGAGCTTTTCAAATTATTTGCAGGCACCGAACCACAGATTCAGGTAGCTCAGAGAACCTGAACCAGGATAAATAATAATAATTTTTTAAGACCCCCCCCACCTAGATATTCAGTTTCTGGGGCCGGAGAAACCACTCTATATGATACTGTCATGGTGGATGCATGATATTCTGTATTTGTCAAATCCATTGAGTTATACGAGGAACCCTAAGTAAACTATGGACTTCACTTTATAATAATGTATCTGTATTGGTACATCAATTTTAATAAGTGTGGCACATTAATGGAAGGTGTTAGTAATAGGAGAAACTTTGGGGGAAGGGAGAGGGGATGGGGAGAAAGAGTATATGGGAACTCTCTGTACTTTCTGTGAAATTTTTCCATAAATCTGAAAGTGCTCTAAAATACAAAATTCATTAAAAACGAATAGGCAAACCACCAACTGGATGAATATTTATAACACACATAACTAAGGAAAGACTCATTCAGCATAAATAGAAACTCCTACAAATAAATAACCAAAAAGGGAAACACTTAATAAAAACGGGCAAAACTTAGACACTTCAAAAAAATACAAGTAGCCAATAAGCACATGGAAAGATGCCAATTTCATAAGTCATTTTGGAAATGCAAATTAAAACACAATGAGATGCCACTTTATACTCATTAGAATGACTAAAATTCGAGAGACGGGCAATGTTTGTTAAGAAGGATTTGGGGCTCCCTGCTCAATGGGGAATCTGCTTCTCCCTCTGCCCCTCCCCCTCAGCTCGTGCTCTCGCTCTTGCTCTGCTCTCTCAAATACATAAATAAAATCTCAAAAAAAAAAAGGAAATGTGCCATGAAGGATCAGGCAGCTCCAGAGAGGGAGAGCCAGAGCAAAGGCACAGGGGTGGGAATGAGAAGGGACGTGTACATGGGGTTCCACTGGAGGGCGGGGGACAGGAAGTCACAGCAAGACGACCTACCTCAAACCTTAAGCATGCTTTGACGTCGATTTGTCCGGTTATAAAACTCAACTTTGTGCTTGCACAAACTGACAATGGTGAAAGAAAGAAACAGATGGTGACTCAAATCTGATAAATGGACGTTTAGCACAGCCTTGGTGTAGAAATTCATCATTTATTCATACATTAAGTCATTTATTCAATATACATTCATTAAGCTAGGGAGATATTCTAGGGCCTTCCAAAATCAAAGAAGATTGCTCTTTGGGGCTAGACTGCACTTTAGTTCTTTTAATTTTATGGAGACAGATGGCAGGAGGGTGACCACAGAAACTTGTGAAGGAATGTTCTTCTAGTCCCTCCCGAGTGCAGTGACCAAAGAGAATTTTGACCTTTCCTGCACTGTGTTCGGCCTCTGCTGAAGGTGGGATTCTTCAGAAGGGAACCCGAGAGTTGGCAAAGCCCGGGATGGTGTGAAGGCCCTGGGTGAGGCCGTCCTTGAGGTGCTGCACTTCAGTGTTCACCTGACAGGCGCTGTCTCAGTCCTCACGAGGAGGAGCATTATCTCAACTTCAAGCTTTGTCTTAAAACCTTAGGTTTTAAGATCAGGGCGCTCAGAGGCTGAGAGAAGTCAAGAAAACCTCCCAAACTAATGGGGAGAAAGTTGGCTCTCAAAGCCACATGTGTCTGACTCAGGACACCAGCCCGCTCCCTGCCATCTCCAGAGTTTCCTGAGGAAGGCTGGCTTCCACTCTCATCCCCTCCTGATATGTCCTGCAGAGCCCTCTGGAGGACCATCTTGAGGCTCTTGTGCCGCTGTGGCCACCGCTGTCTACAGGAGCCAACGAAGAAGTAAATGCTAGGGTTGACACAGCTGTTGACACAGGACAGGGCAATTGCAGCCAGATTAAGATGCCTGAGGACTGTATCAGAACTCCTCCGAATCCAGTGTAAGAGGAACCAGTGAATGCCGAGGGCAGGCCGCAGAGGAGGAAAACCTGCACTGTGAGCACCACGGTTGCGTACAGCCTGGTCACCTGCAGCCGATGGGGGCCACACAGCAATCGGGTCAGCAGGGCCAGGCTGGACCCAGAGAGAAGCACAAATAAGAAAATCAGCCAGGTGGCAGCGATGAAATCAAATGCCCAACACCAACCATCGTCAAAATCTCGTAACAGGAAGCCACAGTACTTCCCTCCCAGGCTGCTCGGCAGCAGGGACAGGGCCCAGAGCAGGGCACACATCACAGTTAACATGTATCTTGGGCGGTGGCAGCGGTACCAGATGGGACACAGGACGGACAGGCAGCGCTCCGTGCTAATGGCACTGAGAATGCTCAGGCTTGTGATGTAGGCAAAGGTCCACACGATGATGAAAAACCTGGGGATGGAAAGGGGCACAGAATGGAAGTTGACGGGTGCCTTCAGAGAATAGACAACCTGGAAGGAGAGGAAGAGGAAGTCGGCTCCTGCTAGGTTGAGGATGTAGACGGAGAAGGCGTTCCTCCGCGTGCGGAAGCCCAGGAACCAGAGCACCATCAGGTTTCCTACCAGCCCACTGAGGGCAAAGGTGAGGCTCAGCAAGGCCAGGATCAGGATCTCCACGGGGCAAGTTTGCAGGAAGGCCTGGTCACTTCCATTCACTGGTGTGAGTGTGCTCTCCCAGGCTGGGGCAGTGGGATCGATGCTCAGAAACCCTCCACTGGTATTCCTGGGAACACAAACACAACTTGAGCACCTGCTGTATGCTCACTGACTCTCAGGGCCACTCTGCTACATGGGGATTATGGTCTCCATGTTACAGAGGAGGGGAAAGGAGGCTTGCAGAGATTAAGATACTTGCTGGGGATGCCTGGGTGACTCAGTCGGCTAAGCCTCTGCCTTCGGCTCAGGTCATGATCCCAGGGTCCTGGGATTGAATCCCCCATCGGGCTCTTTGCTCAGCAGGGAAGCCTGCTGCTCCCTCTGCTTGTGCTCTGTCTCTCTCAAATAAATAAATAAAATCTTAAAAAAAAAAAAAAAGATACTTACTGAACGCCCCACTGCTTTGGAGTTCTGGAACCTGGATTCAGACCAGTTCTCTCTGGTCTCTAAAGCCTGGACTCTTTCTACTGCCACATGGACCTTCTACTGCCATGGGAATATTCTATGGTTCAAACACCTCTTCTAAGCATGTCAGGTCTGCAGCAGGCAGGAGGAGACTAGTCTGGACAGGTTATGTGTGGTGAGAACGGGACTCTGAGCTTGGCATGCCTTCTGCCTGGGACCGAGATTTCCTCTTAGGGGCCAGGAAGTTGGAAGACCCAGGCATGCCCTATGGACAATCTCAGTGACTGCAGATGGTCTATCCCTCAGAAAGGAGATCATGATATAGGATCATGAAGAGAATGTGACCTCTTGCAATGGCAGGTATGAGTATGGCCAAGCTTCTTGGCCAGAAATGGCCCAGCATTTCGGCTTTATAAGGACAGGAAATAACTTTCCTCCTGGCCATTAGTGTGTCCCCAATACCCCACTCTGTTGTGGGGGACACAGTCTAAGTCACTCTTACAATGGATTTCTTCCTAGAGCAGTCAAAATCGTAAACTTAAATTATTTATAAATATGTGTGTACCCCACCTTAAAAAAACAAACAAAAAACCCCTCATAAAACTATGTTCCTTTCTCAAAGCATCTATTTTTTTTTTAAGATTTTATTTCTTTATTTGAGAAGGAGAGAGAGAGAGAGAGAGAGCACAAGCAGGGGGGAGGGGCAGAGGTAGAGGCAGACTCCACTGAGCAGGGGGGACGCGGGGCTCCATGCCAGGACTCTGGGATCATGACCTGAGCTGAAGGCAGACCCTTAACCGACTGAACCACTCAGGTGCCCCCATTCTCGAGATAATTCTGAAGACATAGCAGCAGATAGAGAGGTGCAGATAGTCGAACGAACAGCCTGAGGAGTACCATGAGAAATTGATCCAATCACAGAGAGAGAGAAAGTCCCAGGAAATACCAGCTGTGAGGAGGCCAGAAGAAGAGATGGATTTTGGGCGCCTGGGTGGCTCAGTCAGTTAAGCGTCTGCCTTTGGCTCAGGCCATGATCTCAGGGTCCTGGGATCGAGCCCTGCATTGGGCTCCCTGCTCAGCAGGGAGTCTGCTTCTCCCTTCACCCTTCCCCCCACTCATTCTCTCTCTCTCTTTCTCAAATAAATAAACAATATCTTTAAAAAAAAAGAAGAGATGGATTTTCTCCATTTGCCATCAAATCTCATTTCCACCTTCTCCACCCTTCTCTGCGTCTGCACCATGCTCTCATCCCTCTCTCTCTGGCTCCTGGGTGCTTTCAGTGAAAGGGAGACGCGGAACCTGGGGGTGGGAGGAGGGTGATTGGGCGTTTGTGACTTTCTGGCTGTCTCTCTCTGCCAGGCTGTGAGTTAGCAGTGGACGTGTTGCTCTGTCTAAGGACTCCTCCCCTGTCTGATGGCCCTTTCCTACAGCCACGGTCCTCCTGAGTTCTGGTAACTCCTTCCTTTTCCCCTTCAGGCCTTATCTCTGGGGTCTTCAGCAGAATCCCTTATAGATTTCCCTTAGCTCTGCCCGTACCTATGTAACCGATCCTTTCATTACGCTCCTCAATTACCCCATTAGTTTGTGCCCTATATTTTCTGCTTGGACAATGTCAGATACAGGATACAAAGGGGAAAAAACCACCTTTGAATAGCAAGCAAATCTGTGAAACCTGATGTTATTAAAACAATTTAGCTTTGGAATGTCTTTTTTTTTTAAGATTTTATTTATTTATTTGAGAGAGCGAGAATGAGAGAGAGAGAGAGAGAGAGCACATGAGAGGGGGGAGGGCCAGAGGGAGAAGCAGACTCCCCGCTGAGCAGGGAGCCCGATGCGGGACTTGATCCAGGGACTCCAGGATCCTGACCCGAGCCGAAGGCAGCCGCCCAACCGACTGAGCCACCCAGGCGCCCATAGCTTTGGAATGTCTTGCCAGGATGCCATCTTGCTCCTTGAATTAAAATTAGCAAAATACATCTCTCCATAGTTGCAGATGTGAATGTTTGGAGAGAAAGAGAGAGTATAAGGAGATAGGAAAGAAACCAGAAGAGCCTGGGGGACCCCGTGTGGCTCTCCCACAGTCCAAGTTACCAGCACCCAAAGCCTCCATGAGGAAGCTTCAAGTCTCCTGATTTGCGGGGAGGTGCCCCTGGCTTCCCGCACACCCTCCCTTAAGATGAATTCACAAGCATACAGACTAAGAGGAAGAAAACAAAACTGCCTTTGAAAGAAGATAGTTCTTGATCAAATTCTTACCAGAGCACCATTCTTCTTGCTGGGGGTAGAGAATAGAAAAGGAAGAGTTTTCCTGAGATTGAGAAACAGCAGAGAGTGCTTCTCTACTCTCTGGATGGCCAGGGGGCTGAGGCAGCAAGGCGTGAAATCTGGTGACTGCCCGAGGCTTATCAAGATGCTGGACAGCCCCTGTGATTTCCTGCCCAAAGGGCACCAGCAAATGAGATCCCGGAGATGTGTCAGGCAAGAAACTTCACAAGATGTTTCTCACTTGCCCTGACTCTAATCCCTTATCTTGGCCTCTCCCCATACTACCCCATCCGGTCCCCCTCCCTGTGAGGAATGGCTGTCCTGGAGCCTTTTGCTGCCCTCTGTGAGCCTGGGCAGTAAACCATCCACCAAGCCGCATGAGCTTCCATAGCTAAAGAATTGTTTGCTTGGCATTCAAGGCCCTGCATGACCTGGCTCACTTGATCTTTTTTAAATTTAATGACGGAAGCAATGTATGCACATTAGTTCTGTTTCAAATGACAGTGGGGTGTAAAAAGTGAAACGTGAAGTCTCTCCTACTCTCATTTTCCAATAGCAACCAGTATATCCAGTTTCCATTCTTAATTCTTTTTAGATGCTAATATTATGGCTTTGTATAATAAAACTATATTTCTGCTTTTGATTTGTCGATAACAACAGCAGGGAATATCGAGTTCCCTTATAAAAGATAAGGAATGTGTTAGCACACTGCACACATTGTCACCATTCTCCCTCTCCATCATGATATTTGTCAGCCAGCTCGTTTTTCAGATCAGCTAGAGACAGCAAATATTTTTGGCCTAAGCTCCTATGGCTTCTTCTCATGTGCCCATGCTGCGGCCAAATTGAGTTCCTTGCCATTCCCTTTAAAAACTTAACTGTGAAGCACTTAAAACAATCAGAGAAATTTATTCAGTGACCCAAAACTATAGGTTTGTTGTGAAGATTAATGGATTAATAATGTAACAGCTTAGAATAGGAACTCATAGTAAGTCTTACATACTTGCTAATTCTTACCATGATTTTTATTACTATCTCTTTCTGGGAGTCTAATTTAATATATGTTAAAGTATCTTTTTCTGTGTTTCCGTATCACTTAAGTTCTTATTTTCCATCTCTTTGTATCCTGGGCAATTTTCTGGGTAATTTCTACAGATGCACCTTCTAGGTTACCAGTCTCTTTTGCACTGTGTCTAATCTTCTGTTTAATCCATTCACTGAATTTTAAATTCACTTTTTATGGTATTAATTTCTAGTAGTTTTTGTTTTTAAGATTTATTTATTTGTCAGAGAGAGAGAGAGAGCACAAGCAGGGGGAGCGGCAGGCAGAGGGAGAAGCAGGCTCCCCACTGAGCAGGGAGCCTGATGCAGGGCTTGATCCCAGGACCCTGGGTTCATGACCTGAGCCAAGGGCAGATGCCTAACAGACTGAGCCACCCAGGCGTCCTGAGCTGCTCACTTTCCTTGGGACTTTATCTGTGGGAATCCTTTGAGGGCTGAATTATAGCCGAGCTCCTCCAGAGAGGCCTTTTGTTTTCTTTTGCTACTTGACTGGGGGACCTTCCCAGCATGGCTTTCATTTTTTAGGATGTCCCCAGAAATCTCATCTATCATTTGAAGTGTTAGGACCACAACATGATACTGACTTGGGGCTACAAATTCTCAAGAGAGAGAATGTTTCTTCACTCAGAGCCAAGCTTGATCAAGCACTTTCTTGGTAGTTTATTTCTCACTAATGAGAAATACACTAAAGGTTTAGTCTTTGGAGGTCCCAACTTTTCATGGGGACACTTCTCTTTGATTTCTGACCTTTGGGTTGTCCCAGAATTCTATTTCTAGAAGCCATAATAGGAAATATGAATCTCCTTCTGAGAGCAAAAGGGATTCCATTAAAGGAAGTAACTTTATCAGCTCTGTGCTTCAGAAAAGTCCCTCAGGCTGCCGAGAGGAGAATATAGAGAATATAAATGAAAATATAAATCTCTAGTCATACTTCTACAATGGAAACAACTGCACAAATACTTTGGTGTATGCACACAAAATATCCAATATGCTGTTTTGTAATGTATAGTATATTTCCAATTTAATAATTATTAATTATGGAATCTGTTTGGTCTCAGTTCCTTCTCTGTAAAATGAGATGCTTTCCAGCAGTGATTAGTCTAAAACTAAGAAGTCCCTGGTGCCTGTGGAGGCCTCTTTACCCCCCCTGTGCCCTCCCCCACCCCCCCTGGATATGTTCTCTACCAAACAGAATGGAGATTTCAAATAAGGTTCTCTCCCAAGTCCAAGCTTGATCCCAAAGTGACTCTCATCTGTCAGGTCCTTAATAGTTCCCAGAGGGTCCCCTTTCCATCCCTGTGATATACTCATCAGTCTACGTGCCCTCCATGGCCCAAAATTTTGTGTTTCGAATTCTTTTCATTAGAGTTGAGCATGCAGGGCAATGTCATTTAGAAAGTCCTTATAAAGAATAGTTTTGTTGTGTGGTATGCATGTGTGCGTGTTGTGGAACAGTGTATATGAAAATATATGTGTAGCTTATTTTACTATGCGAATTTGCAGTTATATTTTGGGAGAGTGTGGCTCATCCCTGTATCTGAGCCTCTTCTCATTCCACTCCACGTGGGTATCACCATAAGCTGAAAGCCAAGCACATGCAATGAAACCAAGCCCCGGGTTGGGGGGGGGGGGGTGCATCCTGATGGTATCATCTGAACTCTGAATCCCACTATGCCTGGAGCCAGGGTTTCTTGCTGAATCTCAGTTGTTTAAAGCAATAATATCTATTTTTGCTAAAACGAATTTAATTTAGACCTATCTTTTGCTCACACAGCCACAAATATGTCGATATGAAAACATCGATCACATAGTACTTTAAGCATCTGAGGACATATTTCTCTCCTATTGCACTGTGAGTGCTTTGAGAATAAGGACCATGTCTTTGAATCCCATGCCTGGGACAGTGCCTGACCCAATGCTCAGAAAAAAAAAAAAAAAAAATTAAGTATATGCACTTGTGTCCGCAAGCATGAGTGACTTAGTGATTGAATAAATGACTTGGAAAAGTGAGGACGGGGAATTCCTTCTAGCCAGAGAATTTTAAGGCCTAACTGTGAGAAACACCTGGGCATAGCAGAACAAAACAAAATGGAGACGAAGAATACTTGGCAGGGTAGTCCGCTTTAAAACTTAACACAGTATTTAAGAAGCCCAGTCCTCGTGGGAAATGGAACTCATCTGTAGTTGACTTAGATTCGGTTCTCAATGACCATGCAAGTCGGGGAGCGGTGTTTTGAAGGAATGGGGGAGCAGGCCACTGTGACCTAGAGAATCACAGGGGAGTCCAGGAACGTGGAAGCAGAATAAACTGGAGCTAGGAGTGGGGACAGAAAAGTCGCTGGGTTACTGGAGAGTGGGCTCCACCGATCTCTTGTGTCTTCACAGCCCGGGCTGGAAGACAATGGCTGCGTCATCAGAAGTATGGTTGACTTATGGTGGCTCAGCCAAGGGCTGCAGGAGGAAATGGATCAAGATTAGCCTGAACTGGCTGGATGGAGGGAAGAACAGTCGCAAGACTTCAGAACAGGAAAGAGAAGTCAGTCTGGGGAGAGCAGGGGAGGACCGGAAGTGGGAGACTCCCTTGTGAGAGCCCTGTGCTTTTCTCATCCAGTTATGGTTGCATAGTCCTTGCAGAGGAAATCACACGGCTTCTCAGGCTCTTGATAACACCGTATCGGGCAGCCTCATCTACAGGGCTTTCCCTAGCCAGAGGACCAGGAGTTCATTTTAGAGTCAGGAGCTCCGGGAAGGGCCCTCTGCTTCAAGGCAGCTCGGAGCTGACTTTCTACTGGAAGTGGAGGAGAAGGAAAGTAAAGACTTATTGAATTCTTTTCTTTCCATTCCTTTGCCTTGTTAGGTCAAACTGCTCTTGCTTAGACAAGATCTAGTTCCTCGGAAAGTCAGGGGATCATGGAGATAGGAGTTGTAGAGCTTCTAGCAGCTGTGTGGTCAGGGAAGCCTGCCGCCATCTTCATCTGACTGAGGAGAGCCAGCTTCTCCATCTGGTTCTTTGTTCCCTCAGATCTGCTGTCAGGGAACATAAAATACGGGCCTGGGATGCTTCCGGGAATAAAAAAGCTGGGGCGACCAATGCTCTAGTTTTCCTAGTTTATATTTCTTTTTCCTCTAAGAATCACTTAAGTTCATTCAACAAATATTTATCGAATGTCCTCTTTGCGCCAGGCACTGTTGCAGGCACTGGGGATAAGGAGTGAACATCATAAAAATCTGGTAAAGGGAGAGAAATGTGACATTCCACGTGACACCACTAGGTGGTAGTCAACGATTATTGTAGGGATCATGTAACCCTTGGCTGGCCAGCAGGGGGCCCAGTCAGTGAAATTTGGGAAGAGGTCCCACTTAAAGTGGGCGAGTGAAGGGGAGCCCTGTTGTTTCCGGATGGTTATTCCTGAGTGGCAGTGTAGGGCAGTGTCTGTGAAATCAAACTCTGGAATGGTCCTTCCTGGTCTTAAAACCTGGTTCTAACAGGATTACTAATTAACTGAACCTTACTAACAGCTAAATTGCTTAATCTCACTAACCCTCGGTTACCTCAGTGAAATGGTGATGTCTGCTTATAGAGGTGTTGTGAGGTACTCAAAGACACAAGTGGGTGTTTAGCACGGGGTAAAAGCTCTATGACTGAGGAATGTGCTCATCATGGTCATCACCTTTATTAGCCCATTCCTTCCCTGGAATCCCACAAGGCCTCTGAAGCGTGGTCCTGACATCCAAGTGCCCCAGGCCAGCAGGGTCTGAAGCTCCTCAGCGCACATCGGCCTGCGAGTCTCTGGGCTGGAGCTGTGGCCTGGACGTGGCCCTTCCACCTGCCGTTGTGTGACTGTGGGTGAACCCGGTTTCCCCTCCTGTTGATGCGTCTCTGTTAGATTCCTTGTGTAAGCAGGGGCTGTAAACTATAAAGCCCTATAAAGATGCAAAGGATCATGATGGCTGCCATCACTCTCTTCACTCTCGCAGGAACTTTTGTCGGGGAGCAAAAAGGGCCAGACTCCCTGCTCTTCAGCTTCCAGCAGAGAGCAGCTTCTCTCCATGTCTTTCTGGCTTCAGGGAACCCCAGTGACCTCCATGTCACCCTCTTCTTCCTGGGCTCCGTAAGGCCTGACTGTCACCTCGTGAGGCCTGCCCGTCTGGTTTTCTCCAGCTTCCTCTGACTGTGTTTGGCCAGGGCGGGGTGGGGAGAGGTGGCGGCATTTCACCAGGGAGGAGCAGGGAGAGGTAGTGGGGTCTTGCCGCCAGGGAGTGGGGAGGGGATGTGTAAACACCGTGGTGGGGGTGGGCAGCCAAGGAGGAAGACAGAGGTCTGCGCCCAGACCTCCCTGAGGGCTGGGTTGGTCCCAGGCCTTGTTACAGTTGCTGGGTAGAGACGGACCCTGGGGCCCGGGAGCTGACAGATCTCTGTTTCAAACCAGCTCCTTGTATGAGGCCAGACTTTAGAAATCCTGTGCTGGGGAGCTGGGCCAGTTTATAGATAACTGTACAGTTTGGAGTTCTGTTTTGGGAGAATGGAGGGAAGACGTTGGAACAGACTATGTTGCAGAATATAAGCATCTTTCAGATACTAAACTGCCCCTGCCTCTAAACCTCTGTGCATGCAGCAAGCCTCAAGCTCCGTGCTCTTCCCCCTTTTCTGCCTCCTGGAATGCCCCTTACCCTTGTCCCAGGTCACAGGGACACTTTCCTGGGCTGACTCCACAACCCCTGTGCTCTGCCCTACAGACCCGACACAGCACATGCTGCTCTCTGCGGAGACTTATGATTGTGTCCTCCAGGTTGGAAACTCTCTGACAGCGGGGACCATGTTATCCATTCACTGGTTCATTCATTCATTTGTTCAGCAATAATCATGGAGCACCCATTGCCCAGCAGGCGCTGGACTGGGTGCTAGAATCTGCTCAGCGAGCCAGGCCTGAAATCCAGGTCCTGACTCCTGGCCCCGTGCTATTTCCAACACCCCTACTCCCCACCCACCTCACCCGGAGCCCAGCCACCTGGTTGTACTTTAGGGAAGCAGTGCTCAAGGGCCCACCTTCCTCTCACGGCCCCCACAGGTGGTCCCCTGGGGCATTTGCGGGCAGGCAGAGGGGGCTGGGAGGCACCTCTCGGCTGCCTCCCTCTTCTTCCTGGACAGTATCAATCAGGTAACAACAGAAACATGCCCTTCCCCTTACCACCTCTGCAGCCTCACATGGTGACCCCAGGTACCAGGCCCAGGCTCCGTGGGTCAGGCCTGATCAGCCACTCTTGGCCAGGTGACCTCAAGCAGATCCTCCAACCTCTCTAAACCTTGGTTTCCTCATATCTAAAAAGACGGTAGGATGAGTACCTTTTCCCCGAGGTCGTGTAAGAATTCTCTGAGACTCTGCGCCTTCAGTGAATGGGATTCTTGTCCTTCCTGCACCACTCTTCCCTCCCCTGAGGCCTGAGGGCTCAGGTCAACTCCCATCCGTGGCACCTTGGCCGACTCAGAGCTATGAAGCCCAGTCTCCCTCTTCTAGCACCCAGCCCTAGATAGAGGAAGAATAAAACTGAATAAAACTGAAATAATTATGATACTTAGAATAATAGTAATGTCTACCTTTTTTATAATCCTTATTTTTGTGCCAGGCACTGTTATACATACTTTGCATTTATTAACTCATATAATCCTCACTATAACCGTATGAAGTAAGTGCCATCATCATGCCCCTTTTCCAGATGATGAAACTGGGACACAGAGAGGGTAAGGATCACAGAGTAGTAGCTCCCAGAAAGCAAGAGGTATTCTGTGCAGCTGTGGTACAGCTTGTTACCACAGCAATGGCTAAGTTTAAAAGGTGAGCCTAGGATATGTGAAGTGGAGCATGAAAGATTTCCAACACACCTAGAAACCTTTCCAGGGATGCCCAGATGCCCTGTGAGCCAGCCTGCTGCTGACTTGTCCTCCTTATTGGGCCCACCACGTGCAGTCATGTTTTGTGGGGTTTTTTTGGGGGGGAGGGCAGAGGAAGAGAACCCCTTTTTTTTAAAGATTTTTAATTATTTACTTATTTATTTAGACAGAGAGCACGAGCAGGGGAAGGGGCAGAGAGAGAATCTCAAGCAGGCTCCACACTCAGCATGGAGCTCGCTCGGGGCTTGACCTCATGACCCTGAGATCACAACCTGAGCTGAAACCAAGAGTTAGTGGCTCAACCCACTGAGCCACCCAGGGGTCCCAGGAGAGAGAGAATCTTAAGTAGGCCTCAAACCCAGCGTGGAGCCTGACGTGGGGCTAGATCTGAGGACACTGAGATCATGAGCTGAGCCAAAATCAAGAGTCTGGTGCTTTTTTTTTAAGATTTTTTTTTTTTTTCATTTGAGACAGAGAGAGATAGCAAGAGAGAGCATGAGCAGGGGGCAGAGGGAGAAGCAGGCTCCCGGCTGAGCAGGGAGCTGGATGTGGGGCTCGATCCCAGGGCCCTGGGATCATGACCTGAGCCAAAGGCAGATGCTTAACTCACTGAGCCACCTAGGCACCCATGTTTTGTGGTTTTTTTCTGTTCTTGAGAGTTAAAAATGTTTCTCTGTGGGGCCTGAAGATATCACCTTGAGACAGGAGGAGGGGAGAAGCATGGGGACCCTGTCTCCCCGCTCTGCTGTGCTTAGGCTGACTTTTGTTGGAGAGAACCTATACTTACGTCTCTACTGACTATAACCAGAGATGGATTATCTTCAGATATATGGACCATAAATTAACATTTCCTTGAGCATAAGTCTGCATTTGGCAATGACTCAGAGGTTTCCCAATCAACTGGGTAAGACTAAGGAGATGTCAGTTTGAGGAAGGTTGGTAAGGGTTTACTATAATGAAGGAACAGAAAGTGCTTGCTGGTTATTGATCATTGCTCTAATTGGGCATAGCTGTGGACTAACAAGCCCTGGGCCATGGTGGAGGCATGGGACTGAGCCCTGTTTGGAATTCTGGTTCTGGAGCTTTCTAGCTGAATGACAGTAAGTCTGAGGCTGTCTCCTCTGTCTGTGAGGATGACAGTGCTCTAGCAGACATGAAAGGTGCTTTGTAAACCGGTGTGTGGGTTGTGGTGGTGGAACGGGGCATGATCATAACCGCTGCTAACACGGTCATGTCCGAGGCCCCCTCACACTTAGACTGAGGGTGCCATCATGAAACAGGGACTCAAGTGCCGTTGAGAGTCCAGATATGTCACCTAAATAAGGAAGAGGGCCCAAAGCCAGGAACTGGAGAAGCAAGCCAGAGCACCCCAGAGCTAGGAGAAGTAGCACAAGAAGATGGGTCAGGCAGAGGGATGATTCTGGAAAAATATTTTGGATAACGTTCCTTGCTGAGACACCGGGCAGGTATGGACAGGTGGCTTAGCGGCCAGGGATGGGACAGACAAAGTTCCAAGTGTTTTTCTAGTAGAAAGTGTGTTGGCTTTAATATAGGAAGCTAGGGATACTGATTTATCATGAGTAGGCACTTTGATTATTTTTTCAAATCTACCTGTTCATTCTTATACAGCAGTCCCCTCCCTTATCCACGGGGAGCACGTTCTAAGACCTCCAGCAAATGCCCGAAACGGTGGGTAGTATTGAACCCTATATATACCATGTTTTTTCCTATATATACATGCATACCTATGATAAAGTTCAATTTATAAATTGGGCATGGTAAGAGATCAGTAACGATAATAGTAAAATAGAACAATCACAACACTAGACAGTAATAAAAATTATGTGACTGTGGTCTCTCTCTCTCAAAATATCTTATTGTACGGTGCTCACCCCTCTTCTTATGATGATGTGGGATGATAACATGCCCATGTGATGAGATGAAGGAGGTGAACGACGGTGTAGGCACCATGACGTGGCGTTAGGCGGCTACTGACTGTATTGACCTGACCTTGTTGAGAGGATTGTCTGCTTCCCCACTGCGCTGACCATGGATGACTATAACAGCGGAAACCAAAACCATGGATAAAGGGGGGACTACCGTGGTCTCTTGCTCTTTACTCACTTTTTATTCTTTTATTTCTTTAAACATATTAAGTATAATTGTTTTATATTCTATATCCCAGTATCTGAAGTCTTTGAGGGCCTGATTCTAAGGTTTGCTATTTCTGCTGCAGTCTCTTTCCTTGTATGCATTGAGCTGTTGATTGTTAACCCCTATTTTTAAAAATCTTATGACAATCCCATATGGCCTGGTTTGAGGTGCATTGTTGCAGGGAGGATTTTGTCATTGCTTCGGTGGGGTATCGGGACATCCCGATAAAAGACCAGTGCCCACTTTAGATTTAAATGCTCATTTGGGGGTTTTAAGACCACACAACCAGTGTCATTTCAGACTCTCACATCACACAAGGGTCATCCAGTATGTCTAAAATCTCAGGGACTTTTTCTCCCCAACTACTCCAAATCGGGGCTGACATAGACACTTTTCTGTTTTTGTTTTTATTTATATCGATCACCCTTTTTCTCATGGTATGAGACTTTCTGAGTCCTGGCTTTATGTGGAGGGGTCTCCAATTTGACTCCCCACCCTGAACGGGTACAAGAACTAGTGCCAAGTGTCACCTTTCCCTTCCTAGCAAAGTTCTATGCAAAACAGGTCTAGACCACAGGACTGTGTAGAATTTCCTAGAAGATGTGACCACTTCTTTTCACACGTACCCACTTAGACTAGGGTCTGGTTTCACTCCTGGCCCCAGGTCCCCCTTCCTTGAAGTCTCTACCTTTGGCTGAAACGCACTTTTTTTAAAAGATTTTTTCCCCCTAACATTTGGTATGTTTTCTAGGCAGAGAGTTTGAGAGCACCCTCAGCATCACCTGGGAACTTTTCAGACACACAGAATTTGGGGCTCCATCCAGATCCACAGAAGCAGAATCTGCACGTTTGCGAGACCCCAGGTGACTTGCAGAGGTTGAGAACCATGGCTTTCCTCTATCATATCGCTAAAACAGAAGCAGGACAGGCACTTTTTTAGAAACATTTTTTATTGGGATATAACAGACATAACATTATAACAGTTTTAGGTGTACAACCTAATGATTCAATGTTAGTATATGTTCTAAAATGATCACTGCAATAAGGCTAGTTAACATCCATCACCATACATAGTTACACATTTTATGTGTGTGTGATGAGGAATTTTAAGATCTACTGTCTTAGCAACTTTCAAGTATGCAACACAGAATTATTCACTATAGTCACCATGCTGAACATTGCTAGGATGGGCACTTTGCATGGAGTTTCTTGAATAGCAACAAAACCAAACCTGTTCCTTTCTCCTCCACCTGTTTCTCCCTGGGTCCGGTGGCTCAAATGGAGAGAAAGACTAGCATTAGTAGTGACCTCTCTGTCAGCTGCCTTTCTCAGCCCCACAGAGACCCTAAGGTGGCAGACTAAGCCCTGGGAAGATCCCAAGCTACGCATGACCCCGCCAGGGGATGGCCTCAGAGGTCCCAGTGCTGGCCTCGTTTGCAGGCCCAGGGAGCCCTGGTGCTTACTGAGGTTTCTTCTCCCACCCACTCCCTTCCTTTATGTTGTCCCCATCTACACGAAGGATCTTCTGCCTTAGTTTCTCTGCTCTGAACAGAAGCTATAGCTCGCCCTGAGCCCCAGCCCCGACACCTTCTAATCTCAAAGACGGCTAGAATTTGTCACAATACTTTTCACTGCAGGTTGGGAGCCTTCTCTCTGGAAACCTTCAGCTACCAGCCACTCATACCTTAATGTAATGAAACTTCTTAAGACTCAGAGACATGGGGGCTCCTGGGAGGCTCAGTCGTTTAAGCATTTGCCTTCATCTCAGGTCGTGATCCCAGGGTTCTGGGATTGAGCCCCGCATGGGGCTCCCTGCTCAGCAGAGAGCCCGCTTCTCCCTCTCCCTCTGCCTGCCGCTCTGCCTACTTGTGCTCTCTCTCTATCTCTCTGTCAAATAAATAAAATTAAAAAAATAAAATCTTAATAAAAAAGAGTCAGAGACATGGCTAGGACTGTCTGGTTGATTGGTACCGTTTCCATCCTTATATAGAAGATTCCCATGGGTGTCCATAACACAACAAAGCTAAAGGACTTTGTCCCTGTATATTCAAAAAATCTATCCCCCTGGGAAAATTAGTAGAAAGAGGAAGCAGTCCAGAGTTCATTGTTAGGAACCATAAAATTAGATGATTACTTTAAATTCCATGTAATAAGATATCCATTGCCATGCTTGAGCTGAGCCTTGCGTTATCTCCATCACATATTCAGTATCTTTGACTCTTTCAATTTGGTGGCCACTTATTGAGCCCTCATACTGAACCAGGTGCTGGGCTCAGTGCTTGATGTGCATCATCTCATTTAATCCCCACAACATCCCTTTGCAGAGATGAGATAGGTAAGGCTCAGGAATACCTGTGCAGGGATGAGATGATGAGGCTCAGTCAATCCATTGTCTAAGGTCATGGGATTGGTAAACGGTAGAGCTTGGATTAGAACCTAGGTCTTTGATACCAAAGCCCATTTTCTTTCTGCTCCCTTTTGGACAGTACCCAGCAAAGTGCCTGGGACAAAGTAAGCCCTCAATAAGTATTTTGTGTTTTTTTTTAAAGGTTTTATTTATTCATTCGAGACACAGAGATACAGAGAGAGAGAGAGAGAGAGAGAGAGCATGAGCAGGGAGAGAGGCAGAGGGAGAGGGAGAAGCAGGCTCCCCGCTGAGCCAGGAGCCTGATGTGGGGCTCCGTCCCAGGACCCTGGGATCATGACCTGAGCCGAAGGGAGACGCTTAACCATTTGAGCCACCCAGGCACCCCTCAATAAATATTTTTAATATGTTTTAAATATGAATGAATCTTGCCATATAAAAACTACTACTTGTTGAATGCCTACTATGCGTGAACACTTTTTTTTAATGTTTTATTTATTTATTCATGAGAGTCAGAGAGAGAGAGAGAGAGAGAGAGGCAGAGGGAGAAGCAGGCTCCCCACCGAGCAGGGAGCCCGATGCGGGGCTCGATCCCAGGACTCGGGGATCATGACCCGAGCGGAAGGCAGATGCTTAACCATCTGAGCCACTCAGGCGCCCTTTCTATATGTTAGTTCAAATCCTTATAACAATCCAGAGAGGTATTGATAATTATTTGTTTTAAAGATAAGAGTGAAGTAAATTTCCCAAAGTCATGCATCTAATGAGTTGTTGAACTGGGATTTGAATTCAAGCCTTTCTTTCTGATGCTTAGAGCCATGCACTTCTTTCTGTACCACCCCATCCCTCTAACATGGGACATCTAGTCTTGGGAAGGTGTCTCAGGGCTGACACATTACCAGTGGTGCTGGAGAGGGGCATATCTCCCTGTGGCTCCAGAGGACAGACCCTTGCATAGTGAGTGAGAATGACATGGAGGCAGATGGTGGCCAGAGATAGGGTGCAACTTTTAGCAAGTGTCTGACAAAGGGAGGGAGTGTGTGCCCCACCACTGGAGGTGTTAGATGACTGTCTCTCCAGAAGGCCCAAACACTGGTAGAAGGGGATCTGAGTTCCCTTTAGTTCTGGTGGTCAGAGGCACTATCATTCTCTTGGTCAATTCTGGAAATCCCTGGAGAGGATGACTCAGAGCCATCCATTCTGAAAGAATAGTTCAGAAGAATATAGTCCTGGTTATTCTAGTTTCTAGAAAGTATTTGGAAAAGGTTTGATTGATGAGGAAATCATGGGGAGAATGACTCAAGGTCAGCTTCTTTCCTCCTTTGCTGGCCTTACCCAGCAGCCTTTCATAGGGGCCAAGTTTCTTCTTCACACACAGAAGTAGAAAATGTAGCATAACATGTTATGAGTCCCATAACAAATGAGACTCAGTTGGGAAAAAACTGAAATCTCAAATAAATGGAACCTATTATGATTTACAATTGAATCCCAAAGTACTGGTCCCCTAAAAAGCTCTCTTCCAACCAGATAATCCGAGCTTAGAGCGATGAATGCTCTGAACTGTCCTTTGGAGAAAAGTGCTGAGTCCGTTTTCCTGAAGTCCTCTGGCCTGGGGCTTCCGGCTACCTCCTCTATCACTGTGAAAATCTTCTGAACTGTGAATAGTAACAGTAATGATTTACATTTGTGAAGGAGGTTTGCAACTGACATAGCACATCTGTGTTCTTGCCCCTTGAGCCTCTGAAGATTCCACGTGAGGGGTAAAGTCGGAAGTGTCACCACAAGACTCTGAAAATGGAGAAGTTAAGAAACTTGACCAAAGGCACGTGGTTTCTAAGGAGCGGATCCAAGAGCTGAATCCAGATTTCTTGATTCTAAAATTCAGTTCCAGCTACTGTTTTTCATTTGACTTCTTGCATCAATGCAGATGCTCAAAATAAATAAATAAATAGTAGATAAGGAAAAGAGTTTAATTTTCATAACCTTGAAACCAAAAATGCTTCAATGGATCATTTTGGCTCTACCTGTTCCCGGACGTCCTCAATTATTTCTCCCCAGTATCATGGCAGAAAAATCCTTTGGGGGCTCCATTGTGGTTAATAACAATGTTCATGCTTTTCACAAAGGAGGGCAGTGCTCATAGTGGCAGAGAGCATGGGTTCAAGTCCTGTCTCCTCTTCAGCTGTGTGGCCTTGGACGACTTAGTTAACCTCCCTGAACCTCAATTTCACACAGCTAACCTCATGGGGATGTGGTGATGATTCAGTGAAATAAAGTACTGGAGAGCCTTGCACAGTGTTCTGCACGTAGTAGGGGCTCATTAAATCTAGACTGAACATAGGCATGTAAGGCGAGAAAGAAATGTAGGTGAAGACTCATTCTTGCAGCGCTCATTTAAGCAGCATTGAGTGAACACGTGCTCCATAGCAGGTGCTTCGGTGTGCATTGCTCATTGGTTCCTCACAGCAACCCTCTGAGGCAGGTATTATTATTCCCATTTTACACACGAGGAAACTGAGGCTCTCTTGCTAGGCACTGTCTGTCATATGTGTCAGAGCTAGGATTTGAACTGAGCTCTGTCTGACTCTTATTCCAATGTTCTACTCTGCAATAGAAGGTCACCAGTATGCACAGGTTGGATAGAGTACATTACTGATTAGGAGTGGTGACAGGAGCCCCCACCCCCACCCCAGTGGGGGTGTCCAGGGACTGGACCTCCAGAGCTGTGGTTGTTACGCTTGCTGTGCAATTTTGAGCCAGTCACATCACCTCTCTGGGCCTCACTGACTTTATCAGCAAACCAAGAAAGTTAGATCATCTGAAAGATCTTTTCCAGCTCTGGCCTGCTGCAATGCTCCTTGGATTTCAACAAAGATGCCATCTTGGAAGGGAGGTAGCATAACAGTGGCCCCTGAAATCTCAAATCAGTTTCGCCTTTTGAACCCATGTATTTCTGCACAGATTCAGAATCTGCCAGAGGAAAACTCTCTAATTAACCTACAGGGACTAACCCAGCTAGTAATTATCCCTATTATTTTTAATTGTATTTTATAAGGTGCCTTTCATCCAAGATCTCAAAGGGTTTCTCAAACATTCATTAGCGGAGCCCCACCCCCTCCCATGTGGCTATGAAAGGCAGCGACTGATTTTAATGTCAGAAAGAAGAGGTGGGGGCAGAGAGAAGGGGACTGAGATCCTGGGAGCAATTTCACCTCTGAGTTCAAAGGAGAGAAGAGACATGTGCCGGAGAAATCCTCAACTTCAAGAAGGAATTCAAGGGCTATTCAGTGAAGAGCAGATGGATCAGGAAACATTCCTCCTTTTTAAAAGATCAACTTCTGTCTTGTGAGTGCCTTAGAGAGGGCCATTCAATTTGGTTCAAATTTGATTTGCTTCATTTCACTTTAGACTTTTTCATCAGCTCTCCTTTGAGCTGGTCCCCAGCACACAGGCCTGTGCTCAGTGATGGAAGAATGTAAGTGAAGCAAGGTTTCAGAGTGTACCCACTGCAGGTTTGGGCACACTGGTACAAGCAAAGGGTACAGGAACCTCCCAGGAGAGCCCTGGTTGGTCGCCTTAAATGAACGGCTGAAGCCAAAGCTAAGATGCCCCAGCCTGTGGGCAGCTGCCGCCCCCACACCCCCGCTGGCAGTTGGTGGGGGGAGAATGAGTCTGGGTCCGTATGTTAAGTCCAGGGACCTGATTGACAAATAACATAGAAGGACCATTTTGAGTAGCTTATCATGAAGGCCACTCTTCTCCTTCCCTCCCCACTCCCGTGCACTATAACCAAGCCACCTGGGTTACTTGTACCAAGTTCCTTTCATGCCCATTCCAATGAATAGATCGAAGAGATCACTATGGATTCTAAGAAGCTTCACTGTCCTAGGGTTAGGTCTGTGATCTCCTGGAGGACAGAACCCTGCCTGCCTATTCACCAATTTCCTTTGCACATGTTCTGGGCACAGATTAGTGAATGCTCAGTACATATTTGTTGACTAATAGGGCTGATCATGAAGCTGCTACCCTGTTTCTAGCCTTGCAGGATAGTCTGACAGAGGCTACAGAAGGGTCCTTTCCCTCCTCAGCTTGCAGATAGCTAGATCCAAAGGACAGCCAGGGCCATGATGCTCCAATGACTTTAGAAGCCAAAGATGGAAGACACTGTTAAGCTGAGGGTGCGGGTGCCAGTGATGTGGTGACCAAAGACCCCAGGGTGACATGGTGTGGGAAGCAAGGCACGTGGTGTGAGGTAGCAAAGAGGAGGACTGAACTGGCTGCTGGGAGCATGGGGATCCTTTAGCAAGAAGGTTGAGACTTACAGGAAAGCTTCAGATCCTTTACTGATGGGAGCTCCAAGGGCCCATGACAGGTACTCTCAGGATGAAACAGCCTGGAGGGATGTGAGTGACCTGAGAGAAGGAGGAGGTCTGGCCTTACCCATAAGGAGCTGGCAGTTTTGTTTTGGAGATGAGATTTGCACACAAAGCTATTAGAGAACAATGCAGGGAGATTTATCACTGAGTAGATGAGGAGTTTCCCATGAAGAGAGGGAGTCTTATTCATTGCCATACTTCTTGCTGGGCCTGATGAAGTTGTAGGTGCTTTTTACAAAGTACAAAGTGTACCAGATACACTTGATGATGAGTTGTCAAATTGGATGGCATGAAAGGTTAAACGGCCTAGATCAGAAAAGGGAGGAAACTGGAGGCCAAGATGCTGGGGAAGGCTTCAAGAGGGAGGAGGAGCAACATTGGTAACTAATAAATGACGAGTGAAAAGAATAGCCACTCACCTTGTCAAAGGGCTTTCCCATCACATGAAGCCTGTGTGGTGAGGACAATCTGGGGAGCATAATTACCCAGTGAGAGGACATCTTGCTGGGTTTTGCCTGCCTGGTGTCCACTCCCTTCTCTTCTGGGAGTGCCACCTTGTTTCACTCTCAGTCTACGTATTTCATTGGAGCTGCCATCACCTCTAGACCCAGACCCAGCCAAACAGTGCTGCACCCCCCTGGCCACAGAATTTGCTCAGGGATGACCACATGACCCAATGTGGGCCAGTGAGGACCCTCTTGAGAACTTCTTATGGAACTCCTGGGGGAAAGGCCGACTTTCCTTTGGGGTTACAGAGCTGCTGATTGTGAAACTGGCTACCAGGTGGGAAAAGATCATCTAAAGATGAAGCTAGAACAGAAGAAACCAGAGCTGCAAGATAAATGGGACTTTGGTACTCTTGATAATTTCTCTGATTATGTAAGTCAACATATTTCTTTCTTTTTAAAATTGCCTCTTAAGCCACTTAGATTAAGGTTGCTGTCATTTGTAACTGAAAAATCCCGGTTCATATGCCCATCTGGTGAGTGATATTGTGAACCAGATCCTGAGTCTTCTCATCCGTCATCCATCAACCTATCACCCATCCATCATCCATCATCCACCCATCCATCCATCCATCCATCCATCCACTCATCCATTCATCCATTCATCCATCCATTCATCTATCATCCATCTGTCCATCCATCCACCCACCCATCCATCCATTCATCTATCATCCATCTATCATTCATCCATCCACCCAATACACATACATTTAATGAATAAAGTGGTTGCACATGCATTTTTAAATGAATTAACAAATGGCTAATTATCATGATGTATTTGATGACAAAGATACATCCACCTCCCTTTAATCCTAGTAGAGATTGGTCAGCAAAGTGCAAGCCAGGTTTTGAACTCAGAACTTGAATTCAGTAAGGAACTCAGTCCCCCTAGGCAATGCTGAGTTTCATCCGTGTCATTAGCACACAGCCAGACATGACCCTTCTAAACATGATTCAGTCATGCTGGTGCCACAGCCCAAACAAGAAAGTCCAGAATGTCATTGACAAGCATGTGGGTTTTCCTGTTGGAGCTGATGGCAATACTTCGAGCTCTGTGGTGGTGTCATTGTGAATTGCCAAAGAGGACTTACTTGCTCCAGCCTCATTTTTGTTCCTTGTGCCACAGAGGCCACATTAAACACAGAGCTGCTCAAGAACCATGGAGACAAGTGCCAACTCTTTCAGGATGACTCTGTAACACTCAAGAGTCAGAACACATAGAAATACATCAATTTCCTATATTGAACTCCCGTTTTCCAAGAAAAACTGCAACTCAGAGAAGAAGGGATGTGCCCAAAGGACAAGGTCACATAAAGAACTACAAGGAGAGACTAGATCCAAACTCCTGACTCCCAATCTGGTTCTTTTTCTACTATGCCACTCTCCTTCCTTAGGGCACATTTCAAAGCAGGTAGAGTTTGTCTCAAAGGGCTCATTTGCTCTTTGACCAGTTACTGGCATTGGTAAGTCAAGAAATACTGCAGGCACTGGACTATACTTCAAAGATTTTTTTCACATTGTCTCCTACCATCTGCCTGTGGGACCACGTGGCACAATAAGGATGGATGGACATGATGATCACAGAATTGGTGGGAAGGGATCTTAAAACTGAGTTGCCCAACCCCCTTCTGATGTTTGGACTCCCTCTATAGCCCCTAGTGATCCACCTGTCATACACCTTTGTAGGTGGCAGAGTTGGAGAGGAAGTTGTGCTCTCAGTCCCTTCTTCTGACCTCTGCAGGACATCAATCCATCAATGGCCTCCTCTACCCCTTTCTAAAATCTTTAGTCTCTTTCTCCTTCACTCCTTCCTCTTGGTTAACAAATATTTTGGGTCTCCTTCTCTTAAATCAAAGAAACTGGGGCGCCTGGGTGGCTCTGATGGTTAAGTGTCTGCCTTCGGCTCCGGTCATGATCCCGGGGTCCTGGGATCGAGCCCCACATCAGGCTCCTGGCTCGGCGGGGTGTCTGCTTCTCCCTCTCCCTCTGCCTCTCCTCCTGCTCATGCTCTTTGTCTCTCTGTATCTCTGTGTCTCAAATGAATAAAATCTTAAAAGAAAAAGAAACCAATAAACAAGCAATGATTCTTCTTTCGATGTTGCCACATGCCTAGAGAACTTCTTATCTTTCTCTGTTCTTCCACAAAATTTTTTGACTCCTTTATGCTTGCTGTCCACACTTCATGATCCACCCACTTCTTAACTTTTAGCAGCCTCATGAATGACATCCTAATTATGAAATCTGTTGTCTTTTTTAAAAAAAAGATTTATTTATTTATATGAGAGAGAGAGCACATGCGCAGGAGGGGCAGAGAGAGAGAGAGAGAGAGAGAGGGAGGGAGAGAGAATCCCAACCAGACTCCGTGCAGAGCATGGTGTCTGACATGGGGCTTGATCTCGCTACCTAAGATCACGACCCAAGACAAAACCAAGAGTCAGATACCTAACCAACTGTGCCACCCAGTTGTCCTTGGTATCTTTTTTTTTAAAGCCTAAAAATTTAAAATTTCCTTTGTATTATTTGAGATGTTGGTCAGCCAGTATTCAGTCTCCTTTGATACAATATTGCTCTAATTTTCTTTCTTTCCTTTGCACATTCTTCTGATTCTTCTGATTATATCTCTGTTTTCACTTGCTTGGCTCATTTGTTTTAAGTTTCTTTCCAGGCAACTTTGTCCATCCATTGATAGCTCTGTCCATTCAACACATAATTGAGTGCAAGGTGCTGTGCCAGGAAATGGAGATTCAGAGAGAGATTGCAATCATACTTGGCCTCAGTGAGCCTGTTTTCTATTGATGGAGACAGATAAATTCATCTCAACACCAGGTGATGACAAATGCTGGACCAGTTACTTCACAGATTCAAGGAAATGGAGCACTGAGAGCAGAAAAGGATCTTGGAGATCACCTTGTCAATTCCCACATTTTAGAGAAGGGGAAACCGAGACATAAGGAGAAGAAATCAGCTGTCTGTGGTTCTACAGAGAGTTGGCAGAATAGCTAAGAGTAGACCTGAAGTCTCTTAAATTATATCCTTGTCAGAGAATGGCCAAAGGTGACTTTTCTAGAGAGGCAGGAAGGTATTAAGATACAGAAGGGTATTTGGAGTTTGCTCTGAGATACAAATGCATTTCACTGAGATTTTTCGGCAACCCAAGACCCATCATTGGAACCTGCATCTTCTTTCAAACACTCCAGCAAGGAGCTCTATCGTAGAGATTCTACAGTTGGGATTTATTTATGGAAAGAAAGAAAAACAATACTTACTGAACACTTAATATAAGACATAAAACTGAGGTCCAAAAGTGACTCACATCAGTTTTAAAGCAAAACCAGGATTGGAACTCAGATTTCCTGTCCCCTGTCTATTGTTCTTTTTATGAAGCTAACAGCTATGAGTTGACTGCCTGAGCTAGAATGCTGGGCTATCACCTGCCCAGGAAAGAGAGGGAAATGACTGGCTGTGGGCCTTCTGAATGTGGGAACCCCTTGCAACCCACTGCATGCATTTGGGTAAGAATCTGCCCTCACCTTTATCTTCAGATAGAAATGACATCATGGGCATCCAGCCTGTAAAGTTGCACAGGACTCTATGCTTAGAAGGGCCCCATGTTTGGTTTAATGTTGCCATCTTGAAATTATTTTTTTTTAAAGATTTTATTTATTTGACAGAGAGAGACACAGTGAGAGAAGGAACACAAGCAGGGGGAGTGGGAAAGGGAGAAGCAGGCTTCTTGTGGAGCAAGGAGTCCGATGTGGGGCTTGATCCCAGGACCCTGGGATCATGACCTATGCCAAAGGCAGATGCTTAACGACTGAGCCACCCAGGGATCCCACCACCTTGAAATTCTTTTTTTTTTTTTAAGATTTTATTTATTAATTTGAGACACAGAGATACAGAGAGAGAGAGAGAGAGAGCATGAGCAGAGAGAGAGGCCAAGGGAGAAGCAGGTTCCCTGCTGAGCCAGGAGCCTGATGTGGGGCTCGATCCCAGGACCCTGGGATCATGACCTGAGCCGAAGGCAGACGCTTAATCATCTGAACTACCCAGGTGCCCCCACCTTGAAATTCTTAATAATTTGTGAACAAAGGGGTCCCACGTATGGGTCTCACTCATATGAATATTTAGCTGTTCTCTCTGTCCTTATCCCCCTAGGAAGGGCTATTGGAAAGATCACCTGAAGGCAAGCTAAAACTAGGCCAGCGAGGTGCTTCTGTGCATTCCCTGGACCACTTCCTGGAAGGGTTTTATCCTGCCTAGACATCATGAAGCTCTGTCCTCCTGGGTCACAGCAGAGTGTGGATTCATCTACCCAGCTTTGCCAGATCAGAAACAAAACCACCAGCCATTTCAATCATCTTCTCTAGTTCAAGAGTCCTTGGCAACCCCCTGCCTGGAGGAGAGCCCAGCCTCTCTAGCTGGCAGCCCAACATGGTTCCAACTTACTTTTACAGCAATTTCTCTCAATGTTCACAGATATAGAGTCTCTTCTCAGACCACAGTATCTTTTTTTCCCCAGATCCACCTTAGACATTTTGACCTCTGCATTTCTCCTTTCCATCCTAGTACACTGCCTTATTCTTATCATCAGCTGATTTTTCTCCTGTCCTCCAAGGCCTACCTGTGGCCCCATCTCCTCTCTAAAAGGTCTTCTCTGACTGCCCATTCTATATCCTCTCTCCCAACAAAGCTGCACGGATCCTGAAGTCAGAGTTGTTATCCCACATCTGTTTTCCTCACCAAGCCACACACCCAAAAGTCGTCAGTGAATTGTTGCTGGTGCCTTGATTCTCGAGAGAGGAGGAAAGGCAGGAAATCCATTTCCAGGTGAGGCTGGGTCATGTGCTCCCAGATGCAGTTTGCCTGCTCTTGGAGGTGAGCCAGTGAGGGCCTCATTAAACCAGCTTCCCCAGCTGAGGCTCTGGACCTGGGCCTGAGCCCAGGGCCCATGGTGACCACAGATCCTACTGGGAGATATTGGCTCAAATGTCCAAGGGAGAGGCAACTTTCCCAACAAGGGCAGAAGTGTGTGGGGATGCCAGGGGTAGAATGTCCAGGCTCCAGAAGGCAATGCTTATTGTTTTCTGGCTGACCAGACTCTACCCAGAGTTTGGCCACCCCATGAAATAAAAGGCGGGAGGTAGGAGGATTACCGGAAAGAGGAGAGGGAAAAACCCGTGCCAAACGGGAAGCAGCTGTAGGAACTAGACATGAGTGGGAGAAAAGAAAGCTTGAGAGAATGTGACCCACGTCTTTAAAATGGTCAAAGGGCTGACATGGACCAGCGGAGATGGACTCATTCTGTGTGGCACCTCAGGGCTGAAGTTGGACAAGGACAGGGAAGTGACAGGGAAGCAGAGTTCTGTTCAAACAGGACTGTTCAGCGTGGAAGGGTCTCAAGGGGGGGGAGGGAATAATAAGTTGGCTTTCCTGGCTAGGAGCGTCCGCACAAAGGTTCCTCCTCAACTGGTCCTCAACTTGGCCACTTAACTTCCGTTTCTCCGTACAACTCTTTCCCGTCGTTTCTCAAAGCAATCTTTAAAACTTCATCTTTGGTCCTTACGCCTCAGATCCTCCTCTGATGTAAATGCATCGAACATTCTTCACTGCCCCCATTCTGGTCTCATCATCTCCCGCAACAGTCTCCTAACCAATGCCCCAGCCAGCCGCCTGCCTCCATGTTGCCAGAGTGAGACTCTGCATCTGCTACATGCCTGTTACACTCCTTCCAGTGGACTCCTGGTATCCTCATGAAATGGCTGGATCCCTTACTGTGACTTTCAATGCCCTTCATGGTCTGACATGGGCAGCTTCATCCCTTTCGGTTTCTCCTTGCACCTTACACACCAGCAACACTGGATGCTTTGGATCCACACCCCACCACACCCACTCCCACCTCTGCACTTTTGCATGTGCTGCTCCACCTCACCTGGAAGACTCTTCTTTCTTATGATCACCCCCCTCCCCACCAATTCCATTCTACCTGCTATTTATTCATTTATTAGGTCTCAAGTTCATTGTCACTTCTGCCAGGAAGCATCATCGGGCTCCCCAAATCTAGGTTAGATGTCCCTGCCACAGATTACTTCTGCATCCTTTCACTAGCTTTTGGCATACAGTATTGTGTATGTATATATAATTACCTACACTCCCCACCGCTCCCCTCCCCCACCAGAGCACAGGGACCATATCCGTTTTGTTCAGTCAGCATCTTTATCGCCTAGTTCCTCACACATTGTAGCTGCTCCATGTATATTTGTTGAATGGAAGATTGTCCTTTCCAAGAGGCTATAGAAGGGATTTCCTACTTTGGGCCCTTTCCACTTCTGGGACTATGTTTTTATAAGACACTCCCTTTCCTGTCTTTACACATAATATGTTATCAGGTGCAACAGGAATTTGCAAACAGGAATGTTTACTTCCTGCTTCGAACAGAAATATGGTCTAGGCTGTGATGCAAGGGGCAGCAGGACTCTCCTCAGGGATCTAGTATGAACAGTATTTGGTTGCACAACATAGTTTCCGAAGACTCACTGGTGAAGTGTTTGGCTTCCATAACATCAGGCTCATTCTAGCCACACATGGGAGCGTGATTAATTTCCCGCAAGGGATTGTGTTCAGTCATCCCACCTCCCTGGGTATCAGCTTACTTCCATGACTCCTGTAGAACCTGGCTTGGTAGAAACAAATAGAACATCAATAGCCGATAACATGAACCTTGGCCTACACCACACACCTTATACAAAATAAACTCAGAATGGGTCATAGATCTAAATGTAAAATGTAACAACATAACACTCTGAGAAGAGAACGTAGGAGCCAAACCTTCATGAGTTAATAGGAGAAGAGCTCTGAAATGTGGTACCAAAAGCACAATCCATAAAAGAAAAGACTAAACTAACTAGACTTGATTAAAATGAAAATCTTTTGCTCTGTGAAAGACTTAGTTGAGAGATGAGATGCTAAGTACTGCCTGGGAGAAAATATCTGCAAATTACGTATCTGACAAGAGATTGGTTTTCAGAGTAAAGATCTTTCTAAACTCAACCGTAAGGAAGAAAAGAAGTTTGAAAAAGAAAGGAAAAGTACGTTTCCCTTTCTCCTCCCAGGAAGTTGCTTCGGGTATTCCGTTCTCAGTTCTGGGCTCCTCTGACCTGGATGGTTGTGGGGAGCTGATGTTTTCTCTGTTTCAGCTCCGAGATGTCAGGGGAAGGTAGATGGGCTCCTAAGAGAGGGGCTAGAGGCTTTGAGGGAGCAAAGGAGGAGTGTGGCCCAGCCTGGGGGAGCTGGGTTGACAGGATTAGAATAACGGAGGGCTGAGAGAAGCCCTTGCACCCCCTCTCCCCACCCCCCCTGGAGGTAGCAGGATTCCTGACGGCGGGGGTGGGGGGTGGGAGGGCTACAGGGCTGCCTGAGTGCTAATCACATGTACCAGCCGCCGCTGGAGCTGCCTCCCGGAAACGGACCCCACACACACTGGGTTGGTCATCAGCGTCCGCATGGCTATGTGAGCATCTAGGTGCCTCCTCAGAGTTCCTGGACTGTGCCGGGTCAAAATGCATGCCCAAGCACAAATGACCAAGATTATAACTCCTGGCTCTGCCAACCAGGCAGGTGGGAGCTGAGCAAGAGTTGAGTTGATTGAGAAAGATTTAAAAAGTGATGCTTCTCTCTGAGTCTTACGGGTTACATTGATTGTGTGTGTGTGAATATGAGAGAAGCGGGGTGCCCATCATGCATTTAACTCAGCCCTTGCTCTGCGTGTCACTTTGCAGGCACGGGTCAGTTACATAAAACGACAGACATATTGACTGAATTTTAGCACAGTATTGCCCTCCAACACGTCCTCTGTTTTGAATTGGTTTAGAAATTCTGTGTTAAAGAACTCGTATGTGGTAGAGCCAGGATATGAATCCAGGTCTGGCTGACCCCAAAGCCCATTGCTCAGCAGTAGAGTGAAGTTAACTTACCAAATAGTGCCTGGAATGGGATTGCAATTGGGCCCCTAATGCCAAACTGAGAGATGCTGCCCCTCCTCCTAACAGCGGACTGGAAGGGCGGGTGAAATCCAGCCTCACCTCCCCTCTGCGTGTGCCTGTGCCAGCCACAGCTAGACTTCATGCAGTGATGACTCCTATGTGCTTTTGGATGTGACCCCTGCCTTGATCATCCATTCCAAGAAGAGCCCTGAATCCTTTCTCTTTGAGCTGCTGCTAAATTCCATTGCCCCAGAATGTCCTTGTGCAGTTGAGAATCCTACCGCCAAGGGCAGGACGGCAAACCTGTCAGGTTTTCTTTTTGTCTGCCCTATGGTTCCAACCTTGCCAGCACTGGAGTGAAGTGTATTATGCAAAGGTGTTGGAATGAGAAAAGATTTTGGTTTCTATTTGGTTGTTGGTGTTTTTTTTAAATGCAAGACTTTAACAACTTTATTATAATTTTAAAATCAGTTATTGCTAAAAAACAAAATTCAGCGGAGTAAACTTGAAGATCTAATTGGCTTTATGAAAGAGTTCGTGAACTGGGAGGACCCCCATCCAGCGAGTAGAGGGGAGCTCCAAAGGGCTACAAAAAGGAAAAGGTTTTCTAAAGCAGGGCAAGGACGTCATAAACAGAAAAAAGGAGTATTTCAGGTGAGGTCACCTTCATCTGGGGACCAAAGGGTCTTCATAGGTGGGATTATCTCATCTTCCTTTTGCAGATAGAGAGGGCACACAGGACAGATTACCGTGTTGGTGTTGGCTAGAAAATTCCTGACTGACCGCTTAAGACTACATTTCTGGGGAAGCTTAAAAGTGCCATTAGTTTAGGTCTTAAGCCCCGGTTTGGTGACTTGGCCTAAGTAATGGCATTTTGGGACCTGTGGTTTCCTTTTTAATATTATGATAGCCAGAAGTTTTTCTCTGTCTCCCTCTTGTGCTCTCTCTCTCAAATAAATAAATAAAATCTTAAAAAAAGTTTATTTCCAACAAATATTTGTATAAGTCAAGAATGAAGAATTATTTAAAATATTCTATGGAAAGAATATTATATTTATAGAAAAATAAAGATTGTGCTGTTGGGTTTTTTTATATGAAAGGAAATTGCGCCCATCTTTGTGCAAGGCTGCATCTGCTGGCGGGTGACCTTAAGCAACTTGGTGTAACCTCTGTGAATGACAGTAACCCCAAGGTGCTCAGAACTGTTGCCCTCCGTTTTGCATCCTGATTCTGATCCGGCTTATTCATGCCTCCCCCCCTCCCCCCTCCGCCCCCGGCTTGTGTCATCTGGGGATGTCCATCTCTCCTCCCCAGACCTGTTCTGCCTGAGTCCCTATGCCCCCTTCCCATGGCAATTAAGTGCTTTGAGATGTCTGAGTGCTGATGTCAACCTGACCTCAGGACAGGGTGAAACCAAGGAGTTAAACTCATGATCACTATTATGATTTATAAGAAAATAATCCTACCAGCTCCAGTCCTCAGAAAACAGACGGGGTCTCCCCAGGGCACCCTGCAAACATCAGCACATTGTTCCCTCATCCGGAAGTTTCTCTTTCTGTTTTCCTTTCTCTAAATAGTGATGGCTTTGTGGTATTTTCTGATTTTAAAACAAGAGACACTTTTATTTTTTTAAAGCATAGAAAGGCCCAGAGAGTAAAAATAACCATAATCTCACTATAATCTGCCAGATACAGCATATCCTTCCTTTTTCTAGACCTATGTAGCAGAAGCCTTTTTATAGGATATTATTGGGACAGTGCTTAGTGGGTTAAACAAAAAAGTTAATTGAAATAATGAATGATAATAACCATAAAACCTATACATACTTTAAATCTCTTATTTTTAACTTAAAATGTATTAATGTTTTAATATAGCTTTTCATGTTGCTATCAGTCTGCTGAAAGGAGTTCATCTTTGTCTTTTTTTTTTAGACACCATGATAGTTTGTCTTCAAATTCCTGTTTTGGCTTCTTTGAAGAAGCATTCTGAGAAAAAGAAGAAAAAGAAGCAAGCATTCTGAGAGCAGAATCTTGAATTTTTCCAAACCACACTCCCCCTCACCAATCCATTGTAACTACATTATTATGATAGCAGTTGAATTCTACAAAGCAATTTAGTCTTTTTAAAGGAACTTTTTTCCGTTTTCGCTCATTTTTTTCAATTTATATAATACTTAACTATGAAATTATACTAACAAGGACATTGGAATAAAGAGGCTAGAGAATCTTTAAACTGATACCTGCTGACCATGTGAGCTGTCTGGTGGGAGCAGAAGTGGTTGATAAAAAGGCACAGCCTTCCATCCAGAACCTTCCATGAATCTGAGCATCATTCCTGGGGGTTTTCAGGTGGAAGGGGAGGGTTGACTCAACTGGGGAGTCGGCTAAGTGGTTGGATACCAATCAGGAGAGATCACAGTGTATACACAAACGAGGATAATTTATTTACAGAAGATGAGATCATACTACACATATGGCCTATTTTTGGTTTATCATGTTGTTTACTTACATAACAATAAATATAGTCCAACATCATCCCTTTGAATGATTGCATTGTATTTCACTGTATGGATACCCTACCTTTGCCTAATCCCTTAGTAAGACTTTTTAGACTTTGTTTCGTTTTTCTTTTTTTTTGCACTTGTTTGTATTTTTATGTATTTGTTGGAGTATTTCCTCAGGATAAATTTCTAATAGTGGAATTGCTGCATCAAATCATATCCAGATTATTAAGACTTTTGGTACATATTGCTACCAACTCTCCAGAAAACATGTACCAATTTATACAGCTCCAGCAATGTAACCCCCAATTTTCCTATTGGCCCCCAAACTGCTCCCTTGCTCACCTGACTTCCAGGTGAGCAGTAAGGACTCTCAGGAGAAAAAGGGGTGCAGGGTGAGGTGAGGCTCCCCCACAGAGATACTGCTGACCAGTGATACCAACGCAGTCAATCCAGTAGAGACAGAAAATGCTTGGGGAGGGGAGAAATCGGAGACCCCTTTCTTTCCTGGAATCTCAGGATAGCATCATGTAGCAGAGAGAGCCAAGGATGAGACCCCAAAAGACCGGGAGATGACAGATGGCTCTGCCACTTAAAGGTTGTTTGACCTTTAAGCAAATCATTTAACCTCTCTGAGTCTCAGTTTCTTCATCTGTAAAATGGCATCACCTTCTGTTAGAATAATTATCTCTAGGAAACTTCCAGGTTAACATGTTGTGGCCTGACTTTCACCAGGGGATTGCTGCCTTAGTGCTGGGAAGCAGCTGACCTTGGACTTCCATGAGTATAACCGGGGTCCTGTTTAGCTCCTAAGAACAAGTCCTTGCTTACTCTCACAGTTAGGGTCTTCATCTTGTATTCGATAACCATGTTGCCCATCTTCTCAATTCCTATCAGGCTGGGTCCAGAAACACCTGGAGTCTTGAGGTGAGGGTAAGGAGAATGGGAAGAGAGTTGCCAATGCCTAGGACAATTCCATCATGTGTGTCGATTGTTACTATTACGATGACTTTAACACAACCTGCCTGATCTTGAACTTCAGACTGAAGATCCCCCTTCCTAGACCTGCCTGCTCCTGAGCTCCCTGTCTAGTCCCAGATGCTTCTGTTCTGCCTAACTGTACCTCTAGTTTGATGACACCATTTCTTCCACCTAAAGCAGTTTCTTTAAGATAACAACTCTTGCTAACACACATTGAGCACTTATTAGATGTCAAGTACTGTACTAAGCAATACACAGCAATATCCTCACTGATGGTCCTAGAAAGTAGGCATTCCCATTTTATATTTAAAAAAACTAGCTCATTGAGGTTTAGCAACTTTCCCAAGGTCACACAGCTAGAATGTAAATGAGCTGGGATTTGAACTAGTCTGTCTGCAACAAAGCCTGTGTTCTTAGTCATGGCTAACAACCCCGAGAGGCAGGGAGGTCAGTGTTCAACACCCTTCTCATTTTATAGAAGAGCAAGCTGAGGCTCAGAGCTTGTCAAGATCACCCAGCTGGTCTGTAGCAGAATGAAGCCTAGAACCAGATCCCAGGGAAAACAGGCCAGCTGGACCCGGCTGACCCAAAGGGGTCACCAAAAATGTTTAGGGGTAGTTTTCTGACTCCAAAAGTGGAAATGAAGAAGAGACACTTTGACATCTTGGTTGGGGATTAAGGGTCCTCACTTAAAAGCTTTTTGGCAAGAGCCTATGAAACATCTATGCAGACCAGAATGAGTTGTCTCCTTTCTCCATCTAAGGGAAACTTGAAATGCATACACAAAGTGACAAAAGTCCATATAGAGGTGGGAGGGGGCCCCTTCTGCCATATCAGGGAAGACTCCCTGGAGGGGTGCATTTTTAATAGTCCCTCAAGGGTTGATATGATTTGAACAGAGTTGGTGGTGCTGGACACCTAGCAAGTGTATAGTCCTGATTTCAGGCTGACACATACCAGACGGCTATTTTGAGCCAAGCAAACACTACTGTAAGGTTTATATGCTTGGTGATGTTATTTTAAAGCTATCCTTACTGAATGCATAGGCTGTGTTTGCTTATGTTGTTTTATTGGATGAAAAAGAATGATCATCTATCCTCACTACCCCTGAACCTGACCTTCATAATCTCCTTGCACTGAAAGCCCTCTATTTTTCTAGGCAAGGCTGTTCTTGACAGTCTCCCCATGAGTTCCTGTTGGCGACATATCTTCTTTAGTCACCTACTTTAAGCATTTATAAGTGCTTTTCCATCCATTATGTCATTTGATCCTTACACTATCCTTAGAAAGTAAATGTGCGGAGAGTATTCCCATTTTACACATGAGGAAACTGAGGGTTTAAGATAGGGGTAGCAAATAGGCTTCAATTCACTTTGACTTTCTGCAACATTGTATTGAGGGTCACGAGGTCAAGTCCAGGAGTTTGGCAAAAACTAGTGCTGTGATCAATTAGCAATGTCTGTCCTGGGCACCGAAAAGGAAGGTGATGGCACTTGTGCTGGTGAGTTAAAGAACTCAGATTTCCTGGGGTGCCTGTGTGGTTCAGTTGGTTAAGTGTCCGAATCTTGATTTCAGCTCAGGTCATGATCTCAGGGTTGTGAGACTGATTGGGCATGGAGCCTGCTTAAGATTCTCTCTCTCCCTCTCCCTCTGCCCCTTTTCTTACCCCGGCCTGTGCGAGCATGCCCTTGCGCACTCTCTAAGAAACAAAAACAAAACAAAAATAGAACACCCAAAACAAACCAAAAAAACAAACTCAGATTTCCTGATTCCCAGCCCCAAGTTCTTTCCCTGCTCTATGTTCCTCAGAGAGGGCTTGTGGAAGGAGATGCAGGGATCCAGACACAGGTAGGAAATGGTACAGAGTAAGTGTTCAGTTGGTAGGCTGAAATGGCCCTCCAAAACGTATCCATGTCCTAATCCCTAGAAGCTGTGAATGTTACCTTATATGGCAAAACAGAAATGGGGGGGTGGTCTTTGTAGATGTGATTAAGTTAAGGATTTTGAGGTGGGGGGATTATTCTGCATTATCCAAGTGGTTCCTAAATGCAATCATGTGTGTACTTAAAAGAGGGAGGCAGAGAGAGATTTCACACACCAAGATGATGTGAAGATAGAGCTGAGAGAGATTTAGAGATGTGTCCACAAGCCAAGGAACACTGACAGCCACCAGCAGTTGGAGGCAACAAGGAATGGACTCTTCCCTAGAGGCTCTGGAGGGCATGTAACCCTGACAACATCTTGATTTGGGGCCCAGTGACATTGATTTCAAATCTCTGGCCTCTAGAACTGTTGGGAGAATACATTTCTGTTGTTTTAAGCCACCAAGTTTGTGTTGATTTGTTACAGCAGCACCAGGAGACTAATATACTCAGTGAGTATGAATTTTCCCTCTCTTTGAAGTCTTTCTGAGCTCTGGAAAACACACATGCACATGTATTATCTAATAAATAACGTGTATTTCCATACATATTTCATTGCCGGGAAGAAAGACCTCCATTATGAGTAAATATGTTCAAGGCAGAATCTAATGCCCACTAGGACCATGCGCTTAGATGTTTCCTGCACAAGGATGTTTACTCTACATGCATACTAATTAAGAAGTAATCAGTCTGCTCCATTTCCTACCAGAACAGTTATTTGTTTGATGTTTTTTCAATCCATCTGACAGGGCCCAGGGATGGGAGAATAGCATCCTGAACAAATGTGAGCCTTTGTTCCAAGGGAAAGGTATGCATCTATCTTCTGGGGGTGTTTTTGGTTTGTTTGTTTGGAAGGTATTAGGGGCTGCAGTTTTTCCTCCTTTGGGAAGAAGCTGGTAAAGAAGCAGAAGTTCAGCCTGCCATAAAGTTAGTACACAGGCAGACTTAGTATCCAAGGCCAGCAAACTGGAAGCAATAAATCATGTCATCTTGGCGCCTTGCCCATGAAGCCCAAATTAAAAATAAAATCCATTGTGAGAAATGAAATTCTTAATAATGAAATCTTATTCATGGATGGATGTGAGTTGGGGAGGTTATAAAATATGACTTGGGAGAGGTTTGGAATGTTAATATCTGAAGATTCAGAAGATGGCTGTCATAGATGATTGCAATGCAAATATTAAAATGTAAGTCACCCACCGTGCCACCTTTTTTTTTTTTTTTTTTAATATTCTACACACGCCGCACTCAGGAGAAAACACCTGCCACCAGAAGACACAGAAGAGCCATCAGGAAAATCATTTTCAAAAGAGCTTCAGAGAAGATTTTCACCAGGCTGGACATCCTGGTGGCTGGGCAGGAGTT
Source organism: Zalophus californianus (assembly GCF_009762305.2). Classification (NCBI taxonomy): domain Eukaryota; kingdom Metazoa; phylum Chordata; class Mammalia; order Carnivora; family Otariidae; genus Zalophus; species Zalophus californianus. The sequence continues at coordinate 73,357,607 of NC_045605.1, forward strand.
CTGGGTGCTCTCCTGGGCTGAACATATTTAATCCAGCCCCCATCACCCCATTTCACAGATGAGGAGCCTAAGGCTTAGAGAACCCAAGTTCAGTGGTCGGCAGTGAGTTAATGTGTGGTAGAAACCTAGGCCCCTCCCTAACGACCACACTGTCTCCCAAGGCACACACTCTGCTTGCCTTGTGAAAGTCAAGGTGGACCTCAGCTCCAGCCTTCCTCATACACCTATGGGATTGGGTGAATCTAGAACAAGCATTTGTTGGGTATGATGAAGAAACTGGCCACTTTATATGTGATTGAGTAAGAAAAAAATACCGTTTCGAGTGCGCTGATCTGGTTCATTAAGGGCCTGCCCCTGTTACCCTTGGGGAAAAAGGTTCAAATAGTGTGGGGATATCAGAACAGCTGGGAATGAGCAGGACTTCAGTAGCTCTTTAGTGGAACCAAATCTTCTCCTGCCTAACGTAACCTCAAATCAGTGCTGTCTTTATATACAGAAACCCTAAAGGAACCCCACTTGAGCTGCCCTCCTGGAGAGATCAGGGAAGCTTCTAGAAGTGTTATTTACCTGGTAGTGGCAAAGGGTAGAGATATGGAGGCTGTGAGTAGGGAAACAGGGTTGAGTAGAGATTTTTATTGTCTTGGCTAGCTCTCTGGTATATATAGGAGGTAAAGTTCAAAGAAGGCAAGCACCTTTTTTTTTTTAAGATTTTATTTATTTATTTGAGAGAGAGAGAGAGAACACAAGGGGGGAAGGAGCAGAGGGAGAGGGAGAAGCAGACTCCCTGCTGAGCAGGGAGCCCAATGCAGGACTCAATCCCAGGACCCTTCCCAGGACCCTGAGATCACAGCCTGAGCAGAAGGCAGACAGACACGTAACCGACTGAGCCACCCAAGTGCTCCACCTTTTTTTTTTCTTTTTAAGATCACACAGTGAGTTAGCCAAGCTGGAACATGAAACCAAACCTTCTAAGTCCTTAAACCAAGCCCTATGTCCCACAAAACTCAAAGGTAGTTTTCTAATTACAGAAATCCCTTTTAGTTTGTCAGTGGACAATGGAGGAATAGTATATTATTCTTCCCAGGAGTCCCTGTTACCCTCTGGAATTAAAATACCATGACCTTAACAAATAGAGAAAAGAAATTCCCAAGAATTGAAGTATGTGTATAACTTGCACACACAACCTTCTCTGAAGGGTTACCTGAGAATTGACCGATGCAGGTGTACAAAGCCCAACTCCTTTGCCTGGAGGCAGGGCAAATTCTGTGGTGCAATTAGCACTCCAGAGCTCCCCATGGCGTTGGGCTGAGACCAGACCCTTGTTCTGCTTCTCCTCCTCTCCTTTGCCATAATAATCAGAGTTCTTCAGAGAAACAAAACTGAGAGAGAGAGAGAGAGAGAGAGAGAGAGAGAGATTTTAAGGAATTAGCTTGTGATTGTTCGGGCTGGTACTCTGAAATCCACAGGGCAAGTCAGCAGGATGGAGATTCAGGTAAGAGTTGAGGTTGCAGTCTTGTGTCTAAGGATCAGAATTTCTATGTTTCAGTCTGGAGGCAGAATTCTTTCTTCTTCAAGAAAACTCAGTCTTTGCTCTTGAGGCCTTCCACTGATCGGATGAGGCCCACCCACACACTATATAGGATCATCTGCTTTACCTAAAGTCAACTGTCCTAAGTGTTAATCACATCTCAACATATACCTTTATAGAAACATCTAGACTAGTGTTGGACCAAACAACTGGTCACCATAGTCTAGCCAAGGGGACACATAAAATTAAGCATCACATCCCCTCACCTTAACAGGTATTCCTGAGAGCACACCCTTAATACATCACTTTTATATTAATCTTCATCTCAAACTCAGCTTCTAAGGGACCTGCACTAAGACCCACTGATTCTTTGTGTCCTGCTGCACTCCCTTGTTTGTCTTCGGCTTGCTTTTGTATTGCCTACCCTCCCCCTCCAAAAGTAAGTTCCTGGAGAGTGGGGTGTTTTCTGTCTTGCTTACTGCTATAACCCTAGTCCCTAGAACAAGACCTAGCACAGAGCACCTTGGCAGGTGTTTTGCCTGGTTGCTCTCAGCCTCCATTTCTACTCTGCTTTGTTCTGCTGTGTATTCCAGGGAGGCTTGGACCCTGTAACTGCATTTCTCGCCACGAGGCTTTCAGATAGGCTCCAACAATAGGGCAATGGTGGGAGATTAGCAGAAAGGAGGAGACCGGGGAGGCTCTTTTCCAGCTTTGGACTTGGGTTAGTGTCTCCCCAGCAGGCACAGAGGGCAACAGGGTGTTCCTGGCACTTCAAGCTCCTGCCTGTGAAGCTTCTTCCTCAGAGCCCGAGTAGCTCTCCAACATGGTCCTCGCACCGGCCTGCAGTGTAGCCCCGACATGGTCTCAGTTCTGGCCACCTTTGGGAAACCTCTATGGCTCAGAGCACCAGCTCAGCCTCCCCTCCTCCCAGGTTCTGGACTCTGGTAACACCACCTCTACCCTGCTGTTCTCCCATTCTTAGGGACAACAGCTTCTTCCTGCGGCACCAAGATCTGGGTTAACTCAAAGTCCCTCTTTTTTTTTTTTTTTTTTTGCTTCCCCAGCCCTTCTAGCACTATAGAGTCACTTTCCTATATTAAATTCCCTCTGTTTAAAATATCCAGAGAGGTGTATGTCTCATGACTGGATCCTCTCAACTCTGACTGATAATTTGGTCCTCAATAAATACTTGTTGGATGAATAAATTGTATTGCCACGCTAATGCTCTTAGAGCTCATAATTCTAAAGAAAGAAACATCTTTTCCAGCATCCAAAGATCAAATCACATGGAAGGACTCTGGTTGGCCCTGGTTGGGGCCTCCGTGCCTTGGACCAATCTCTCTGGGCAAAGGACTGGAGCACCCTGATTGGTCAGGCCTGACTCACAGACTCAGCCCTATAGCTCACAGCAGGTAGGGTATTGACATGGATGTCCCATCTGCACCACTTGGAGTGAGGGTGAAGGGCTTCACCAATGAAAGAGGGAGCTGGGCAGAAAAGAACCCCAACACTTCCCCACCATGATAACTTTACAATCTTCAGGGGGAAATAGACATATTGACAAACGATTATCATACGATGAGGTGAAGCACCAGTGTTCTAGGAGTACAAGGGAGCGTTTACTCTACAAAACACGTTCACATACGCTATATAATTTGTTTCTGATGATGCCAGCCACTGCGAAGTAAGCGTTTTCATTTTCATGAATGAGTGAATCTTCGGAATCTTCTCTGGCCTCTTGTGACGGGTCTGTTCTTTCCTTTTTGATTCAAAGCCTCATCTGTTCAGCTCCCTTGGCCCAGGTCACATCAGCCTTTGTTTTCTTTCTACTTCTGAATATCTCCGCTCCATTCCTTTTTGATGTAAAATCCTCTTAAAGGAGGAGTGATTACAAGCAAGTTTTCCCTGGTCCCATCACAACCATGGCATGTACAAAGCCCCCACTATGAGGCAGATACCGTACCAGATGTTTTGCACACATTCTCTCCTTTTCTTTACAACCTTACAAAATAGCACTAGTGTCCCAGAAAGATTGTGTGACTTGGCACAGGTATGTAGCTACTTTGTAATAGGATATAAATCCACCTCAGTCTGGCTCCCCCAACAGCAGCATTTCCCCTACGTTGTCTTTACACCAGTGGAGGAATGGTTGAAAGAACTGGGGATGTGTAACCAGCAGGACAACACACACAGGGGTGTCATTAATCATCCAAATGTCTAATGGGCTATGAGGTAGCAGAGAGAATTCATTGGAATTTTTGTGGCCCCAAGAGCCAGAAACGGCACCAACTATGTAAGTTAGAGTGAGATAAAGGTCTGCTCAATATAACCTAAATGGTAGAAGGTAACGTGGGTCTTCAAGGAGATAGTGATGGGGCAGGTTTTGAGAGATGTGGAAGAATGAGAAAATCCTGACTCAGGGAGCAGATTGGGTGGAGGTTTTTTAAAAGTCCTACGACCATGAAACCACTCCTTGCTTCCTGCTCACCCCATTTCCTGAAGTTACAATTCTGGCAAGGCTCCCCTAAGAATCTGGGTTAACTCCAGATGGTAAATTGATGAAAAAAAAACAAGTAACTCAAAATGACACACTGGTTGTTTAAGAAAACAAACCAACCACAAAACCATGTATTGATAATATAGACACACCATAGAGATGTTTTGCAAATTTTCACACAACTTTAAGCATCTTAGTCTGCCTGAGACTTCTCCAGACTTTTTAGTTTCATTTTATCATTTGAAACGTACTTCATGCTTATCCAGTTAAGACTAGACTGCTTGTTTGCAAAAATTTTACTGATTTTAATACTCCGCCTCAGACTCTACATGAATTGCCTGAGAAAAGGGCCCAATGGGGCTGAAGACAGTGGGGAGGGGACGGATGAGAGTGGAGGTGTCTAGTCTGTGCCTTGTCTGAGAGGCATCACAGCACGCTTCCTTCTGTGTCCCTCTGCCCCCGGGTCCATTACCTGGCTCTGCACCAAAGTAATGATGTGGTACTGTTTCGCCCTTCCCGAGGCAGGAGTCTGGCTTGTCCTTCACCTCAAGGAGAATCACCTGTAAGCGTCCACACTCCCATGTTTGGGACTGGAATCAAACTAACTTGGTCTTGGAGCTCAGGACTCCCTTCTTTCTTGTCTGTGGCATATGACAAACTCTGCAGATATTTCCATAGAACATACTTCTAAGTGCTGCTCAGGTGTGCTGTGGCCAAAGTTCCATTTGCAGGTGAGGAAACCTGTAGAGGTTCCATGTCTCACCAGAGGCTACGCAACCAATAACTGGTCACTTTAAAGCTGGCCCTCCTGACTGCTGGCCTGGTTCCTTGCCCTGCCCCACACAGCTCCTTCACAGGCTGCTCTGGGGCATGGTTGATGGAGGAGGAACCTGGGCTAAGCAAAGGCTGGGCTCTTGCTTCAGGATTGCTGTGGGTCTGCGACCCAGCTCTGATCACAGCTGGAGGCCTGGCCTCTGGTGCCCTTTATTCAAGTCACCCATCTTGACTCTCCTTTCTGATCCATCCCCTCTCCCCACCTTGGGTATATTCCAGCCTTGAGAGCTCTTTCTGGTCAGTGACGAGCAGGTAGCAGGTGCCGGGCCTGTAAAATCTTGTAGAGTCTGGGCTGGAGTCAATGTCACATATATGCAGAAGTTGTGGGAAAGCAGCAGTTTTGAGTACAGAGTACGCAGAGGGCCCCACTCTACGGTGAGAGCAGGACAGATGTCCAGAGGCACAGAGACAAGAGAGAGAAACTAGTGACCATGGCGACCTTGGTTCTTGAGGGCACCTCACTGTTCCACTCCAGTTCCACAAGGGACTTTACCACAGGCAATAGGGAGCCAAAGAGGGTTCAAGGGGATGGCAGAATTTCATGTAATCATTTTATTCCGTGTTCTGCCTCTCCTGCCATCTCACCTACTGCCCTTGCTGCTAAACCATACCTCCAGAAGTCAGATTCATCGGGAACTCAGTGGCTTTGGGAATGACTTCAGTGCCTTCAGCTTGGGAAATTCAGATTTTTGTCTGGATTCACCATCTCTCCAAAGCACAGGGTGGAATTCTTTCATTTAGAAACTGAGATGACACTTAACCAATTAGGCCTTCCCTTGTCCCTTCTATATTCTTGAACAACTTGCACCACAAGCCAGCTTGGCCGGTTACCATGGACACCACTGTCACTAGAATTGCGCCCGCGGGGCAGCAGCTAATAGCAAATTTAACCAGTTTCTTGTCTTCTAGGGAAGGCAGAGCTGGTGGGAACGCAGCTCTTCTCATCACTGTAAATAGTTTAGTGTGTAGGGCAGGGTGGTGATGGAAAGAGAAGAATAATTACTCCTTCAAAATGTCACAAACTAATGTTCTTGTTGAAACAAGGAATAAATTTTGACCAGTGGAACTGCGGTGATTATATTTGCTATGAAGTCACGAATATTTCAGAGTTGGATCATAATCAGTGTTAAGGCTGAGTTTTCCCTAAGATCTCAGCTTTTCTCAGGTGTCTGAGTATCTAGGAGTGATCAACATTTACAGAGCACTTATTGTAGGTACACTGCACACATTCTTTCATTTAATTCAGACAACTACACGGTGAAGTAGGTTCTCTTACTATTCCCATTTTATAGATGAGAGCATGTAGGCTCAAAGTGGTAAGGTCTCTTGCTAAGAGCACACAAAAAGTGAGCCTCCAAAACTCATGTCCCACCTGATTCCTCCAGGTAGGTGGGAAGTTTGAAAATACTTTTGAAAAAATACCTGTATGAAGTTTTGAAAATTCCTGAACCTATAGATCGTTCCTAGGCCCTGAACTTATTTCTCCTCAGTGACTGTACTGCCAAGGTCACAGCTTTGTCACACGGGAGATAGCCTAGCCCGTCACCCAAAGCTCTGGGCCTGGGCTCTTCCACAGTCTCTAGCCTGACACCCTGGGGCAATTGCCAAAGCTTCCCAAATCACAGTCTATAAAGTGGAGTGTTAATCCCCACTCTGCTCACTTCACAGGGATGTTATGAGTCTCAATCTATGTAAAAGCAAAAGTGTTTTGCAAACTGTATAAAGCCATAGGTGGGAATCTTCAACTCAAATCAACATTTTCTGAACACTTAGCTTGGGTTGGGAAATGTGCTAGGTGTCAGGGATATAAATACAAATGAATTAATGTAGGATTGTTTTTCAACAACAGTATTGAGCTGAGTTCCCATGGGCCAGGTACCATGCTATGCATTGGGAACGTGGCTATGTCTGAATCAGGGCCAGGTTCTATGCTCACAGAACTGCTCGTGGTGTGCAGAGAAGATAGATGTTCAAAACCTGAATTCAATAATGTTCCATGGGTGCTGTTAGGAGAACTATAGGTGCTATGGGAGCATTTAACAGGGAGTCCTAACCTGATGTAGGAGTCCAGCCTCCCTGAGGAAGTGATATTTAAGTGTCCTCTAGGAGCACAGAGACTAAGGGGGGAGTGGGTATATAAACCAATAAACACGGAGCTATGATAGATGGATAGAGAAGGAGAGAGGCGAGTCTTGCTACACCTGTATTAAAGTCAAGGCGGATTTATTACCCAATCCTGAGTGTTGCTGTCACAGTTTGGAAACATCCAGAAAAATTTCCATAGGAATACATATTTAAATATGTGACTGTAAGTAGGTGACTAAGACTCAAAATAGCAACCAACAAAAAAATTGTGGGAATATTTCCTGCTTTACCTTCTCCTCTCTCTCTCTCACACAGACACACATCTGGTTAATCCGGCAAGTAAAATGTAAGATGTTCACCATGGTCTCCTAACCCAGACCATACTGACTTCGAGTATCTCATTATCAGATCTTGACGATTTATATAGATTTATATATAAAATAAAGGGAAAACTCACTTTCACTTTTTCACTGTGAAGCTTTTCATGCATTGAAGACAAGAGACCACGCAAGATTTCTAAGGAATCCCTGCCCCATTCTGCAACTTCCAGCCCTGAGAATCTGTGAGGTTGGTTACAGTTAGAAAGTGAGGCACTTTGAGGGTTGGTGAGATAGCCTTGGGGCAGGGCCAGAAGCGTTGCCTTAATCTTATCTTCTCCATTAACTTGTAGGATGGTCCTGGAGAAGTCACTTCCCTCCCCAAGCCTCAGTTTCCCCATCTATAAATAGAGGAAGTTGAGAAAGTCCTTTTGACCTAGTTTTATGAATTTATGAAAAGGACTCTTAATCTCCCCAGGCTAATGCGGGTCCCTGTGTTATAATCCCTGTGTATAATTCCCTGTTAGCACTTATCCTTGTCTCTACTTTTTCTCTTTAAAAAAAAAAATCTATTCATCTATCTCCATTAGTGTTTGCCCTCCCCCAAAGACTTGACCTTCAGGAGAGCAGAGACTCTGCTGTTCGCCACTGTTCTCAGGTGTTTTAGCCTGTACCTGGCACAAAGTAGGAGCTCAATAAACATTTGTTGCCCGAATGTTCCCAGGGAGCACTCATCCCCACCCAGCCCTGCTGGCTTGACACCAGTGAGCACTGGGGTTTTCTAACAGGTGTCTGTGAAAAGCTCTGTGCTGACAGATGTGTGGAGCTTTGTGACATTCCAAAGGATCATGACAGTGTCTTTGAAATAATTACAAACCCAAGCCCCTGTTCCAAAAAACACTCCTGTCCTTTCTAAGGCCACGGAAGAAATGAGACCAGAGTCAAAAGGTCATTCAGAATGAAGTCAGTTGCCACCCATCGTGTGACAGTTGGGATTAGCAAACCCTAATGTGGAATTTTTCTTCAAAGTCAAGAGTTGTCAAACATTGTGAAATCAGCACTTCTTATAGTGATTTATGGAACTGAACCCCTTTGATTTCCTTTTGTAAACCATGACTTCCACTGTATTCATTCATTTGCTCATTTGTTTGGACAGTACTTCTCTTTAGGCTCTACCGTGTACCAGACCTTGAGCAGAGCATGGTGAGGGCCATAAAGATGGATGTGTGCCAGGAGTCCATGGCCAAATAGAGGGAAGAGCATCCACCCAAGAACTGCAAGGCTGATCTAAGAGGTCAGTATCTGTGAGCCCATTTGATTAAAGTCTGTCTCTTGCTACTAAACACTAAGTCCCAGGAAACCAGGGACTAATTTTTTTTCTTTGTCTTGCTCAATATTGAATGGTGCTTGGTACCTAGCTAGTAGGAACTCAGTATATAGTTTATATAGTTGCAGAATGAGGGCAGTAATGTTCTCTAAAAGAGATCCAAAAAGTGCTATGGGGACTGAAGAGGTAGAGCTTAGTCTCAGCAGGAGAAATTACCTGATCAAAACTGAGAGGGACCATTGAGGTTAGTGCTTCCTGTAGCCAGTCTCAGCCCCATTTTACAAATGAGCAAAGTGTCACAGAGAGAGAAAGTGATTTGCCCAGGGTCACACAGTTGTCCTCCCCCCTATTCACGTGTTGAAGTTTTAACCCCCAGTACCTCAGAAGGTGACAGTATTTGCAAGTAAGGTCTTTAAAGAGGCAAGTAAATTAAAATGCAGTCATATGAGTGGGCCTTAATCTATCTGACTAGTGTCCTTATAAGAAGAGGGGATTAGAACAGAGATACATAACGGAGGGGAGACCTTGCAAAGACACAGGAAGAAGATGCCTATCTACCAGCGGAGGAGAGAGGCCTCAGAAGAAACAGTCTGCTAGTATAACACCGTGATCTTGGACTTCTGGCTTCTGGAATTGCGAGAAAGTAAACTTCTGTGGTTTAAGCCCCCCAGTGTGTGGTACTTTGGTACAGGAGCCCTAAGGGAACTGCTACCCACAGTACGTGATGGCAGAGTCAGGATGAGAGGCCAGGTCTGCTTTCTTCTCTATGAAGCCTTGCCTAATGTCTCATCCTGGCCCTTCCAAATTAAATGCTCACGGCTCTGGCTCTCCCAGGAAGTTGCTTACTCTTCTATTTGTCCTTCCGTGTATCATAGAAGTTGATGACACACCTATCCAACTGTCTGTCCATCCTCTCAACAAAATTATACTTACCATTGTCCATGTCCCAGTGCTGTGCTGGGCACTGAGAGTTCAGAGATGGATGCCTGGGCACCCACTTTTGCCCTAACCAACCCTGTTTTAGCTCTTGTTACCACATCCTTCTTACTCCTTCAAAGAATTAAGGCTCTAGTTTAGGCCAGGGAAAGGTAGGTGAAAGAGAGATACGTGATAGCTCTCTGCAAAATCCCAAGGGACACTACTCTGTGCAGGAGATATTACCAGAAGACAGTAGTAGTTCCAGAGCACAGAACGGTTCATTGGGGCCCGTTACAGGAGACAACAGGAGGATGTTCCAAGAGAACAAGTTTTTTGTCCTTTTTGCTTATGGCCTCAAAGAGGGTGGGCTTCTGGGGCAACTCAGGGCTGCTCTGCCCAACAGGCAGGGTACTATGATAATAATGATAATGATAATGATAACAATAATAATAATAGAGTTTAAAAATTTTTTACCATTATATTGTATTATGGTATTTATTATGGGAAAACCCAGCACTTTGTTGGATTTCCAGACACTTATTTTATGATTAAAACTATTTTTATAGAATAAGGGAGTCATAGTGTTTTCCGTTCCTTTCCAGTTTAGCTTTTAAAGGTCTTAATCCGGTTCGGTTTGGCAACAGATACATTAAGGAATAATTACAAAGGTGGTGTTAAGTGCTGGGCTAGAAAACGCCAGTGTTTTCTGGGGTCTGAGGTAGGAGAGCCCCATTGCCCCACTGGAGTTCCCAAGGGCAGGAACCTGAACAGTTTAGACGCCAGTTCCTTCAGTCCACAAAAGGGCGTGGAGAATGCAAGTGGGGGGCTCTTGCCCAATCTTTCCCTAGCCTGAGCAGTGAAACGCACATATTTTCTCTTTCGTATGAAGAAATCAGAGGCCCAGATGATGGCAGTGGCTCACTCAAGATCACAAAAGTGGGGAGTGGCAAATGTTTTAATAGTTAACATTTATTGACTCCTTACTATATGTCAAACACTGACTGAGGAGCTTTGCACGTTTTCTCTCATTTAATTCTCCTGACAATCTGTGAAGTACCCTCGTTTTTCCCCATTTCACAGATGAGGAAGTAAAATAAGAGACTTTCACAAGGTTAGCTCGCTATCTATTAGCTAAGTCTGCATGTGCTCTCAGTAGGTGGTGGGGTGACTTTGGAATAACAGCCTGATCCTGGACCTGTGTGGGGGGCACGTTGAGGCGTGAAGGGCCGGTGTACGCCAACCCCGGCTAGCACTGCGCGGTCTTGGCCTGCGGCTGGAAGCACACGGCGGGGGCGGGCCAGGGGCGGGGCCTCCGACGCGCTGGTCCCCAGAAGCTTCAGCGGAAAGTCCCGCCCCCAGCCTAGGAGCGCAGGGATTGGCTCTCCCGAGGGCGATTGGCGGCTGCGGCGGAGGCGGGGCCACAAGCAGGAAGTGGGAGTAAAGGCGGCTCGAGGCGAGGTGGCCGGCAGGTTGCTGCGGCCACTTTGCCGTGTCGCCGCCGCCAGTGGCGAGATGGAGGGGCCGGGCCTGGGCTCGCAGGTGAGTGCGGCCGGATGCTGGCCGTCTTGGGGCGGTGAGAGCGGCGGCGGCCGTGGGGAGAGGGAGGGCGTAGGTGTGAGGCGGCTCCCAAGAGGGGCCTCCGGGGGCGGAGGGGCCTGGGCTGGGAAGGAGGAAGCAGGGAGACTCCGAGAATGATGCTGGGAATTCTCTCCGAGACGACCGGAAAGAAAAGGCGAGGACGTACGGGTGAGTGCCCTACGGGCCCTCCATCCTCCACGGTGGCCCAGGGCGCCCCCTGGGGCTGGTACCCTGGTGCCCAGTTAGGGACCGCTGAGGGGCCTGAAAGGGAGTGTGGCCCTTCCTAGGAGAGGTGTCAGGTGACACACCTGAGTTGGACCAGCCTGTCTTGACCTTGGCCTGGAATCCATGCAGTTCTCTTGATTTCTTTTTTTCGGTGGAGTTGCCTGGACACCTTCCTTCGCCCCACCCAGCCCTATTCTGGTTCTTGCTCCCACTTCTTGCCTACTCCAAAGAACTGAGGCTGTTAGTTTAGGCTGGGGAAAAGGTGGGTGGAAAGAGGTACGTGATAGCTCTCTGCAGAACCCCAAAAGACGCTATTCTGTGGAGGAGATACTACCAGAAGCCAGATGTAGTTCCAGAGAAGAGAACGGGCCAGTGGGGGACGTTACAGGAGATAACAGGAGGACGTTCCGAGAGAAAAAGATATTTGTCTTTTTTGCTTATGGCCCTCTTCCAGTTCCTAGAGTGCTGACAGGCATATTGTAGCTGTTCACTTAATATTTGTTGAATAAATGAAGAATATCCAGATTCTGCCAACATGTAGTGAGTGCTTAGCTTATGCCAGCTGCTTTTATATGCATTATTTTATTACGGAATTGAAGCATCCTTGAGATGATATGATCTCTTTTTTACTGGTGGGAAAACTGAAGCTGTCTCCAGTTGGAGTGAGTTAGGTAGATTTTCTGTCCTTAATGGGATCCAAGCAGTTTGAGATGACTGGATGAGTTAGCTTCTAAAAAAAAAGTCTTTCCATTCCTTAGAGTGTTTCTCATGCTTCCCCATTCCTGTCCTTCTTTCAACAGTCTGATATAGGTTTAAGAGAAAGAATAAAATGTGGAGAATTTAAGTTGTTCTTATCATATTAGGTATTCTAGCACTTTGACAGAAAAAAAGATTGCCAGCTGACTGGATTTTACAAAAGGGTGTAGAATCTTCACATGCAAACTATGTCTTGTTCTTTTTCTCAGAGTATCTCAAGGAAAAGTTGATAGGAGTAACTATCATATCTTAATTGCTGCCACTCATTTTCAAAAGCCTTCAAGTACTTAAAGTCCACTCCCTCATGCTGAAGGGAAGATATCCCTGCCCAAATTTCATGACAGATGGAGGAAGAGAATGATTCAGAGGTTGAAATTAATGGGGCAAGGTAGAGTAGTCATTGTTCATAATAATTGTTGTTGTTAATAATAATAATTGTTTTTCAGTAATAAAGATTTCACCTGTATATGGTGCTCTTCAGTTTGCAAAATAATTTCCCTATTCTTGATCACTCTGACCCTGTGAGTTGGGGAGAGATTGTTATTCTAGTCATTTGTTAAAAGTCAAATAGCTGCTAAGTGGTCGAGCCAAGACTTCATTCTCCTAGGTGTTGGGCACTGTTACAGGTGCTAGAGATAAATCAGTGAATATAACAGATAAAAACATTCCTGCTCTGGTTGAATTTGGTTCTTCTGATTCCACTTTCAGTGTTGTTGGGTTTTGCTGGAATTTGCTATGTCATCTGTCCCCTTGTTTCCTCTCTGACCTCATTTCTTTTTACTACTTTCTTGTTTGCTTAATCAGCCCCAGCCACACTGGCCTTAAGACCTTTGTACTTACTCTTCAACTCTGTCTGGAGTACTCTTTCCTCGAATACCCACAGGGCTTATTCCCCCACCACTTTAAGGTTTTGACGCAAATGTCACCTCAGTGCGGCAACCTCTTCTCCTCATTACCACTACCAGCAACATTTCCTAGTCTCTTTTCTTCTTTTATATTTCTCCTCAACAATTAATACCATTTAACATACTTCTTTGTTTTGTTTGTTGTCTCTTTCCTTCCACTGAATGTAAATTCTATGAGGGCAGTGATTTTTTTTTGTCAGTTGTGTTGACTGCTGTGTGCCTAGCTTCTAGAACAGTGCCTAGCACTGGTGGGTACTCTGTAAACAATTGTCCAATGAATGAACGTGGAAACGGAACTCTGGCACTTCTGTTAATGTCCTGAGAAATTTTAATAGTTATCTATTGGATCTCTCTTTGTTTTATTTGATAATCTGGCACGATAGTGACCCTCATAAGAGTTTGAATATGATTTTTTAGATCTTGGGTTTCTCTTCAATTAATGCCCACTGTAACTTTAACAGTACTTATTTACTATTTAGAAAAAATAATATGATTCATGATATCTCTGTGTGAAAAATATTGTGTGATCCCTTATCTCTTAAAATTGTTCTGGTTGTCTTTCTTTCTTTCTTTTTTTAAGTGTTCTGGTTTTCTGTCGCTGTGTAAAAACTACCCCAAAACATAGTGGTGTAACACAGCCATTGTCATGTTCATGGACTGTGTGTCAGGAATTTGGACAGGGCATAGCAGGGATGGTTTGTTTCTGCTCCACTGTGTCTGGAGCCTTTGCTAGAAAGACTCATAACCTGGGATACCTAATAGTTGGGGTTGGTATCATCTGATCATGTCTTCACTCACTTATCTGGCAGTTGATGTTGACTTTTAGCAGGGACACCTACATGTGGCCCCGGGCCTCTGCGCAGCATAGTAGCTACGTTCCAAGAGTGAGCATCTCAAGAAACAGAAAGAGGAAGCTGCCAGTTTCTCAGTCCTGGGCCTGCAAACTGGTGGAACATCACTTGTGGTATTTTATTAGTGAGGCAGTCACAGAGCTCAGATTTGAGAGGAAGGGACACAGACCCTCTCCTTTCAATGGAGAAGTATCAAAGAATTTAGGGACTCTATTGTAAAAATCACCACAGATGTATCCATATCTCTCTTACATAGTTTTCATAATATCTTGTTCTCCCCTGTGAAGGAGGGTGTTCAGCTAGCTACATGTTTCTTTCTTGGTATCCTTTTTACTTTTTTTTGAATCTTGCCTGTTGTGTTCACTGTCATATCCCGTGTCTAGAGCAGTGCCTGGCACATAGAGGGCATTCAGTAAATATCTCATGAATGAATGAATGAGTTGCAGCAGGAATTGTGTCTTATTCCCTAATTACCTCATACAGATCTTCATCGAGTTACATTGGGGTTACATCCAATAAACCCGTCATAAGTTGAGAATGCATTTAATACACCTAACCTACTGAACATCATAGCTTAGCCTAGCCCACCTTAAACACGTTCAGAACACTTTAAATGAGCCTATAGTTGGGTAAAATCATCTAACACAAAGCTATTTTATAATAAAGTATTTAATATCTCATGTAATTTATTGAACACAGTATTGAAAGTGAAAGAGAATGGTTGTATTTGGGTACACAATGTTCGGAAGTCTTTGTCAGTGCACATTTCAATAATGACTGTTGTAACAGCTCCTCTTAGACCCATACAGCATTAACGTGGAAGGAACTTTATAGCTATATTAACCTGCTCCTTCCATTTTAGAAATGTAAAAACTGAAGCCAAAAATAGGGTAGATGATTAGCCGCCATCATTCAGGCAGCATGAAATCTGAGACTTTGGCTTTGTTCTCAAGGGGTTTGCATTTCAACATGGTAAAAATGAAACAACTAGAGAATACTAAAAAAATAAATAAAAAATAAAGGGTTTTTTTTGGTAACTGGAGAGTAATTTCTAAGAAGGATTTTTTAGTATCTTGACATAAACTTTGCTTCAGTCTTGGCGACGGGAACATATGGTTGTTTTCTTAAACATCTTTATGTGACTGTCTCCAAAGCTGACCTCCCAAAAGCAGGTCATTCCTTTTCTCACCTGTAGCTCTTGTAAAATTTTGTGAGGGTGTGATACCTAGAGCAAAGGAGAGAACGTAGAGCTGTGGTCTCTAAGCTGTTTTGATCATGCGTTCCAATCAGTAAAACAGTTTTGAGCTTGTACCCCTAGAGTAAAACCTTACCATAATGTGAATGGGATCCCAAATTTTCATTTTTGTAAAGCATCATGTATTGTGAGATTAATGGATGATAAATGAAGGCTGTGCTATAAGCTGGCCGGGAGCTTGGCTCCAGACGCACAGTCCAAATCACCCAGGTACTGACTGCAGTTTGTCATCACTTGTTGGCAATTGATCACTCTAACTTACACACTGATGGGATGATTTTGTGTCATGTGGTTGGCTGGGACTTAAAAAAGTTCAGCTTCCATCCATTTGAGGTACGTGGGGGCTGGGGGTAGGAGCCACTTGCCGAATTTGTATCATGACAGGGCATGTTATTGTAAGATTTGGCAGTATGTTTCTAAATTATGTTCATTGATTGATAGCTCAATATATACTAGTGGTAAGGTTTTGAATTAAAGATAATAAATAGAAACCTCTTTCAAATTAGCCTTTTTGATAATTTTGATTTTTTTTTGGAGGGAGGCTGGTTTTTTGTTAGATCACATTAAATTGTTTTTGTTTTTACTTCAGGTGATACTGAAGATACTATGCATAGACATGTCAGCTTTGCCATTTTCTTGTTTGCTTGGACTTATGCTATTATTACTGTCCTACTTCATGGCTTCTTTGTAGGAATCGGTTTAAGCCACTTGCTTATTTTGGGAGGGGTAACTTAGTTAAAGTTAGATAATTTCACTTGAAAATTAACTTACCCTCATGTATACTGCAGTATGCTGAAGGTCCCCCTGTCAAGCCCTCTGGGTGGTAGAACTTTTACTCTGCCCCCAGGTCACCTTGTAAACAGACTGTAAGGAGTGACTCGCTTGACAAACAAATTGAGAGACGCTGGCAGTGCTAAAATTAGTAAAGCTTAAAGAACTGGATTTGTAAATTTTTGTGATGTTCCCCCCCCTTTTTTTTTAAAGATAAAAGTCATTATAATAGAAGCTTTAATATGTTCTTCCATTACCCAATGGGTCACTGCATATATGGCCTTGAGTGACCTTGCCCGGCTTTGGAGACGACTGACTTCGAAAACAGGCTTTGAGTTTGTATATAATTTTTTAGGTTTTACTCTGATTTGGATTTCGGCAAAAAATGATGATGTGAACAGAAGGTACCTCCTGTTCTTTAGTCTTTACCACCCATTTTTGGCCTTAATCACATGTTGCCTTCCATTATCATTTTACTCTGTTTGTCTCTGTTGGATTCTATTAGACTCAGACTCCTGGAGGATAGACACCCATGACTTTCGTGCTTCTAGCATAACACTTTGTACGCCATAAATACACAATAATTAATTGCTGAAAAAACAAATGCTCCTAATTGTGGATATTCTTTACATTGAAAGATGTAATCTTCAACTTTCTACATGAAAAATGAAGCTGATGTCCTTAATGCTTTAAGGCATTATGAGAAGCAACAAATTGGTATCTGTGGAATGCGTCAATTTTCTGTGATGAAAAATCTGTTTAAAAACAAAGGGTTAATCTTCTTAACATAACAAATGGGAAAAGATATACCATCCAACTAGGAAAAGAGTAGACTATGAAAAAGGAGTCCACGAAAGAAAAATATGAGAGCCAGTAAACGTAACAAACACACTCAGATTCATTAGCAACTAGGGGCATGCAGATGAAAAACAAGATGCCATTTTTTAGCCATTGGACTGGCAAGACTGTAACATGACTGAGAATGTTCAGTTATGGAAAGGTTTGTAGGGAAAAAAGAACATTTACATCCTTGCTGTTTGGTGTGTGAAATGGGGAAAGTAGTTGCTCAGTATCTATTTACGTTTAAATGCATATATTTCCTGACCTAGCAGTCCTCCTTTGGGGAATCAATGCTGTAGAATTGGACAGGGATTCACTGTAGCATTCTTTATAGAAGTGAAGGCTGAAATCAGCCTGCATCTCTGGAGCAGCACCAGGTATAGGGGCGCTGACCCCCCCCACAGTTAAAAAATCCTGTGTGTAGCTTCTCCCTAAAAACTCAACTAATACCTGCTTTTGACCAGAAGCCTTACTGATAACATCAAGAGTTGATTAACACATATTTTATATGTTATATGTATTATATTCTGTATTCTTACAATAAAGTAAGCTAGAGAAAAGAAAATGTTAAGGAAATCATAAGGAAGAGAAAATACATTTCAGTACTACACTGTATTTATCAACAAACATCTGTGTGTATGTGGGCCCATGTAATTCAAACCCATGTTGTTCAAGGGTCAACTATATATACAATGGGGTGTAGGATACACCAAACTCCTAATAATAGTATCTCTATTGCTCCAAGATTGGAAGGAAAATAGTCTGGATTTGCTTACCCTTTGTTCACTTTTATATTGCTAGATCTTTAAAATGGATGTGAATCAAAATTAAAAAAATTAATGTTGATGTAAAAAGTAGATTGATCACTCTGTCAATTTTAACTCCCATCTCCTATGTACTGACACTCTAACTGATTTAAGTTCAGGACTACCCAGACCTTTATTAAAAAATAGGTTGTCTTTGATCCTCAAGGTAGAAATTTAAGAATTAAAAAAAAGAAGTTGAATTGTCACAAGAGGTGGGGGGAATGACCTTAAATTATAGTAATTCTGAGTATAGTTCAACTCTTGCTCAGCAGCTAGTCTTTTTTCCAGTTGGATATAATTATAATTGCTGTGATATGATGAAAAGAATCCTAAAGTAATGTTCTTATTTATGTTTTAATCTAACTACCTATATGTTTATTTTTAGCTGTGTGTGAGTATGCTTGTGTGTAAAGATTGTCAAGTAGGGGGGAGGTTGAATTCACCAGATAAAGCAGAACTTACCTATTCAAAAGAGCATTTGTGGTTCTGGTTCTGAGTAAGATGGAGTAAGCACCCTCCACCCTGCCTATCCCACTGAAGGCACTGGGCAGAATATAAGTAGCAGCTATTTAAGGATTCTGGAAAGTAAATTGTAACAGGGAGATTGGGGGGAAAGACCAGAATTCAAGAAACCACTGAACCAGGAGCTAATTTACGTTTTTTTGTTTTGTTTTTTTTCCCACTGGGTCCCCTTCCCTGTTCCCCACCATGCCTGAACTTGAACCATGGAGTTGAGCATCAGTGCAGACAGAGCGCTCCAGGAGAAGCCCTCTAGTTCAAGTTCAAGGGACAAGAAGGAGGTCTGGCAACACAGGCTCCTGAAACTCTGTGGGAGGAGAACTTCCTCTTTGAACAGAGGAGTTGTGGCACCAAGACAGCTGTTCTTAGAAGTGACACCCAAAGCATGATCCATAAAAGAAAAAAATTGCTAAATTGGACTTCATCAAAATTGAAAATTTGGGACTTTTAAGAAATGGGAAGATAAGGTATAGGCTGGGAGAAAATGTTTGCAAATCTAGACACAAGAGGACTTGTGTCTGGAATGTATAATGTTAAGAACTCTCAAAACTTAACAGTAAGAAAACAAACAGCCCAATTAAAAAATGGGTAAAAGACAATTCACCAAAGAAGATATACAGATGGCAAATAAGCACATGAGAAGATACTCAACTTCAGCTATTAAGGATATGCAAATTAAGACCATCATGAGCTACCGCTACTTATCTATTATACTGACCATACCAGATGCCAGTGAGCATGGAGAGCAGTTGGAACTCTCCTACGTGGCTAGCGGCAATGCAAAGTGGTACAGGCACTCTGGAAAATAGTTTGGCGACTTCTTATAAATTCAACATATACTCACCAGATGGCCAAGCAGTCTCACTCTTAGAGAAGCAAAAACATATGTTCATACAAAAGCTTTGTACATGAATGTTTATAGCAGCTCTACTTAAAATTGCCAAAAGCTGGAAACAACTTGCCTGGGTTGTTTGAATGGATAAGCTGTGATACATTCATATTATGGAATACTATGCAGCAGGGAAATAACTATGAATAACCCAGAACCACTTGAATGAGTCTCAAAAAGCTTATGTTAAGTGAAAGAAACCAGTCTTAGAAGATTATATGCTGTATAATTCCATTATATGACACTCTGGGAAAGATGAAACTAGTGATGAAGAACATATCGGTGATTGCCAGGAGTTGAGGTATGGGGAGGTTGTGACCACAAAGCAGTATCCCAGCAGAGTTTCTTGAGGTGTTGGAACTGTCCTGTATCTTGATTTTGGTGGTGGTTATACAATTCTACACGCAATGTGTTAAAATTCATAGAACTACATACCAAAAAGTCAATTTTATTGTAAGTTAACTTAAAAGAAGAAAAAAGCATTTGCCCCTTCAGTAAACCCATTGAGGGGCTGTAGACTTATTTCAGTAAAACTATCATTTCTTAAACCTTTTTTGGAACTCCTGGGGAATTGACTTAGGCACATTATTTTAAATATCTTCAACTTTTCTATTCCTAATGTGTATCCTTTGAGGATGTTTTGTTTTTGTTTTGTCTGTAAACAGTGAAAAGCTGTTCAGAGAGACAGGTCTGATGAATAAGGTGGGTGAAGGCTGGGTAACAACTTAATGGTAAAGAACAAGAGGGAATGATTAATTAGCCAATTTCGATTTCTAGGAATGGTTTGCTAGATATTTGATGTGAACTTCCCCCCTTGAACTAAAAATGCTGGGTATGGTATTTTATTTTATTATTATTTTTTAAGGATTTTATTTATTTGAGAGAGAGAGTGCGCGTGCGTGCGTGCATGCATGTGCATGAGTGGGGGGAGGAGCAGAGGGAGAGGGAGGTCTGAGAGAATTCCAAGCCAACTCCCTGCTGAGTGCAGAGCCCAGCCTTATGCAGGGCTCCATCTCAAGACCCTGAGATCCTGACCTGAGTGGAAATCAAGAGTCGGATGCTTAACAGACTGAGACACCCAGGTGCCCCAGTATTTTATATTTTATATTTTTGATGCTATTGTAAATTTTATCAAAGATTCCTTAGGTCTCCTATATGTGATCATGTTGTCTACAAATAAAGATGGACTTGCTTCTTTTCTAATCCATATGCATTTTGCTTCTGTTCCTTACTCTATTCTGTCTAGGACTTCAGTACAATGTTGATTAGAAGCTGGGCGCCTGGCTGCCTTGGTCCTTGGTGCATGGGACTTGATCTCAGGGGTGTGAGTTTGAGCCCCACGTTGGGCAGAGAGAGAGCCTACTTTAAAAAAGTGGTGATAGTGAGCATCCTTGCCTTGTTTTCAGTCTTTAGAGTTAAAGCATGCAGTCTTTTGTCATGAAGTGTGTGGTAGCTGTAGATTTCTTACAGTGTACCTGTTTATCAGGTTGAAGAAGTTTCCTTCTTTCCCTGGTGTGCCGAGAATCTTTATCCAAGAGTTTTTATTATGCATGGGTGTTGCATTTTGTCAATTGCTTTATTCTACTGAAATGTGTATATGCTTTTTTCCCCTTTATTCTGTTAATATGGGGAGTCACTTGATTTGTTTTAAAGTGATTAAGCTTGGTCGTAATATATATTATTCTTTTTACATATTACTTGGTACACTTTGCTAATATTTTGTTTAAGGATATTTGTATCTATGTTTATGAAGGATATTGAATCTGTAGTTACTTTTTTGTTTTGTTTTTTTACTTGTAATGTCTGTTGATTTTAGTATCAGGATAATGCTGCTTCCTAAAATGAGCTGAGAACATTTCCTATAATTTCTGAAGGAGTTGGTATCCTTTCTTCTTTAACTATTTTGATAGAGTTCAGCAGTTAAAGGTTATATGGGGTTGGGGTTATTTTGTTTTGTTTTTTTTATTGGAAAGTTTTAAAATTATTCAATTTCTTTAATAGCGAGAGTGCTACTCATGTCTTTTTAAGACCGTTTTGATAACTTGTGACTTTTGAGGTATTTGTGCATTCATTCCATCTAGGTTGAATTTATTGACATAAAAGGTATTCACAGTATTGCCTTATTACCCTTTTAATTTTCATAGGCTCTTGTAGTGTTAGCCCCTTTTTAAGCTTGCTATTTGTCAATGACATCTTCTTTCTTGATCGGTTTGACTAGAGGTTTATCAATTTTATTGATTTATTCTTTACAAAGAGCAAGTTTTTGTTTTCAGTGATTTTCTACATTGTTTTTCTGATATTTCATGAATTTCTTCTGTCTTTGTTTACTGCTTTCTTCATTCTATGTTGGTTTTTTAAAAAGATTTTATTTATTTGAGAGAGAGAGCATGAGGGGGGGGGGCGGTCAGAGGGAGAAGCTGACTCCTGCTGAGCAGGGAGCCCGATGCGGGACTCGTCCAGAATCACAACCTGAGTGGAAGGCAATTGCTTAACCAACTGAGCCACCCAGGCGCCCCCGTCTACGTTGATTTTAATTTTCTTTCTCTAGATTATTATCTTTTTTTTTTTGAAGACTTTGTCAGAGAGAGAGTGAACACACACACAAATGGTGGGTGGGGGGCATAGAGGGGGAGGGAGAGAGGGAGAGCATCTCCAGCCGACTCTGCACTGAGCATGGAGCCTGGCGTGGGGCTCGATATCATGACCCCGAGATCATGACCTGAGCCAGTTTGACACTTAACTAACTGAGCCACCCAGGTGCCCCTCTTTCTCTAGATTCTTTTCTTTTTCTTTATTAAGATTTTATTTATTTATTTGACAGAGAGTTAGCGAGAACAGGAACATAAGCAGGGGGAGTGGGAGAGGGAGAGGCAGGCTTCCCGCTGAGCAGGAAGCCCGATGCAGGAGATGCAGGACTCGATCCCAGGACCCTGGGGCCATGACCTGAACCGAAGGCAGACGCTGAACGACTGAGCCACCCAGGAGCCCCATGTATGCTTTTATATTTAAAGCAAGTTTCTTGTAAACAACCTATAGTTGTAGTATTTTTGTTTTGTTTTTTAAAATCCACTCTGGCAATCTGTGTATTTTTTTTTTTAGATCATTTGCACTTAACATGATTATCAATATAGTGATTAGGTGAAAATATATCACCTCTATGTTTTTCTTTTTCTTTTTCTTCTCTGTTCTTTGTTCCTTTTTTCCTTGCCTTTTTCTTTTCTTTTTTTTTTTTAAGATTTATTTATTTATTTATTTGACAGAGAGAGAGAGAGACAGCGAAGAGGGAACACAAGCAGGGGGAGTGGGAGAGGGAGAAGCAGGCTTCCCGCTGAGCAGGGATCCCGATGCGGGGCTCGGTCTCAGGACCCTGGGATCATGACCTGAGCTGAAGTCGGATGCTTAACTGACTGAGCCACCCAGGGGCCCCATATTTTTGTTTTGTTTCTTTTAAGATTTTATTTATTTATTTTAGAGAGAGCACAAACAGGGGTGGGGAGGAGAGGGAGAAGCAGACTCCCTGCTGAGCAGGGAGCCTGATGTGGGGCTCTATCCCAGGACCCTGGGATCATGACCTGAGCCGAAGTCAGGTGCTTAACTGACTGAGCCACCCAGACACCCCTTTTCTTGCCTTTTTAAAAAATATTAATTGGGTGTCTTTAGCATTTTATTTTGTCTCTGCTCTTGGCTTATTACTTATGCCTTTTTACAGGTTGCCCTTGGGTTAACATTATACACTTTACCTACCTGCAACTACTATTATAGTGTCTTATAACTATTATAGCATCTTTTACAAGTACACTTAAAAGTATGCTTCCATTTCTCTCCTTTCATCAAGAAATTAAAAAATGAGAAAAAGTCTGTTATGTTTACCCACATAGTTATACATATTTAAAGGTACTCTGTTCTGTTGTATTGTTTTAGATTGCCATCTGGTATTATTTTCATTTAAGCCTGAAGAACTTCTTTTATCATTTCTTTTAGTATAAGTTTGCTGGCAATTTTCTCATCTTTTATTTGTCTGAAAAAGTGTGTATTTCACCCCCAGTTTTGAAGAATAGTTTTGCTGGTGTTTCAGGTTTGCAATTCTCTCAGCTCTTTAAAGCTGTGTTTTGTGTTCTGGCTTGCCCTTACTGATAAGAAGTCTGAATTCATTCTTATCTTTGTTCTTTTGAACATAATGTGTCTTTTTCCTTAGGCTGCTCTTAAAATTATCTCTTTGGCTTTGGCTTTTAGTGATTTGATTATAATATGCCGTTGTGTACAGTTTTGAGGTTTATCCTGCTTGGGTTTGTTGAGTTTCTAGGAGCTGTGGGTTTATAATTTTCACCAAATTTGGAAGATTTTGGCTATTGTTTGGTCCAAATATATATATATTTGATATATAATATATATATTAGGAAGCTTGCACGTGTGAGTCGGGGGTGGGAGGGGCAAAGGGAGAGGGAAAGAGAATAGGAGAATCTTAAGTAGGGGCGCCTGGGTGCCTCAGTCGTTAAGCGTCTGCCTTCTGCTCAGGTCATGATCCCAGGGTCCTGGGATCAAGCCCCGCATCTGGCTCCCTGCTCCCCGGAAGCCTGCCTCTCCCTCTCCCACTCCCCCTGCTTGTGTTCCCTCTCTCGCTGTGTCTCTCCCTATCAAATAAATAAATAAAATCTTAAAAAAAAAAAAATCTTAAGTAGGCTCCATGCTCAACAAGGAGCCCAACGTGGGGCTTGATCTCACGACCCTGAGATCATGACCTGAGCCCAGATCAAGAGTTGGATGCTTAACTGACTGAGACACCCAGGCGCCCCAGTCAAATATTTAAAAGCATTTCCTCCTCCTTTCCTGAGACTCCAGTTATACATATTCAAGAACTCGATTTATTGGGAGGTTAGGGGATATCCTTAGGGTGTGTCTGCCACAACTTCCCAAAGCAGAGGCCTGGTGACCTTCCCACTGTGTCAGTATCCATTACCCCCCCCCACCTGCTACAGGTCGTAAGGTCCAATTGTGCCTTTGCAGGTGACCTTTGTTTTATGACAAAATAATTTTCTCATAATGAGCATCTCATCTTAGTGAATAGAATTAAGATGAAAATCTTCCCTAGGATATACCTGTAAGACTGAAAGAAATTCTAATTTAATGACATAGATACAGTTGACAGTAGTAAATGCTTCCTTATGTAATTGAATGTGACATTAATTCTCCTACTATACTTTGTCAAATTACTCTTATTCTTCAGTGCAGGAATCACGGCCATGGCCCCCACCCTCCAGGGTTTGGTCGACATGGAATCTGTGCATCTGAAAGCAAAGAACTTGCCAAAGCGAGAGAGGCTCTTCCTCTTATAGAGGACTCTAGTAACTGTGACATTGTAAAAGCTACTCAGTAAGTCTCCCCAATGTTTCATTTTATCCTGTGTTCTGTTGAATTATAATGACATTTGTGCATTTCATGGCATCCCAGTGTATACCTTCCTCACTTCATACTTAAGCCCTAGCATGTTTGTCCTACCAACATCAGAGCACTTAATGCAGTGCACCCTTTTAGCTGTTGATTACCAGTCTCTCCCATTAAATCATGAGCAGCTTCTTAGCAAAAGCATGTCGTTTTTTTCCTTGTCATCCCAGGGCTTTTGCATAGTTCTTGTCATGTATCAGGTGCTGAATAAATCTTTGTTGAGTGAATGAATGAGATTATAAATGATACTAAAACTATGAGTTTGAAACACAAATCTGAGTTTTTAAAAACGTACTACAACCTAAATAGGTCAACAGAATGGAAAAATATCAGCTCACACATTTATGGATATTTTAAACAATTATTTATCGAGTAATTTCTATGTACCTATTGCACTGGGTGCACTGGAAGAAAGTCGGTAAAGTAAAATAGGTTTTCTGACCTCTTGAAGCAAATAGCGGGTTATTTGCTTGCACTGAAAATGAAAGTATGTTTTGAAAGTTTCCCCTTAAGATCTCCATAGGTGGGTATGTGCATTAAATCATTTCTAACATTTTCACCCTCACGGATCTCACTGTTCATTAACATCCACCCCACCTCTTGCCATTGAATGTATTTTGAAATATTTTGTCTCTCAGACTACATTAAATTGACTACTACATTTTCTTAGTAATCAAATACAAATCTGCCCATCAGAGCTAATCAACTTATAAGGAACTAATGTTATCACACCTAACTTGATATAATTTCTGTCAAAAGCAAAGCTGTTTGGTGATTAGCCTGTTAAGCCTTAACAGAGACTGATGTGTTATTTATGTTAAAAAATAATCGACGATTATTTGAGTATTCTAATTACTAATTTATATGAACTCTAGAGGCCCTTGGAGCTGCTACTTTAGGTGAATATTATTTGATATTATTTATATTCTTATTTTTATATGAAGGTAAGAGTGTTCTTAAGGTAAATCTTTGCTTTAATTAGCATAGAAGCGTTTAAATGTTTATCTGCTGCCGGTAAAGCTCTGTTATGATAAATGTAAGAAATTAGGCTACAGTCACAGGGAATCTCAGTAAAAACTCCCATTTTACATCTTCCCTAAAATTTCCGTCAGGTCTTGGGCCTTCTTAAATGGTTGTGGGAGTATCATTAGGTGGTGTTTGGAAAAGGCAAAAGAGAGGTAGGATGCGTGTGTTCTCTAAATTACCAACATCTCATTAGTGTGTGCTCTTACATTTCTCACATAAAGGGAGTATTTCTTTTTCAGTAAAATGTTAAAGTTGACATTTAAAACTTGGAGAATATGAATACATGTATCATTATCAACAGTTCACTCTCTTATTACTATTTTCACTTAGCGTTGTTAAACAGGTATCTCTGTCTTAAAGAGTGCCATAAAGACAGACTGATAAGCACACACATTTTGGTAAGGCAGAAATTACTTAATCTAAAATGTGATTTTGACCCTTGAGGGCCTATTGAAACATTCGGGGCCCTCTAAATGAAAATAAGTCTCAAAGAAAGTGCTAAATGGTCTGTTGGGGACTTAATAGTTACTGTTAGAAAGAAAGAAAGCTAATCAGTGATTTAAAAAATTACTATCGCATTAAAGAGAGACATTTCTCATTCTGATAGTCCATTAAATAACCCTCTTCAATATTCCTCCAGTCCATCCCTCCTTTTCCATCTCTTAGTTTAGGTTCTCATTGCCTCTCACCTGTATGTCTATACAAGAGTCACCCTCTTCTAATTAACTCCCATTCCACCACTCATGCGATCTTTCTTAAAACTCGGCGTGTGTGCTTTCCTCTTTAAAACCTTCAGTGGTTTCCCTTTGAGCTAAGAAGTCTAAACTCATAGCATGGCCCAGAAGGCCCACGCAGGTTTTGCCTTCCTCTTCTAGCCTCGTCTCTTGCACATTCCCTTCCTTTATGCTTAATGCTTCTGCCATGCTAACTTGCTTATATTTCTCTGAACACCGTGCAGTTTCACATCTCTGATTTTTGTCCAGGCTATTTCCACGGCCTCAGATACCCTTCCTTCAGCCTATGAGACAGCTCACATGTATCGTGCTTCATCTCCTTCAGGAAGGGCTAATCTTTCCTTTCTTTGCTGTGACTATACCATGTCTACATTGTATTGTTGAATTGATCCCGTTCCTACTTTGCTTTTAGTCTCTCTCCCTTATTAAAGGATAGGATTGTAGTCAGGGATCAGCACTATGCATTTCTGGCATATAGTAGAGGATAAAATGAAATTTATTGAAGGGAGGGGAAATGTGAATGTTGAAGTTTAGTTAAGAAGATCAAGTTCAACTCCAAGTGGGTTGGTCTGATCAGTTAGAAAATAGGGTTTACTTTCGTTGTTTACAAGGCTTAACAATATGCCCTCTGTGTACATCTTTGTTAATTACTGTATTTCTGTGTCAACTGAAAGACAGATTGGATAAAGATGTGATAAAAGGAAGAAATTTTGGTATTTGAAATTATTTTAATGGTATCAATTATGCTTTTTTTTTTTTCTTATTTGAGATACGGGATTTTTGAACGTTGTAAAGAGTTGGTAGAAGCAGGATGTGATGTCAGGCAACCTGACAAAGAAAATGTGTCGCTTCTTCATTGGGCTGCTATTAACAACAGGCTGGATCTTGTAAAGTAAGATGGGATATATGTGTGTTAATTAAGTGTGTGTTTGTTTTTCTAGACCTCTCTTCATTTGTCTTTTTCTTCAAGTACAAGTATGAATGTTGTACCATCTGTCATCTTTTATTGTGAATGAATACCTGAAACTTCATGCCATACACATCAGTTCATAGTGTTGAAAAGAACCTTAGTGATCGTCTATTTTTCTTAGAATAAATACATGAAAACAGAAATTGTAATAACCCTCTGTAAAAGCACTCAGTCCTACAGAAGTCTGAGATTCACACAATAGCATCAAACAGATCCCTGGTGAAATATTCTCAGCAAAAACCTTGGAGTTTAAGAAAATAAAAATGTACTAACGTTTAAAATATACTCAAATAAACACACTTTATATTCCCTGGCAAACTCCTTTTCTGTGGAAATAAACTAGATTATTTGGATAATATGATATATGAAGCATAACTTTAAAATAATGAGATTAATTCCTATAAACCACAGAAGAAAATAAGTCTCTTTACCTTATAGGTTTACCTGATACACTGTATCACACCTGTGACCCCGAAATAGAAAGCCAAATACTCAAAGTGTCTAACTTTTCTGAAAGGATTTTGAATGAATTTTTTACTACTTACTTTTAGAATTCAGTCCTGCCTAGTAATTCTAATTCTAAACTGTTAAAAGTGACATAATTCCACCTTTCGTCTTGCAAGTTAAGTAGAATGTCTGTATGATCCTAAATGTTTTGAATATAAACCGTTTTGAGAGTACTGAGTAATTAGAGTACGTGAAGAGTAGTTATTGTGCGCTTGGTATGTCTGTTATAATGGAATGCTCCTGACAGCAGGAGTAATTATTGATATGCTGAGAATATTTCACCAGGGATCTGTTTGATGCTGTTGTGTGAATCTCAGACTTCTGTAGGTCTGCGTGCTTTTAGGGAGGGTTATTATAATTTCTGTTTTCATGTGTTTCTTACTAAGAAAAATTAATGTTTTCTTTCTCAGCATGAATTTTAAGTTTTAAATCTTATTTTCATTTATGTCTGTTTTTAATAGGTTTTATATTTCAAAAGGTGCTGTAGTAGATCAGTTGGGTGGAGATTTAAATTCGACTCCTCTTCACTGGGCCATCAGGTAAAGATTTCTTTGAACACTGAAATTGCTATTCAGAATCAAAGTGACTTAAGTTCATTTTCTGAATCTTGTAGACCAACACTTTCTTACAGAATTTTCTGTGATAATGGAAGTGTTCTGTTATGTGGTGTGGCCACTGGCCACATGTGAAATATGGTTAATGCAACTAAGGAAATGAATTTTTAATTTTATTTAATTTTAACTAATTGAATTTAAATAGCCACATGTGGCTAGTAACTACGTTATTGGAAACTTGTTACAGACCATTTGAAAGGCTTTCTTTCCCTTTTTTCCCCCACCTTCATTAAAAAAAAAAAAAAATTACAGTTCTAAAGAGTTTCCAGAGACAGTGTTTTTCAGTGTTTAATTTAGGGTTCCATTATGATGCTAAAACTCAAATATGTGTATTATACTTTCTTATAATCAAAGTAAGTATCTTTTATATCTGATCACATGGATAAAGCGATAGTTCAGAGAACTGTAAACTCAGTTCTTTTTTTTCAAATTTTTATTTAAATTCTAGTTAGTTAACATACAGTGCAGTATTGGTTTCAGGAGTAGCATTCAGTGATTCATCACTTACATATAACACCCAGTACTCATTATAACAAGTGCTCTCCTTAATACCCATCTCGGTCAGTTCTTTTCTGTGGTATAATATTGGCCATTTGAAGCTCAAGGTAACATGCTTGTCTTGATACTTAACAATTTCTTCATCTGTCATTTTAATCCCAGTCTCTGGTTGGTGGGGTTGGCGTGAACCCCAAACTAAAATGAATAATTGTTCATTTAAGAAAAGGAGTAGAGTCTTTTTTCCATAGCCAAGAATTTTGAAGAATTTAGGTTACCTCATCCCTTTTAAGCTAGCAAGGTACAATGCTTTACATGGAAAATGAGCCATATTCAAGTGTAAAAGTATGTAGTTCCTAAGAATAAATAATACTATCATGTATACCTGTAGTCTGTGAATGTTGTACTTCAGTGTATCTGGCTCATGATTATTTCTTGTTTTTAAAATAGCAACATAGCAACAGTGAGGGGCGCCTGGGTGGCTCAGTCGTGAAGTGTCTGTCTTCAGCTCAGGTCATGATCCCAGGGTTCTGGGATCGAGCCCTTGCAGGGCTCCCTGCTCCGCGGGAAGCTTGCTTCTCCCTCTCCTCCCCCCTCCCCCCGCTTGTGTTTCCTCTCTCTCTTTGTCTCTCTCTGTCAAATAAATAAATAAAATCTTAAAAAAACATTTTTAATAAAATAGCAACAGTGAAGTCTAAGTGGTTTTAAAGTTTTCATTTTGGGCATTAGTCATGTAGAATTGTTACTTCTATGTGGTAGCAACATAAGGTTTATAGTAGATTGGGAGGTTATTAAGTATATTACCAGCACTCAAGAAAGACTTTCCAGATAGCTCTAAGTTTGGAGCATTAAAGTGAAATATGTTTAGAGAATCGCCAGTGTTTTAAAAGTCTGTTAGGAAATCCTCTTTATATTGAACCAAAATCTTTCATGTCTTAGGGATATCAATTTCTTCCTGAAGTTTTTCTTTTTCTGCATGCTACAGAAAACAGTATAATTTTTATCCTCTATCTACAGACAAGGACATTTGCCTATGGTCATATTATTACTACAGTATGGAGCAGACCCCACTCTCATTGATGGGGAGGGCTTCAGCAGCATCCACCTGGCAGTATTATTTCAGCACATGCCCATTATAGCCTATCTCATCTCCAAAGGACAGGTACGTTTTGAAACCTATCTCATACTCCAGCTATTGTGAACCTGAAGAGATTGGGAGGATGGTTAGTAATAGTCTGTCCTTGTTTTTAAAGTAGACGTTATAGATATCCAGATACTCAAATATTAGCCTCAGTGAAGCTAGCTATTGAATGCTGCTTTTCTGGCTTCATTGGAGCAAAAAGGACAGGTTTTTAGCACAGTAACATATAATAGGTATTTTTGAAACTTGTAAGCCTACAATAGTTTTCCTTATGATCCCAGTAATTTGCAGAGTTTTTCAAAAACATGACTTTAAAAGCCTGTATTTTTCTTCTGGTTGAATGTAGAAATGGTAGTCAGATCACTAAATTAACCCATCATTTGCTTTCATTATTTGAGTCCAAATGGGAGACCAATTTGAATGTGTGCTTCTTATTGTTCTCTAAAGTAATTCCATGAAAAATGACTTGCCTTAAGAGGCATCCATTTATGGCACAGGTTAAATTATAGGGTATTGGCGGTGGGAGTTTCACTGTCGGCTGTACTTGTCTGGGAAGTGCTTTCTGGTAGCAAAGTAGTTTATACATCAGCAGACTCGCCTGTAACAGGCATGGAAACGTGTTTGCACAAATTCTCTTGGAATGATTGTGTTCTTTTTAAATAAGCACTTTCTCTCAGACTTAGCCAGCTGAAGTAGAATAATTATAACCTCTTGGGTCTCATTTTGGGAAGACGTATGAGGAGGAGCCCTGTCTGCCTCTCTTTGGGCTCTTTCCCGAGTTGTATTCCTCCAGGGCCCAAAAGACTCTTCGGTAACTGAAACTCTTTCTTTGACTTGGATGGAACCATTATTGTGTGCCTCAAACCTGGGCCCATTTATTAAAAGGAGCATATCCTCGTGGAGATAGGGTTTCCTTTTTTCCCCCCCTATATTCTAAAAAATAGAAAATAATTTTTCACATTTTACTCTTTGGAACAGAAGTCCAAAAATACAGTGAGTTGCCTCAGAAAAGATGGATATTTCACTATCCCTTGTGTGTTTACATAAAGACTGGGTACCATTGTATAAGACACGGTAGTTTGAATTACTCTGTCAGTTAAGGTGTAACCTCAATGATTCCTAAGGTCTCTGCAGTCTCTTATATTTGATGGCCATTGTTAGCCTTCTCCCCCTTTCCTTAGCTCTCTTCCATTCACATTATACACTTTAAACCATATATTCAGATTTTCCCTTTAAGAATATTTTGTAGAAATCAATGGATTTTTACCCTATGGATGTGAAGCAGAACATTCTTTTGTTCAAATGATATTTGAACCCTTCTTGTAAACACAATGGTAATGTTGAATGTATTAGAGAGCTACTTCCATTAAGAGAAGAGAGAATTTTGACTGCGTTTACAGTAAGTCTGATTGACTCTTCTTTTTGAACAGAGTGTGAATATGACAGATTTAAATGGGCAGACACCTCTCATGTTATCAGCTAACAAAGTACTTGGGTAAGTACATTTAACTGAATTGCCTCATTTGGATTCTTGGTTCTAATTTCTGTGTATGTAATTTTAAGTATCTTAGAATGTTGAGATGATACTACTTTGTGAAAAAGAAAGATTTTCCACCTTGTGACTGATAGGAACTTTTAATGTAGTTGTGGTTAGACAGGCACCACTGAAATAAATTTTCTTTTTCCTGGTAGCTTTGGGGAAAAGTTTGAAAACTACTAATAAGAAAAAAATTTCCTTACAGAACAAGTAGAGATTCCATAGCATATACTTATTAATGTGACTTATATTTCTGAGTTTGCATTTTTTTTAAAAAAGGGCTACAAGTTTAAATGTTCTCATAATTTGAAATCTAGATGATAAAATCTTTTCAGAAAACAATACATTTTGAGGTTCTCTGCCATTGTTGACCGCTCTGAAAATATTAATTGTAACTGATCTATGAATATAGTCTATTGCTATGTTTATATCAAGTATTTACATACTTAAGTTTTTCTATGTATTGTATAAACACATGTGATTAATGACCACCATATAGTCCCAACTTCTGGTGGTCTTTCTGTCCAAATACTTGCTACAGTTTTACCTTTATGAATTTGTTTCCAGTGTTGTACTTAATTTCTGATTCTGCTTTTACTTAGGACCTCTCTCCTAGGAACCGAGTTAGTTGTGATGCCATTTCCTTTTGTTCGTGGAGTGCTGGGGCTGGGGGTTGAATTTTGTTAAAAAGCATTTCATCTTTTTTGCTGATAACTCTAAAGTCAGATAATAGTGTTTAAAGATGTTGATAGAATAAGTAAGTAGAATATTGCTTTATTAAAAGAATCTCTTCAGCAGTCACGAAGGAAGGGAAGATATTGATGGTAAAGTAAAAATATTGAATTCTGCCTGCAATAATTGGTTAAAGGGAACATGGAAAGTTAGCTTTTGGCTTATCCCCTCAAATATAATGTTGTACATTTAGTTTTTAATTAGGTAAATGACATAGCATTGGCCAAAGCTAAAGTCACAATTTAAGAAAAAATGTTAACCAATAGAACAACAACATGAAAGTAAAAGTTTGAAAAACAAAAGCAGTTATTCCACTGTATTGACATTGAAATTATATTATCTGTGTAGCAGACTGTCACTTGCAGATGTGTTTTTGGGGGGTGCATCTCTCCTATTAGCCCCTGGAATAGAACTCTGCAGAAAGAAGTTTTGTGGTTTTCAGAATACTTAACTGATTGGTCAATTTATACCTTAGCTTAAAAGATTTGTTATTTTGCATTTACCCGTGAAATCATTCATCTCTCTTAATACTCCTGGGTATTTTATTGTTTTGAGACAGGCCAGAACCAACTGGATTTCTTTTAAAGTTTAATCCTTCTCTCAATGTGGTTGATAAAATACACCAAAACACTCCACTCCACTGGGCAGTTGCAGCAGGAAATGTTAATGCA
Organism: Zalophus californianus; assembly: GCF_009762305.2. Lineage (NCBI taxonomy): Eukaryota > Metazoa > Chordata > Mammalia > Carnivora > Otariidae > Zalophus > Zalophus californianus. Next base: position 73,390,377 of record NC_045605.1, read on the forward strand.
GTCGATAAACTTTTGGAAGCTGGTTCTAGCCTGGATATCCGAAATGTTAAGGTATGACCAGGTATTTATCTCCCTTAGTTTATTAGGTCTTCAGTTAGAAAATTAGTACATCAACATAAACATAAGCTATACATATATTTTCAATTAACCACAAGATAAATAACCATCAACTGTAGCTGGCTACTTTCAGAATGAATACATTTGAGTCTGTGATTCTGCTGATTTCTTATAAAATGTTTAGCACCCATACTCTGTGGAAAATATAATTGAATTTTCTGTCTCTCTCTTTTTAAGGGTGACACACCTCTTGATATGGCTCTACAAAACAAAAATCGCCTCATTATTCACATGCTAAAAACAGAAGCCAAAATGAGAGCCAACAAGAAGTTCAGACTTTGGAGGTGGCTGCAGAAATGCGAGGTATGTTCATATGGGTCCTGTTCTGTGGGCCATTAGAACTGTTTTATTCATTTGTGTTTGTTTCTTAAGGCAAATCAGGAAGAAAACCAGGGCGAAACCAGGAAATTGGCTTAGTGCTACATTACATCTGCTCATTGCATCTTTCCCACGCATCCCGTAGCCCAGAGTTGGAAATTTGGCACTTTCATTAGCAGTTTACTATTGGTCCTCAGCTAGATGGCTCTAAAGCTACATGTTATCTTGTGAATGTCATAGCATACTTCCACATTTATTTAATGAATGAATTGAAAACAGACGGTTTAGATTCTTAAACAAGCAAAGGGAAAGATACCTTGTTGCGAGAAAATTTGTGGAAGATTTTCTTTTTTTTTTTTTTTAAGATTTTATTTATTTATTTGAGAGAGAGAGAGCACGTGGTTTGGGGGGGGCGGTCAGAGGGAGAAGCAGACTCCCTGCCAAGCAGGGAGCCCGATGCGGGACTTGATCCAGGGACTCCAGGATCATGACCTGAGCCGAAGGCAGTCGCTTAACCAACTGAGCCACCCAGGTGCCCTGTGGAAGATTTTCTTAAAGAAATTGTTTTTATTGAAAATTTTTTCAAGAGGAAAATAGTAACATTCAACACGGATGAGTTGGACTTTAAAAATAAGTGTTGCAGACTTCAAGCATGTGATGGCTCTTCACAAAATGAAAACATCTGGAATTTCAAGAGATGTACCCAAGTTTACTCTTTGTTTAACTTGGCAGTTTCGAGTGATGTGAAAGTGAATTGATAGAGAAAGTTAGAATGTTCAGCTTGTTCTCGTGAATGGCCCAAAAAATCTCAGTCATATTAGTGAACATAATTGAAATTATGTACACAAAATGAAAACATCTGGAATTTCAAGAGATGTACCCAAGTTTACTCTTTGTTTAACTTGGCAGTTTCGAGGGATGTGAAAGTGAATTGATAGAGAAAGTTAGGATGTTCAGCTTGTTCTCGTGAATGGCCCAAAAAATCTCAGTCATATTAGTGAACATAATTGAAATTCTACTATTTTTAATGTTTTCAAATATGACAGATGGCATCATCTTATCTAATAATGATTAGTAATTATATCCTCAGAAGGATTCTAAATTCACAGACACCAGATTTCTATGCAGGGGTCATCACAAATACCACACCTATTTTGGCCTTCATATGTATGGAGGGGGAGAGGAAGAAGTTAACTGTCACTCCTCAGTATCCTTTGCCAGCTCCTCTGCTTCCCTCCTACCCCCTATTGGTAGAGTGCCCCAGGATTTTGTTCTTGGACCTCTTTTTTAATCCATTCATTCCCTTGGTGATTCCCTTGGTGATTTCATATATTTCCATGGCTTTTTTTAAAAAGGTTTTATTTATTTATTTGAGAGAGGGCGAGAAAGAGAGGGAGAAGCAGACTCCCCGCTGAGCAGGGAGCCCAGCGTGGGGCTCGATCCCAGGACCCTGGGATTATGACCTGAGCCAAAGGCAGATGCTTAACCGACTGAGCCACCCAGGCCCCCCCAGTACACTTCCATGGCTTTAAATGCCATGTACAGGTTGACAGCTTCCAAAGTTACCTCTAGTTAGATATTTCCAGACTCGTATATCCAGTTGCCTACTTACCCGGTTCCATGTCTGATAGGCATCTCCAGCATAACATATCCAAAACTGAACTCCCGATCTTGGCCCCACTCCTCCCCAACTGTTCCATCCACAGCCTTTCCCTTCTCAGTAGGTGGCAACTCGGGCTTCCCAGCCATTTTTGCCTTTTCCCTGTCACACCATGTATCCAGTCCATTAGAAAACCATATTGGCTAATTGTGCCTCAGTCTATATCCGGGAGTCTGACCCCTTGTCAGTGTTCCACCAGTGGCATTTTGGTCCAGCCACCGTTACCTTTCATGCAGATTACTGCAGGTGTCTGACATCTCCTTGCCCCCACTCACCTCTAGTCCATTCTAACGGAGCAGCTAGATGAATCTTTTGAAATGTAGGGCAGGTCCTGTCATTCATCTGCTCAGAATCCTGTGATACCTCCCCCTTTGTCCCAGAATAAAAGCCAAAGTCCTTACAGTGACTTATAAGGCTCTGTGTGATCGAGGTGTTTATGTACTATTAAATCACTTAGTACATTTAGCTGTCATCTTCTGCTAGAATTTAAGCTCCATGAGAGAAAGATCTTAAATCATGATGTGTCCCAAGTGCCTAGAACAGTGCCCAGCATACGGTACGCACTGGAATAGTTATTGAGTAAATAAATACTGTGGCTCATTAGGAGTGTTAATGTCTGGGGTTAAAATTTGAGATCCATATTTAATTCATAGTTTTGTTCCGAGAGTATGTTGCTTGTAGATTCTAAGTTTACTACTTTTTAAAAAATCTAACTTGCTAATTTTATATTGCCATACAAATTAGATTTAGGATTTTAAATATTTGAAAGCATTTGAAAGCATTTGAAAGCATTACATATAGTTCAGAATACTTAGAGAAGTAAAAATCAAAGAAAATAGGGCAGAATAAGTTTTCTCCCTTTGCTGTTACAAAAGCCCTACTGGCTTCCAAGGTCATGTATATTGCAGTTAAGGGACTGCATTGCAGCGGTGTGGTGCCCAGCTTCAGTGCATTCAGTCACACTGTTGGTTCATAGATACTTCATTCTTTTTTTTTTTTAAGATTTTATTTATTTGAGAGAGAGAGAATGAGAGAGAGAGCGTGCACATGAGAGGGGGGAGGGTCAGAGGGAGAAGCAGACTCCCTGCTGAGCAGGGAGCCCGATGCAGGACTCGATCCTGGGACTCCAGGATCATGACCTGAGCTGAAGGCAGTCGCTTAACCAACTGAGCCACCCCGGGGTGTCCCATAGATACTTCATTCTTAACTTTGCCAGAATAAACCTGAATGATTAGCATCCTGAGGATTTAATTCAGTCTTTGGCTTCTGTGTGACATTTGACAACTGAGAACTACTCCTTTCTTGAAACTCTCTTCTCTGGCTTCATGGGGACCTTTCTCTTGGTTCTCATCCTGCCTTTCTGGTCACACCGGTTACTCTTTCTTGGTGACTTTTGATGACTTAGCTTTTTCCCCCTTAAATGTTTGTGTTGGCCAAGATTCCACCCCTTTCCACCTGTCCACAGTCTTTGGGATGTTGTTCATTCATGGCTTTCCAGCCTGTATACCGATGAGTACAAAATGTTCTCCTGGGTGGTAGACCTGCTTTTTCTTACTACCTCTTGGGTATCTCCTAGATGCCCATAGGCATCTGAAATTCCACATGCCCTAAACTATCATCTTTTCTGCAAATTTGTTCCCTCTGACCTTCTTTATTAGGGGCTAGCACCATCTGGTGTTCAGGCTGGAACTCCTGTACTCTCCTCACCGAGTCTTGGGTGTATTGATTTTTGTGTGGTTCCTTTGTTTGGCTTTATGCTTTCTGACCTGTATTACTGTTTGAAAGGAATTAGTTTTTAAAAATGTTAGCTCTCATTAGCACTTTTCTAAAAGACCACCATTTCTTGGAGGGGAAGAAAGCAAAAGAAAACATGTTTAAGCAATATTTTATAGAGTCTAAGGCTTTTAAAAGATTATTTCCAAGATTTGTGGTTTCTCAGACTTCAAATTTATCAATCAGCAATTTCAGAGAAAAAACTCTGTATCCTGCTGTTGTATTGTTATATATTTAGGAAGTAGCTCTTTTGTTGTACTAATCATTGTTAGAAACTTAGGATGTAAAATCCATAAAGTTCTAAAATTCTCAATCTCTTAATAGCTCTTCCTGCTGCTGATGCTTTCTGTGATTACCATGTGGGCTGTTGGATACATACTGGACTTCAATTCAGATTCTTGGCTTTTAAAAGGATGTCTTCTATTAACATTGTTTTTTCTGACATCTTTGTTTCCAAGGTGTGTATATTAGTATTTGCAAGGCTGGTTATTGCATTTCCATTTGATTACTTATTTCTATTGTCGATTAGTTAGAATCATAGGTTTTTATTGAGCTATGAATGTTACTACATAGAGACTTTTTCAGGGGTGGTGGGAGGGAAGGGCTTTGGTAGCTTATGTTTTAGCTGAAAGCAAATTGGTCAACCCAGTAATTTGATTGAACTGGCAATTGATGGAAAATAAAGATCCTAGCTCACTTTTTGAATTGTTGATTTTGGTAAACAATGAGAAGATTTTTGTAACTGTTTTGCATCTTGAAGCATTTTTGCCCATTTTTCAGAATGTTTTTCCTTAATCTAAACTTATTTTAAGCTTATTTTTGCTCTTAATGCTTTATAGTTGAAACAACCTAATTAAATTATATGAAATTATAAAATAGCTGCATACGGTTCTATTTTTAGGAAAATATTATACATGATTATGTATAATCATGGTTAAGAGTCAGGTTGTCTGGGTTCAAGTCAGGCTTTACCACACAGCAGTCTGACGTTAAGTTGCTTTACCTCTCTGCGCCTCACTTTGTTCATCTATAAAATGTGGATAATTGTGACAATGCCTGCTTCATGGTTAATGCATTTACAATGGTTGGAACCATGGCTCACACACATTACTCAATAATCATGCCACACCCCAAACTCTTCTCACTTCCATTTGTCAATAAAATGGCATCCAGTTCCCTGTGTGAATGATGAGTGCCATCCTTGGATTACTTTCATCTTTTGATTCTTCCCTTCCCACATCCAGCCCATCACCAAGTTCTTCCTGCTCGTTGTCCAGTCAGTCTGCTCTCTCCATCTCCACACTGGCACCCTAGACCAAGGTTTCTAACTGGTCTCCTTACTTCCGCTATAATCCCTTTATAGTTCATCTCCACTTAGCAATCAGCACGGTCTTTTAAAAAGGCAAATAAATCAGTTTCTGTCTTTTCTCCCTGCTTTAAGCCCTCCAGTTCCTTTTCTGTGTCTTCAAAATAAAATCCAAACTCCTTGCCCGTGAGGTATTATGTGATTCGATCTCCCCTCTGATTTCATTTCTTTCCTCTCTTCCCTTTTCTGCTCTTCTGCCTTCTTTCTATTTCTAGAACACATTGAGGTCATCCCCCCCCGCCCCCTGAGCCTTGGCTCTTGCTTCTTTGTCTGAAGTGTTCCAATACCATATTGTTGTTGTATAGCAGGAGACATAACCCTTCAGGCCTCAGGTCCAGTGTCACCTCCTTAGGCCGTCTCTGACTAACGCTCTGCATCACCCTGTTTGATTTCGTTCATAGCACTTAATCACCATTTCCTGGAGTGTTAAGGCCCCTATAAGCAGGAAACTTGTTTCTCCTGTTCAATATTTTCATTTACTGAATGAAAGAAAAATGTAATGATGATCCATAGAAAAGGATCTAAAAGGAAATACAGTATTGCTCTCTTCAGGGTGTGGTTGGTGTTCGGTATTCCTGTGCCCTTTTTTGCTTGCCAGCATTATCTGGAATAAGTATGAGCTGCTTGAGTCATAAGAAAAAAAAGTATTAGAGGAATCTTACTCTTGGTCACTCAAGAGCAGGACAGTCGGCTAGAAATTAATTAGAATATAAATGTAAAGTAAAAACTTATTTTTCTGAAAAATAACAAAATGCCTAACATTGTCTGCTATTCAGAAAACTTGTAACATAGAGATATTTATTCATTTTCCACTACTTAGATTGACTCAGATGCCAAAGGAAATTTTAAGCCAGATCCCCAGGAGTCTCAGTCATCACTTCGGGGTTTTTGCTTTTGCTTTTTCAAAGGGCTGGCAGTATCTCCTCACCCAGGATAGGAATATTAGAGGTTTTATTTTCTAGTGGAAACTAACATTATATGAAAATTCTATGGAACTTTTGTTTTTGCTGACAGTGAGTCGAGGGCTTCATATGCTAGGCTTGGCATATGGACACAGTTCAAATGGGAGACAAATGCATATGGCAGCTTTATCCATACTGCTTTTATTTCTCTCATACCCTTCTGTAGAGACCCAGTTTCATGGAGCTAGGCAGCTGCAAACGTCTACTATTATTTAGGCTCCAGGGGCAGTTGCTTATTGATCCAGGCTGCTATGTGATGCCAGTTAGAAGTAGACAGGTTGTGGTAGCAGACGCTTACGGATAGGTAGTTCGCTGCACTACTTAATTAGGTCAAACACATTTGTGCTGCAAAATCTCAGACAGGTAATGCTGTGGAGGTTACATGGGCTCCATTTGGCCTACTCTGGCAGCATTTTATGTGCCTGAAGTTTGGGATCTTTAGTTTTTCTGAAATATTTTATCTTAATTACACTTATGATCTTGATAGCTTTTTAAAAAAATCCTTTTCCTGCCCGTCATCAACTATTGTTTTTTCCTGGTATAAATTTTAAAACAGATCCAGGTAAACTCTGTTCATGCATGGATTTACTATATTGAGTATTTAACATGAAAGACAGATTTTTTTTTCTTTTGAAACTCCAATAGTAACATTTGAGTAAGTGATATGTAGCCTTCCACGTTGCTTGTTACCCAAGCGAGGGCGTTAGCGTTCTGATGACGAGTGCCACCTTTAGCCATTAAAAATCATTTTATGTCGCCTGTCTGCTTCTCAAACTGGTTTTGGGATGAAACTGCTTAAGGTTGTGTGCATCTGTTTTGTTTTTTAAAATATGCTGCTATCCTCCGGAAGGAAGCGTGTTAAATGTGAGGTGAATCTCCCAAGTATTTACAATTTTTGCATTTTGGAATATTTGAAAACATGATATGCCAAAAAGAGAAATACACACGTGATACATCTCAATAGAACTAAAGATTCATTGCATATAAAAAGTTATGGGGAATAAAATAATGTAGAAGTTAGTTATAAGAACTGGAACGTGCATCTCCGCTTTACTTTTCTCATGGAAGATGGGGCAAGATGGCGGCGAACTCTCGGTTACCACGTGGAAAGTGGCACACAGGAAGCGCTTGGTTCTGGAAGCTGTTGCTGCTGCCATTACTTAAGGGGAGTGTTATTATTACTGTTATTATTTAAGGGGACTTAGAACTAAAATTAATATGGACCGTACTTGTTTTCACTAACATCATGTGTTTATCCTTTTTTCTTTCAGGTTCTTGGTCGGGTATAAGAGCCTCGTATACTTACCAGCGGTCTTCCTGCTAAGTTCCATTTTTTGGATATTTGTGACTTGGTTCATCTTATTCTTTCCTCATATCCTTCAAGCTGAAATTTAAACGCGTATCTCCTTTTGCCTTTAAAGAGTAGTAATGCCAGTGTTAGAAATTTAGGTATTAGAAGAGATGCAGGGAATGCAACTCCTATTTGTATTCATTTTAATTATTCTGGTTGATGATGTTTAGTGTTGAAAATCTTCTCAATTCCGGAAATAATCTCAGAGCACACCATGGAAGCGGTAAGGGTCTCGTATTTATTACTTCCAGGAAAGAAACAGTAGGATGAATTCTTATTTTACTTGGACCCATAAACATTTATTGTATTGCCTTGAGATACTCTCTTCAAGGTCAAATGGTTCTTTTAACTTGGTCGGCAGTTACTAAATCTTCTGGGTACCAAGATGGCCTGTATGGCAGGGGTATTCGGGGAAACATGTCCTCCTCAGCAGTCAGCGCAGTGTTGCTCTCTACAGCGGTGATTCTCACTCCACAGTAAAAACACTTTTATATTGCCACCCAAAACGTATGTGAAACAGAAAATTGATACTCCTGATGTGTGCTTTACTCTGAAATTTTGTTATTTTATCCTATTCTATTTCCTTCTTTTTAAAAAAATGCTGGTCACAGGGGTGCCTGGGTGGCTCAGTTGGTTAAGCAACTGCCTTCAGCTCGGGTCATGATCTCAGGGTCCTGGGATCGAGCCCCGCATCGGGCTCCCTGCTCGTCGGGAAGCCTGCTTCTCCCTCTCTCCCTCCCCCTGCTTGTGTTCCCTCTCTCTCGCTGTCTCTCTGTCAAATAAATAAATAAAATCTTTTTTTTAATGTTTTATTTATTCATGAGAGTCAGAGAGAGAGAGAGAGAGAGAGGCAGAGGCAGAGGGAGAAGCAGGCTCCCCACTGAGCAGGGAGCCCGATGCGGGGCTCGATCCCAGGACCCTGGGATCATGACCTGAGCCGAAGGCAGACGCTTAACCATCTGAGCCACTCAGGCACCCCATAAATAAAATCTTTAAAAAAAAAAAAATGCTGGTCATAGCCCACTTAATTCTTTCATGGCCAACTAACGGATGGCAGCCCATGGTTTCAAACAAAAAAAACTCTAAGAAATAGGTTTATCACTTGAGGAGCCAGGCTCAGGCCAAGACCAGCTTAGGGGTGTACTGTGCTCTTAGGGTCGACCAAGCCTAGTCACATAGAAGTGGGGATAGGGCATACTTCTTGGTTTACAGCTATTTATATCTCCCATTAAGAGGGAGGCATTTGTCGGATTTTTATCTTCCCACCTCTTTCCAGGTTTCTCTCTCCCCTTGCAGAGACTCTAGGAAGCCATTATAACCTTGCTTGCTTTATAGGGTAGGGGAAGAAGGAATGTGGTGGATAGAAATGTACCTGTAAACATACTCCTTTAACTTGTGTTATGTCTCTTTCTGGTAATGGTATTTTTGAAAAGAAAGAATGGTGTTTGTGGGAGAGATGCATATACCCAATTCAGCAATATTTTTTTCATGGCAATCAATGTAAAGTGAGAGAGGCAGATGAGTTCTCAGAGTGCATACATTTCCTTTCATCCATAGCATGTTTGTACTTCAGTGATGCTTTTTGTTTCTGAGCATTATCTCTAACATTTTTCAGATTTCTTTAATGTAAATGAATGGTGCAGCATACCATGGAGTTCATTTGACTTTTATCAAAGGTGTCATTACATATAGCCTTTGTCTCATGATTACTGATTTGGGGGCAGCTTTTTAAGCACTAGCCTTATGACCACTGCTTAATGAAGGCTTGGATGATACTATGTGATATAAAAATGCTTTATAAGTAATCATGAGTGTATAAAACAACAGCACGATACACACCCAAAATCACTTGGAGAAATCCCCAGGCTGGTAAATTCTGGGATAATTGACATGATCCTTAGGGGTGGCTGGTATTTTTGTTTACCGACCCATGTGGCCGTGGAGTAAACACAGTTTTAAAATTTTGTTTCTTGATGAATTTTTAAGATTTGAGCAATTCACATTATTTCGCTTTTTGCACAAAAAGTGAGATACCGTTCATATTGAATTATTTCAACTTTGCAGAAGTAATAGCAACAAGAATGTTAACTCCGCTGTAGTTTGAGAGCCTCAACTACAGAACTTAGTATTCAGGTGAGTTGCATTACAAGCAGTTCACCATTTGTGAAGATGCCATTAGTCAGAAGAATTGATTTCCAGAGCTAGACAGATTCTTACGATGTCAGAGTTGACAGGATGGGATATTTTCCTTGCATGAACAGCAGAAAGCCCTTTGATCCACGCACCCATGTGAACCTGCTGCTGGTGAGTACCTACATGCCAGTAAGTAGGTGGCGTACTTCTGCCGTCAGATCAGTGTTTTGAGAGCTGAATGTTAAATGCTGTTTGAACTGCTCTGGGTATGAATTGAGGTGCTACCCTGTAAAGACCCATTCTGAGTATATAGACTAATCTTGTCTCAGGTTGCCAAGTCTGGATCGTGTGGGAGCTTTCCCGTCCCACAGTCCATTACGGGAAGAGTGTCTGGGGCAATGCGGAAAGAGTACCATCTTTGGAATCAGACAGAATGAGTTTGAGTTTGGTTCTTTTTCTGACTCGTCACGAACCATTGGGCACATTATTTAATTTCTCTGAGTCTCAGTTTTGCTATTAAAAAAATCCCTGAGGGATAAGAGTACCAAGTTCATGGGATGGCTGCAAGGATTATTATGCTATGATGTCTGTAAAATGCTAGCCCCATTGCATAATAGGCATTTTCAAAATAATACCTATTTCATTATTAATTACTCTTATGAATAAAATCTGTGTGGAAGGCTGCATGTTGAAGTTAATTTTAAGGGGAGCTCTAGGTTGGTTCCTCAGAAGATCACTTCCTTTTGGTGCCTTTTATATGTTCAGCATTAATGTATTTGGCTTTTCTGAGGCAGGATCAAATGGAAAAGATAGGACCTTACTGCTGCGTTTGGAGGTAAGATTAAGACTCAGAAATGGTGACGCACAGATGCTTCTGGCTTGTTGTGGAGGGAGTGACCCAGCTTCAGTTCAGGTGCAAGAGTAAGAGCTTTGACTAAAAGCCTTGTGTAGGGAGTGACCTAGCTGCCATGGAAGCCGCTGTATTCTCCAGTTGTAGTGCAAGGATGTGAGTGTCCCTGCAAAGGACAACAGCAGTCGCACTGTCTCCGGCGCTGGTCAGGACAACCCTGAAGTGTGTTTGCTCTGTTTTGAATTCTGTTCTTTTGGGAGAGACAGAGACAAACAGGAGCATAAGCAGAACATGACCAGGAGACTGTACTGTATAAGGAACAAGGTTGCTGCTTATCCTGGAGGTGTGAGCACTGCCCTCCAGTGTCACGTGTTCCGAAGTCTATCGTTCGGAAGCCAATGCATTGTATGGAATGGACATTGAATAAAAATGTATTGAAAAATGAGGAATAGCTTCTGTAGGGTAGATCTAAGGACAGCTATGGTATAGATCTTTAGTGTAGAGCTACAGGATCTATGGAATGAAAAACAGTCCCAAGTTACAGAAAGGCAAATTTCAGTTCCATATTGAGAGACTTTTTAACTGCAAAGAGTCACAAGCTAACTGGGGAGGCTGAGGTGTGTATGAGGTCTAAGTACCACAGAACAAGCGTCTTTAGTTTCAGGGAAGGGAAAGAATTCTCTGTAGGCAATCAAGAAAGACCTTCAAGGGGAAGTAGAATATGTTAGGTCTTGAGGGCAGTTAGGGCTTGGACATCCTCAAAGTGTGCTTCTGGAAGTAGATGGGGGCAGTGGGGAGCATTTGCAGTTAATGAACCACACAAAGCAAGGGCATGGAAGCAAGGAACGTTTGGCTTTTATGTGAGGAGATAGAATGCATTCATTTTACTTGGAGAGAGAGGGGCTCCAGTGAGTTCTTCTGGGATTGGTTTTGAAAGTTATTTAGAACAGGAGCCCAGAGTTGGGTCAGCTCAGTATGCTGAATCATATGATTCAGCTGAATGTATTTTTGAGGATGTGTCATGTGCGTTGATCAAGATTCTATGGGAAGAAGGCAGGATGTGTTTCTTTAAAGGTCTTGACTTACGTACTCTATAACAGTGTTCTTAATTCATTCTAAGTAAGCTTTATTTGTTGCAATTCCATTTCACACAACTCTTGTAGATCCTCTTCCTTTCTTTTTTTTTTTTTAAATTTGACAGAGAGAGACAGCGAGAGAGGGAATGCCAGCAGGGGGAGTGGGAGAGGGAGAAGCAGGCTTCCCGCTGAGCGCGGAGCCCAATGTGGGGCTCGATCCCAGGACCCCGGGATCATGACCTGAGCTGAAGGCTGGCGCTTAACGACTGAGCCACCCAGGCGCCCTGATCCTATCTCTTTCTTAAAGCCAGGCCCTTCTGCAGACAAACTGATAAATTTAACCAGCAACGTTTGCTCCTGCCTACCTGAACCAGATGTTCTGGTTGCTGCTACTGGTGGTTTTTGTGGGTTGGAGCAGTGCTTCTTGAACTGTAATGTGCATGTGGATCCCCTAAGGATCTTGTTAAAATCCAGAGTCTGGTTACAAATCTGGGGTGAGGTCTAAAGTTCTGCCTTTCTAATAAGCTCCCAGGTAAAGCCATTGCTGTGGGTCCACGGACCACACTTTAAATAGCAAGGGTTTAGAGGCTCCTTATGGCCATCTTTTCAACTCCAGAGTTTGGCACAAGACAGCTTGAGGGGCGCCTAGGGGGGCTCAGTCGGTTAAGCATCTGCCTTCAGCTCAGGTCATAGTCTCAGGGTCCTGGGATCAAGCTCCACATCAGGCTTCCTGCTCACCTGGGAGTCTGTTTCTCCCTCTCCCTCTGCCCTCTACCCCCCACCCAACTTGTGCTCACTCACTTTCTCTCCCCTTAAATAAATAAATAAATAAAATCTTAAAAAAAAAAAAAAAGAGATAATACCTTGGAGGGCAGATACAGTTACCGTGTTGATACTGATTTAAATTGGGCAAGGAGAATTGGTTTACTACTGGTGTATTGGCTTATTACTTAGTGCACCTTCATTTATCTTTCCCTAGAGCAAAATTTTACTTTTTATACAAAATTTATACCATTTCAAAATGGGCAATGTTTATCCTTGAAATACTTTTTATCTTGTGTCTGTAATATGTTCCTTTCCCAAAATAGTATTTGATTTATAATTACTTTGCAAAGAGAGCAGTTTTTTTGTGTGTATTTCTAAATTAATACAGCCTAATACATGACAAGGATTCGTTATTAAACTTTCCATTTAGGAAATTTTTGCAAGCATTTATCTAATGTATAAAGAAATATTTTCAGTTGGAATCTGAATCAAGTGGTTTGTTTCTTTGAATGTTTTTTTTTAAATGATCAATAAATACTCTTTTCAATGCTTACAGGAGAGCCGTAGTTACATCATGAGGGATTAATTTATTTGGATCTGGAATGTTTTTCAGTCCTCAGGATGTTCCTCATACATTGCAACTATTCCTATCAATATTTCATGAGTTTTATCTAATCGGGAGGGATTAATTATTAGCAACTGTGAGCAAATTCCTGTAGGATTAGAACATAGGATGGGGCCAGGCTTGGGGGCAGGGATGTGTATACATAACGGAAAGTGAGGATATAATGCAGAGAGATTCTCAGGCACCAATGATGAAATTTGCCTAGGTCATAGTTATACCGTTCTTAGTGGAAGCTGATACATTCCTTAACGTGGCTCTCACATCTAGCAGGCACCCCTTTCTATTTTGCTTTCCTTCTCAGCATAATAGGCTTCCTCTACTTTTTCTACAAGACTTGGGCAACAGATCCAGGCTTCACCAAAGCTTCTGAGGAAGAAAGGAAAATGGTGAGCTTTCTTTATAATGTTACTTTTTTTTTTTTTTTTTAAATAAGGAGGTCATAGCAATGTTGGTGTTTGTCATGGCTGCATCTCTCATGTCTGGCGCATAATAGATGCAACATACATCAACAAAGTTGAGATTTCTCCACTGTCATGCTTTCGTTTGTTTATGTAAAAATTTTTAAAAAATATTTTTATTTTCTCTTAAGGTCATACCCACCAAGACTTTTTCAAACGTAATTTCTGTTAGCAAACATGATCTCGATTTCTTCATAGTAACGCTGAGATAATGATCATTTAGCTTAAGTTCCCCCAGTTTAATACATGGAGAGTAAGCAGGCAGGGGCAAGGGAGGAGTCCTTATTGACAAGAGATGCCCTTCTCTTCCTCAGATGTGAAGCTGTCAGTTGCCATGCATGGCTTCCTTTGCTTGTGAATGTTTAGAAGTCGGGGAGAGTATGGATGTCTGTGTTACTTCTAGCCAGTGTTCCTGAAAGACAAGCCCATGGTGCTTATAACCATCAGTTCTGGTGTCTACTGATGGGTTTTGTTTTGTTTTTTATGAGTGTATATGTGTGTATGTATTTTTCCTCTACCAGATTATAACTGGGAGATGCTAGCCCTTCAACGGAGCGAAGGGGAGGTGTAATTTTTGTGCATTCTAATTTATTGGCTTTGGTTGAAAATGCAGCCTTGAAAAGTCAACATTATTTTCGGGTACAGGATGATTTGGTGGCAAGTATTCCACATTGCTTTTCTGGCTACCTGAGTTTGGAGAGAGAGCTGTGAGAATGGTATATGACCATGCATTATACATTCCCTAGTAAAACGTAATCATAAGGTCAAATTTCATGCCTTTCAGAATATCATCACCCTTGCAGAGACTGGCTGTCTGGACTTCAGAACATTTTGTACATCCTGTCTTGTGAGTCTTTTTTTCCCATAGTAAGAAAGCAAATTCTTGGTAACATTTCTCATGTAAGCCTTTGTTAAATCTTCATGGTATATTTGTACACCTTCGTTTTTACCAGGTTCTAATTTTGTATTACTATCAGAATAGTTTTTTGCCTTGAGCGTATGAGGGAATGATGTTTATAGTTTCTTGAAGTTGCCCATGGTTAAATCTCTCTGAATGATCCATAGTGTGTTTTGATTGCTTTTTCCCACCATGGAGCATGTATTAGAACTAACTTCAAGTCAGAGGCTCACGATGACCCTAGAAACCACTTAGTGAAACCTCTCATTTTGCCATCGAGGAATCAAGGCCTAGAGGGAGGAGGTAACTTCCCTCAAATTATTGACAGAGCCAGAAATGTAACTTGGGTTTCCTTTTTCCTTTTTCTTAATCCAGTGCTCATTCTGCTGCCTGGTACTGCCTCACTTCCCCTTCGTCAGTGTGAATAGGCTCTGGAAGTCAAATCCCTTTTAGTGAAGGCCTAATCAAAATAGATGTTTGGAAGTAAATATTAATAAGGCATTCCAGAGCCTCTGTGAACTGATGATCTATTTAGGATTATTTGTGCCCATGTCTTTATGACTTAGGAGTATGATTTTGCTTGTGATTTGTTACCACTTTAAGACACTAATTTTTGCTTAGACCTGTCTTAATTGCCCACTTAGATAAGGAAGCCATTAAGGTCACTTCATTGCCACGTGTGTAACTCCTGTGTCGCTCGATATGATCAGCATTGTCTGTGGACTGGACGGTGCATAGGTGAGAGATTGAATTCTTTTAGTTAACACTATGAAGTTAAGCATATATTTAGCTATGGGTGTGATTCATAGAAAAAATGGAAGGGCATCTAAGGGGTCCATTTTATAGCTCTTCCTTATCTGAGAATCCTTTCACGGTTTAACACTTCTGGAAAACTGGCAGTGTTGATAATAATGAATGTGATTTGTATAGTATTTTAGAGTTTATAAAGCATTTTTGAATATAGTATCCTATTTGATCATCAGGGCACACCTTTGAGTTGGTATTACTATCTCCATTTTAGAGGTGAAAAAAAATAAAAGGTAAATTATTTGCTTGAGGTTATTTTAGTAATCCCAGTCTTCTATACCAAATTACCAGCTTCTTGCCATGTTTTGTGCCTTGTCTCTCTCATTTACTACTCCACTTGCCTCCTTCAAAGCTCAGGTAGGAGTCAGAACCAGAGGTGATTGGGAGTATTCCTCGTCCTGGTCTGTAGTCCTGAGTTTCCTCTGAGTGGTCCCTGTAAAAACCAGGGGTTTATTATGAGGAACTGCAGAGGAACTATGGTCATTTGTCTTCAGCAGAGGAAGTGCGTTCAAAAAATCTTGAACAAAAGGCTGCTTCACAGTCGGGTTTCTTTGGTGCATTTTGATGTTCTCTACTATTCCTAGAGAGTAGGTGAAGAGGTAATTCTTACGGCCCCAAGCTTCATTGACCCCATCCCACTGTAAAGATGGGATGGTTAGCATTATAGCAGGCAGCTTTGAATGGAAGTGGAAAAGCAGCAGTAATGAGTCCATATCTATTTGCTGTTCTTCAGATTCATTTTCTCTATTCCCCTGATCAAGTGGATCCTTGATGTTCCAAAATTGTACTTCTTAAACTCGCTACATGGAAGGAAGAGATAGGGTATGGTTTGCCCAAAGTCCTGCTTTCTCACTTTCCCCCAGTGCAGTTATAGGCCATCCTAGAGCTGCATGTGTCTAGTAAATCTTGTTCTGTCCAAAAACGATGTCTTTTAGGTAAGCAACAAATAAATATTAGTTCAGCTAACATGGACAATTGACCCTGACATACCAGAGCTGTTTGGTTTTGATGTAGTGGTATTTAAAGGCAAAGCATAAGCTTATTTATTTTTTACTTTGGTGAAGGCTTTTGACAGGAAAGTGGTTAATAAGGTCTTGATCTGGAAAATCATTGTAAGAAAGTGTTAAATATGTTTTTTCTTTTTGATGTAGGTTTTGGCAACCATCGCTATTACATATTCTTCTTATTTTTCCTTTCCATCGTTTGTGATTGGATTATATATGAATCTATTATCTGTAAGTATAAATTTTTCTTACAGCAAGCTCATGAACCCATACCCACATGCACTTTTCTTAGTAAATTCTTGTATATCACATTCTGACTGGGTGACGATAAACCATACCCCTAATTAAAATGAAACGGCTGCCTCTAAGACTCAGCATTGGGAAGCTGCAAGAAATGCTCAAAGAGATTAGTTGTTAGCACTTGGCAAGAGATTGTACCTCACCTTGATGAATTTGAGAAGTGGTCAGTAATACAAATTCATTCAAGGCAGAGTGTAGATTTATCACCTAGTGAAGTGAGGAAAATTAGCTGCTCAGGAACAAAGCTAGGGAAGTGAGAAGTAAAAAAAATGGGAAAAAGAACAGGTTGGCAGTGGAGAGGTTAAGGGTGGGAGGAAGTGATCACAGGAGGGAAGGAACAAAAGCCTGAACGTCCCTGCGATTTGGTAAATGTTGTCACAGGGCTAATGGGACAACTAATAGTCGTTGAAAGTTTGGAAGTAATGTCTTGGAAGAAAACCTTAGACCATTTATTCTGCATCCCTGAGAAGGGAAAATAACTTCTCAGTAGCAGCGTGAACAGGCATGTAGGGGGCTCATGTAGGGAGTGACATCCAGCTGTTCCAAGGTGATTGACCAAGAAGAACAGGGTTTACATTGAAGCAAGAAGGATTTGGGTTAGCTCTTAACAACTGCATGGCTATGCTTCGCAAACCTAACTGGGAAAACCCATAGCACATGTAGTTTATTTTGGCCTTAACTGTTTATTATTTGTTTATTTTGAAGGCTCTGGGAGAATCTGCCCTCACTACGAATCTGTTTCCACCCACCCTCCTGTTATATACATGCTCAGGTCTTAGATTTTGCCAGTAGTATACTAGTTTATATCCTGAGCTAAAATGTGGAACGGTTCAGGAAGATGTTAGGAACGTTTTTTTCTACTTTATTTTCTTTTTCCCTTAGCATCCTAAGTACCACCCCTCCCTGCCTTCCCCGGCCCCCAGCTTTCTTTAGTTTAAATTTTGTTTAGTTTTTGAAAATAAATCCTCCTGCTCTGTCCCTAAGCCTCCCAGTTCCCCTCCCCAGAAACATCCAGTATTACAAGTTTTGGTTTGTTTGGGGTTTCATTTTTAAAGATGCTTAATATCTATGTGAACTGGTTTCTTTTTCACCCTGCCATAGGCATGGAACGGGCTTCAGTTACCTTGTCAGCCCCTTTCTTGTCTGACACCTTGGGTGTCTATGATCAGTAGGGAATGCTTTTGTAAGCTCAATGTGACCGTCACTATCTCAAATGGATCTAATAGTCAGAAGGTTGAGATCCCTGATCTCCTTTCTTGTCAAAGGCCATCCGTACTCCTGAGCATTGGAATTCAAAAACCTTAAATTATGTCCTGTGGTGTAAGAAATAAAAGATTTCTTGACAGTTCTGTTGAAAGAACTGCCCTTTTAAGGCCTAACAATAAAACATATTCCTGGAAAACCTTTTTAAGCTGGCCCGTGGACCATCTTGTCCCTTGGACTTGATCCTGAGGGAGAGGAGCCAGATTTTACACCGCTCTTGTCTCTCCCGCTTCTCTCTTCACTAAAAATAGTCACCTTTGTTTGGTGTCCATGTCCAGCATAAGACTGTATTGATAAGGACAGAAGTAATTTTCCATCACTTCCATTCTTTCCAAGTTGCTTTCTTATTACATGCATTGGTTCTTCCCTCTTGTCTTTATTCTCTGGCTCTGATCCAATATTTATATTTTGTTTCTTAGGAATGGTCCCACTTTATATTCACTCGCAACCCTGTAGACTAGCTGAACGCATTTGGTTATTTTTATCCCATTTGTATTCCGACAGTATTTCTTTACACTAAATGAGGACATTGTGTCATTTATCATTACCTCACAGATGGAAAAAGTGAACTTGTGCTTCATTTTTCTAAGGTCTCACTGTCATCCCACCCTCGTGGTTTCCCAGGGACATTCCTGTTGCTGGAGCCCTGGCGGGCGCACTCCTCACTTGTGAGACAGTGCCAGCTACTTCTGGCTCTGTGTAGCCTCCATCTGTTCCATCTTCTGTGAGGTCTGCTTGCAGGGTGGACACTCAGAAAGTGTCAGCCTCCTACAAGTTGCAGGGAGAAAGATTTTAGGTTGTTGTTAGAAAGAACATTATAACTGTCAGAGCTATCTAGAGAGGAAAACGATCGGCTTGGAACAGTAGGAGTCCCCTGTCATTAGCCAGTGACAGGAATGTATTATTAGCACATATGAAAGTTTTATATTGCATAAGATAATGTATGTGGCCATTTGTTGCCATATCTTTGACATTAAGTCTGAAATCAGTCCTATGAAAATTTCAGTTTGAGGTCATGGTGTATTATCAAAAAAGTACCCAGAAGAGAGCAGTAGAAATCTATAAGCTGGAAGAATGTAAATATTCTTTCCCATGTAGCAGCTGTTTCCTCTACCTTCTGTTGGGAATCATATTCTTTTTTTGTCATGTCAGGTGCATGGGATGCATCTTTTTCTGCTGTCCTAACGAGAAGCTCTAAAGAGAGCATAATTTGCCTTAACTTGTTGCCTTGATTACTACTCTGTGATGATTGTCCTTAGAATGCTTCTGACATATAGTCATGACAGATGGTTAGGAACCAAAGGAGACTTAAAAGGGGGGAAAAATAGATTTTTAAGACTAAAATGGACAGACAGGTGATAGTAGTCAGGGACTCATGTTCTTTCTGTCCTAGGAGTTCTTAAGTGCTGCTTTGGGAAGATGTCTGAAGCTACTTGTCAAATTGTCAGAGGCATTAATGAAACCTCAAGGTGCAAATTTACAGAGTTCTTATTTCAAAAAGAATTTGCCCTTTATAAATGGTCATGGTACTACAAAAGTCATTGGCTTCACAAAACCTTGAAGATTTGTTCCCTTGTTCCTGCTCTACCTACCTGCATTCTCCTTACTGCTACTCTTAGCTGCATGGCTTAGGGGGTCACGAAGGCCATAGTGAAGTCCTCTCTTTTCCTAGGGTTTCTCTCTCATGATTCCCTTACCTGAACTTTCTCTCTCTACAGGATAAATCATGGTGCTGTTGCAGAAATACACCCAATAACCACGTGCTGTTAGGTCGTGTTCCAATGGTATCTGGGTGCTTACAGGATTTCTTGTGTCTACAGCAGTGGCCTGTTGATCTGAACCCTTAATAAGAGTTTATTCTGTGTTATAACAGACTCATCTCTTGCTGTGTATCCTGGATAAGATAAAGGGTTTTCTAAGCAGATATTTATTAAATACAGCTATTCTCCATTATCAGGTCCTTGAACGGTTAACCTTGGGCCAGTTTATTTTATGCTGAATAGGATGGTTTTAGTGGTGGTCTTACGGACCTTTTTTGCTTTTATTCCTTTACTGCCAACCACCAGTGCAATGCTATCATGGCCTTCACGAGCCGTGAAGTACCATTTTTTTCATCTTTGTTAGTTAAGCTGGCATTTGGAAGATAAATTCTTAAAGTTGGGTTCTAGTCTGTGTTACCATGTCTTAACTTTCTCTTCTGCCTGAATAGAAGAGCAATGATTTTATCTTCTTGAGGAATGATCACTAGTTTGTTGCCTTTTTAAATAATAAGTTCCTTTTTTTGTGAATTCACAGATTGGTCAAATCATTGTGCCACAACATTCAGAGAAGATGGACTATGGACCTACCTCAATCAGATTGTGGCCTGTTCCCCTTGGGTTTTATATATCTTCATGCTGGCAGCTTTCCATTTCTCTTGGTCAACATTTTTATTACTAAATCAACTCTTTCAGGTATTTATTTCTCTTCTTATAATGCTTTTGAGTAAAATTTCCTGTAGCCTGTAACAAGGTAGAAAAGAGACTTGACTTTTAAATCAGAAGGCTTTCGGGTCTTGGTTCCACCTGTCGATTACTCTCTGGGTATAGGCATGTCATTTGACTCTTGAATTTCAATTTCCTTGTCTGGAATATGTAGTTGATAATTCTACACTCACAGGATCGTGTAAAGGTTGGAATAATAAGTTGTTATCTTGTGCCTAGGAATGATCTAATCTGACCTTTTTATTTTATGGATGGAGTTACAGAGAGGTAAATTGAATTGCTCAGGATCACTCAGTGAGTAGCAAAATCAGAACTATAAACTTAGGTCTTCTGACAGCCTATTCAAAGGCTTTTTTCATCATACAATTAAATCATAAGATGTGTGAAAACATGATATAAAATACAAAAAGCATTGTGAGATGCTTTTAAAGACATTTGTGAGATGATTATCTTCCCTCATTTTTTCCAACCCTGTTTATATCCCATTTATTATGCAGTGCTTAAGTGAATAGAAGGGGGGAAGAAATGCGAGATCCATCACCAACCAGTGGACGTGGTAATTACACTTCCAGAGAAGGTCACGGCCATTAGAGAGTTCACGCTCCAGGGCAGTAGCCACATTCAGCTTCCTATGAAGCTCTGTCCTTTCCCTGCTGCTTTCCTTCCTCTATGAGCGTAACCTAATTCTTGTTGTTGCTATGGCCTGCCCTCGTGGAATGGACAGCCGTGATCAGTCTGAGCCCATTACTGTAAGACCTCAGATAATTAGAGCATTACTCATCGAAAGCAAAATGCATTCCACTTTTACAGGGAAGTAACCAATTCTACAATAATAATAATAATAATAATAATTAATAAAGAAATAAAGACAGACAAAGGAAAAAATGCTAAGGAAAGGAATGAAACTGGTAACACTGAACCGAGGCCTCTGAATGTTCATCTTCATCTCCTGCCCCTCTGGTATCTACAGACTCAGGCACGAAGAATGAATATTAGCATCACTGATTGTTAATATCTTATAATACCTAATATTTATATATGCTTTACATATACCAAAGCACTTTCCTGTCTATTTGCTGACAAACAGTTAAGGCATAGACTGTGCCAAAGCAGTGTCTCCATTTTATAGATGAAAAAACTAAGCCTATGAGAGGTTGAGTGCCTTGTTTTGGCCACGTGGCTGGTGAGAGGTGGAATTAGAAGTAGAACCAAAGATTTGAGACCTCCTTTCTAATTCTCTTCCTTCTTTTCTGGACTCTTAGGACAAGTACAGATACATATGAGACTATAATATCAACTTTTTAAAAGAAAGCTTACTGTTTCTTATGCTTTCTTTCTTTCTTTTTTTTTTAAGATTTTATTTATTTATTTGACAGAGAGAGACACAGTGAGAGAGGGAACACAGCAGGGGGAGTGGGAGAGGGAGAAGCAGGCTTCCCGCGGAGCAGGGAGCCCGATGCGGGGCTCGATCCCAGGACCCCGGGATCATGACCCGAGCCAAAGGCAGACGCTTAACGACTGAGCCACCCAGGCGCCCCTGTTTCTTATACTTTCTAAGGCAAGAAAATGGACTCAAAGTTTTGGATAGTTTTCTAATACAGGAATTCAGGGTAAAGTTGTTTTCTTAATAAAACAATTCAGTTGTTTGAAGCCTTTCATTTGCTGACTGCTCTAGTGAGTCATGGGTTTGACTGTAGCAAGTCAAACGGAGCATAGACTGGTCAGGACTGTGAACTTTATTCTCACACTGACTGAGGCGTCTGTCTCAGTTCTGCCACTTTCTAAGCTGTTGTGTGACCTTGGACCAGTTACTTCACCTCTGGAAGCCTCTGCACTGGCTGTTTTAAATATATCATGTTAAATCCTTCAACAGTCTGATGAGGGAGGATGGTGTGATAATCTCTGTTTCATGGATAAGGACCTTGATGTTTGAGTTATTTTGAGGATTAAATGGAGTAACTTAGTGAATAGTAGGGTTTTAATGACTTGGGGGTTTTTAAGTTACCTTAACTCTTACCTTCCCCAAATTATGGATTTAAATGTTCTTCACTTCAGATTAACTTTTTCAATTGGCCCTTTCCAAAGAGATGCTAAGAAGCATACGCAAGGTGAGATAATTGCAGTAATATTGACCTTATATAGTTTTATTCATCTAAAACTTACATGCTACATGTGTTGAGAGTCTAAACAGGCTTCTAAGCCATGACTTGAATTACTAAAGCAATTATTTCATGACTGTGCTTTGTTGAAGGTTAATAAAAACAGACACTCAAAAAAATAAATGCTTAAGGGCGCCTGGCTGGCTCAGTCGGAAGAGCATCGGACTCTTAATCTTGGGGTTGTGAGTTTGAGCCCCACGTTGGGTATAGAGATTACTGAAAAATAAATAAACTTTTAAAAAAATGATCAGCTGCTAGATTTACTTAGTCTCATTTAGAGCTGTTGAGTCGTTATCCTTACCATGATCCTTGGTTAGACAGAAGGCTAGGTTATACTGTCTTCGGAGGAGTACTGAATGTTTACCACTGTCCTGTGATACACTACGAGTGACAGAACCTCAGTATAATGGTATTTTTCATGTACCTTCCAACCTTCTTTTGCAGATTGCTTTTCTGGGCCTGACCTCCCACGAAAGAGCCAGCCTGCTGAAGCAGAGCAGGCATATGAAACAGACATTGTCCCTCAGGAGGACCCCATACAAGTAAGTCAGATCTGTTTTGGCCACTGTGTCCTGTGGAGGATGCTAGTCTAGCCATTGGTTTCCCAGCCTACTGCCACCACCCAGGCTGTGCTGCTCTCCTCTAACTTGCTGTCTGGTAGAGTTGACTCTTCTTTCTTGGAAGCCTCAGTGACAGGAGGTGAGTGGTAAGGTCATGAGCCCCAAGGTGGTAAGAATTTGGGACTTAGTCTGCTGGACTCAGCACCAATAGTTAAGTGACTTTGAAGTTTTGCCAAGATGGGGAATCTCTCTAGTCAAGCCACATGGTCACAAGATTGCATGTTGCTGGCATGAAGTCAGTGTGAGATAACCAAGCATGTGGCTGAGAATTCCAGCCACAAGGCTCTCTGCAGAAAGCATTAGATTGTGAGCTTTGCCAAGATTTTCCACCTGCCTTTCTATCACTAGTAATTCTTTTAGCCCCGTGTTTAATGTGCCCATCTGTGTCAGGGAGAACCTAGTGCTTTGGGTTTGGGGTGTGGTTGCTCCAGGGCGTCGGTTGTATAAAACCTGTTCTCAGTTGAAAATGGGAGTGTTTGTAGGAAGGCTGTCATCTTACGATATGAACTATGAATGATCGGGCTTTGAAGCTTATCTCCTTGTCCTACATATCGGGGTCTTGGAGGCTGGGAGTGCTGCAGAGGTCACCCTGAGCCCTCAGGGGATTTAACGCTCACTTGCATATCTCATGAGTAGTCTATTTTAAAGCACACTCATGGTACAAGATGAAACTGTTAGGCTGTTAGACAAGGAAATCAGAGCCTGGGATAGGACTATGATCTGTATTTAGAGAGGAGAGGAATTGACTTAATCGGGAAGAGATGGCTAAGGTGATGGAGGTTGGCCGGTGGTGCTGAGCTTGTGATGACGGGTTCAGACTGGCAAGGATAAAACCCTTTCCCAGTAGTTTAACCAGAGGAATAAGGATGAAAGCCTTTGTGACCGAGGTGGAATTTTCAGCTGAGCCTTGAAAGCTGTGGGATGGGGCCTGACGGAGAAGGACAGAAGAGTATTTCAAGCCCTAAGGAGCCCGAAAGAAGGGCCTGAGATGAAAGAACTGGGGCATGTTTGGGAATTACTGAGTAAGGGCAACATACCCTGGAGGAACTAGCAGGAAAGCCTTAGAGCTCCCTTGCATCTCGCTTCCACAAACCTGCCCAAATTGAAGATTTGTCTTGTCTGTCTTACCCTAAGTTACTTGCACTCACTCACTAGCTCTGGAGGAGTGTTGATGGTACTTTCCTGACAACTGTCCCCACAGCAGCAATGGCATAGTCCTCCTCACGCACAGATATGTTTTAATGCATACGGGGGTTGGTTTTGATAAGGTTTTTGGAGGACCAGACAGTATCCAGTTGATAAGATTATTTGGAAGGAGCTCCTTCCTTTTGCCTGGAACCGCCATCTTCCAGTAATTCGCCAAAATGACCAGCACCAAGGGAAAGAGGAGAGGCACCCACTGTATGTTCTCTAGGCCTTTTAGAAAACATGGAGTCGTTCCTTTGGCCACATATATGCGAATCTACAAGAAAGGTGATATTGTAGACATCAAGGGAATGGGCACCGTTCAGAAAACAACGCCCCACAAGTGTTACCATGGCAGAAGTGTAAGAGTCTACAGTGTCACCCAGCATGCTGTTGTCGTAAACACACAAGGGCAAGATTCTTGCCAAGAGAACTAATGTACGTATTGAGCTTATTAAGCACTCAAAGAGCTGAGATAGCTTCCTGAAGCATGTGAAGGAAAATGATCAGAAAAAGAAGGAAGCCAAGGAGAAAGGTACTTGGGTCCAACTGAAGGGCCAGCCTGCTCCACCTAGAGAAGTGCTGCACTTTGTGAGAACCAGTGGAAAGGAGCCTGAGCTGCTGGAACCCATTCCCTCTGAATTCATGGTATGATAGGTCTAAAAAAAGACAAAAGACCCCGGGACTATAAAAAATCAGTCAGTCGATCGATCGATCATTCAATCAGTCATTGGAAGGCATTGAGACAGGGCCATGTTTTACTTAGGAAGTTTAGGAAAAAACCCACTTTGTTGACTATAATGTTTCTGGCCTTTCTGGCCTTTGAGGTCATCAAAATGCGAATCAGTGCAAAGGGAATGGAAAGAAGGACACTTATTGATGGCAGTCACCATTCCAGTGATTGGGGGACTCAGAAGGGAATTAAGTTGCTGGGCAGAAGCCAGGGAATCTCGAAATAGGGATTCAGGTCCAGAAATGGAACTGGGCTTCAGTTTTAATGTCCTCTAAGCCGGGGAACTGTCTGATTCACCTCTGGATTCCTGCTACAGGATCTTCAAAGGATGTTGTATGTTATAAATTCTCAGTGAATGTTTCTGGTCTGAATGAATGTTCAAACAGGAAATGTAGTAAGATGTGTTCTCTTCCTTCCTCGGCAGCCTTGGGCTCACACAGAACCTCGCAGATTTCTTTCAGTGTGGCTGCTTCGGCTTGGTGAAGCCCTGTGCCGTGGATTGGACGTCACAATACACCGTGGTCTTCCACCCAGCGAAGGAGAAGGTCCTTCGCTCCGTATGAAGAAAAACAACCCCAGACTCTCCCTCTGACCTGCTTGCGTTTATGTTGATGCCCTGTGGTCTGCAAGTGAAGTGAACATTCAGAGTTCACCTAAGCCCAAAGGAAAATGCAGGTGGTTTTTAAAGCTATTTGGTAAAAACAAGTTCTCAAATAAAGGCATTACAGTTTTAGATTTAGCAAGATGGACTGTTCCTGAACAATCTTGGCAGACATCTAAAGAAACTTATATTTTTCACAAGAAAATACAAGTTACATTTTTTTTGGAGATAATATTCCCTAATTATGGATAAAATGTGGTATTTTCAAATAGTTTATTGGTTGTTTCAAATAGTACTATTCTTTAAACTTGTAATTTTTGATAAATTATTTGTGTTTGTTTTATCTATAAATATGTAAAAAATATTTAAATAGATGTATCTGTTTTGCTTTCACACTTAATAAATTTTTTTTTGTAGTTGAGATTTCATTTCTGACACTTAACACTTTTAGAATCTTAAATTGAGAAAAGGTGTATATAGGACATAAACTGATTCGTGATTCCAGGAATGAGTTGAGCTCTCTGTTAACACCAGTAAGCAAGATTTAATTTAGTTTTCCATCTTACTTAGAAAATTGAACAGAGGAAATCTTAAAGATTAATTACTGTTTTTACTTAGTACCCTCAAAACATTGGACTGATGTGATTGTAATTGCTAATTTCCCTACAAATTCAACTTTAACTCTTGGTATTGTATATAAATGCCCCTGGGCACGGCCCCTTCCTGCTGAAAACCATTCCTTATGGTTCTGTCGCTCTTGGGGTAAAGGCTAAAATTCTCATCATGACCTCCAAGGCCTTGAATAATATAACCTTATTTTGTTTACCAGTCTTACTCTGGACCACGCTTTGTACTGGAACCACATTGACCTTTCAGTTTTTCAAGGATCCATTCTTTCCTCTACAGAGCCTTTGCAAATAAGGAAACTAAAGCCTAAAGAAGTTCCTGTCTTCTCCAAGGTCACTTAGACACTAAATGCGGTTGCAGCTCTAGGAGTGCTGGTCACCTTGAATACTGTCCAACGCACTCTATGTGTTCAGTAAACATTTAAATTCGTTGAATGAATGAATGGTTTTTAAGCAGGATGTGATGTGATCGTAATTGTTTGAAGACTGATTCTCTACTGGGGGACAGAAGGACTTTCTCAAGCTATATTCTTTCCCTTTCTCTCTCTTCGGACTCTTGTACCAAGTATGTATTCTCAAATTGTCGTCCATACACCATTTAATCAGAATTACAGGGATGGGACAGGGGCTCACTTGTTTAAAATTCAAATACCCCACCTCACACCTTCCAAACGACTATATTCCAGTACTTCTAATTGACATGTAATAAGGAAAGCACATTTCATTAATTTAAATTATTCCATAGATATTTATTGAACACCATGATAGGTCTTTCAGGCCATAAAACATTTAATTGGGCACATTAATCACAGAGCTTGCAGTCTAGAGGGAAAGCTAAGATAAATGAGCCTATAGTATAATGTAGAAAATATTAAAAGCCATAAGAGGGGTACAAATAAAATATTGTTAGAGTTTAGAGGTTGGAGAGAGCCTCAGTGGATGTGATCAAGTGTTTATGGACGATAAGGCATTAGAAAGGGTCTTTCAATGATACTTAGTTTGGAAATACGGAGTTGGAAGTGAAGGGCATTCTCATGGAGAGAACTCTACAAGTGAGGACAATGGGAGAGTCTGAAGTGTAGTTAGAACCATGACAGGCTGGGTCTATAGGGTGTTTAAAGTGGGGAGCATGGTCAGTAAATTGGACTGTTGATTGGGACTAGATCTCCAGGAGCCTTGAATGTTAAGCTAAGGAGCTGTATTTAAGTGAGCAATAAGGAGCTATTTCTTTACTCACTTGTCAGTAAAAAGTCCTCTTATATCCTCTTGTCTGCTCTCACCAACCCCTGCCAAGTAATTACTCTCAAATTGGGGTCCACAGACCATTTACATCAGAATAACAGGCCTGGGATAATGATGGGGGTGGTGTCTGGGGATCACTTGTTTAAAATTCAAATTCCTAGGATGCCTGGGTGGCTCATTTGGTTAAGCGGCTGCCTTCGGCTCAGGTCATGATCGGCTCAGGTCATGATCCCGGGGTCCTGGGATCAAGCCCTGTGTCAGGGCTCCCTGCTCAGCAGGGAGCCTGCTTCTTCCTCTGCCTGCCGCTCCCTCTGCTTGTCTGACAAGTAAAATCTTTAAAAAAATAAAATTCAGATTGCTCTTCTCAGACTTTCTAGAGGTCTGAGGAGTGAGTCTTGGAATCTCAGTTTTTATCAGGTTCCCCAAATGATTCTTACATTTACATGATACCGTTTGGGAATCATTTACGTAAGGACTCTTACCCCACCGTTCCATTGTGGCTTTTCCTCAGGCATACGTTCGTGGGAGAGTTTTAAGAAAAAAAAAGTTTGAGAGTCGGTGTTTTATAGCTAGGCATCCTGGGTTTGAGTCCTTGGATCTGCCAATTATAAGTGTCTTTTACCCCTGAACAAATGACTTACCTCTATAATGCTCTAGTTTCCTCATTTGTATCATGTGGATAATAATAGTAGATACCTCCAAATATTGTGATGAGGATTAAATGTGTTAATAACCTAGAAAATGCTTAGAATTCTACTTGGCACATAATAAATGCTCGATAAATGCTATTAATTCAGGAATCTTTGGAAAATTGACTAGAGGTAAGGAAATGTGCCATATTCACCCTTCCATACTCTGTGTTCTGTGTTTGGGGACTACGATTCTCAAAACTACAGTTTTCCTTGTCAGCTGATTTTCCATTAAGTTCGGCCAGTAGAGGAGGAGGAGGGAAGAAGAGACTTCCACTCTTCTTAGCAGCAAGTCCTCTCAGTGTTGTTCCTGCAGTGGCCCTTCACCCTGATGGTGACAGTTGGAATCTGTCTAGCTTTTCTCCTGCGTTCCCCAAACCACCTCCATTGTTGTCCCTTAGAATCCCCAGCAGGACCCAGATAGGGCTGTCTGCTGGGAGGTCTGGCTCATAGCCCTGAGATACCTGGCCTGGAGGCATCTGAATTAGGGCGCTCCTATCTCCTCTTTGTCGGGGCTGCTTCCCCGCAGGTCCCATCTCTGTGCTAAATCAGTGTGCTTCTCTTTACTTTTTGAAAAATATTAGCACCTGCTTCGTCAATTCCCTCTATTATTTTCTCTCTGTTAAAAAACACAAAACAAAACAAAAAGCCTAGTGTGGTCTCTGTTTTTCTGACTGGACCCTGACAGATCTAGAATGTTAGAGATAAGCTTTTAATAATATTCTAGGCAAGAAGTGATGAAGGTGCAGATTACTGATTGAATGTGGGGGGAAGGGAAGGTAGAGTCCAAGATGACTTGGAACCCAGTGAATGAGAGGGTGGCAGTGCTCTTCTGAGAAGTAAAGAAAGCCATGGAGAGACTAGGTGATGAGTTTGGTGGTTGGGGGCTACGGAATTTGAGGCATCGCAGGCTGTGCGGTGGAAAAGTCTGGAAGGCAGCTGTAAAGAGACCAGGGCATGGATGGGAGTCATGAACACGGATGAGGTTGTCACAGGAAAGAGGTAGAAAAATGAGATGCAAATGAAATGGGGAGTTGCCCACCTGGAATGGGAAGATCAATTCTAGAAAGACACCAAAGATGACAACTCAATGCAAACAAAGAAAATATGAGGGGGTGGGGGCAGGGAGCAGGAAAACGACCTTACAGAATATGGATTTAGGGAGCTGGAGATGAGGAGGGACCAGCGGGGAGGAGAGAGTACGTACCGTGGCATAGAATTCAAGAAGAATTCAAAGAGGAAGGAGTCACTCGTCAGGAGCTGCGGAGAGGACAACTGAAGAAAGATGGGTGTTGTGGCTAGGAGGGTAGTGGCGGGCTCAGTGGAGCCGTGGCGGTGGGGGAGTGGGGTGCGCAGCAGGGAGGGCACTTGGAAGCCTGATGCGCAGGCAGTAAGGACCATATGGAACAGAGTCCTACGGCTTGGCTTTGAGAGGAGCAGGGAGAAGGCGGTAGCTTAGGGGCGAAGTGGCCAGGTTTGGGCTTGTTCGGTTTGTCGGGGCCAGGGGATTGGGACTCTTACCCTGCGATGCCAGAACTTCATTCCTTTCCCCAAATATCTGTGTAGTTCTATCGGAGATTGCATTTGAATCCCTTCCACAATTATTAGCATCCTGAGGATGCTGCCTGTGATTTAGCAGACAGGCTGTACACTGAGCAGTGAGAAGTGGAATATCTTGGGTATAGAACGTTCGGTATTATAGCTGCGAGTATTTCAGTGCAGGGAGTTCATGCAGTAATAACCGCCCCCCACATCTCACTGCCTTAACAGAAGCCTTCTTTCCCCTTCTTGTTACAGCCCGCATAGCTGTTTGCAGACACTCTAACCTGCAGGGACCCAAGCTCCCTCCCAGCTAGAGCTCCCACCATTTTCTAGAGCCTCAGGGCCTGCTGGCCCTTCTGCGTCCACGGATGTGGGAAGAGAATGGAGCCTGTCCTGGAGGTCTTGGGGGCCTCAAGTCCCGTGTCCCATGTCCCATGTCCCAGTCGATGTAGGTGAGCCTAGAAAATGTAGAACATTGCCCAGGAAATCAAGGGGAAACACAAAGACTGCTAAACCACAATAAGGTTCTTCCTTTGTTTTGCTTTGTTTTTTGTTTTTTCACTTCCAAGCTCCTTCACTCTGCAGGTAATAATCTCTTCTTTTACGTTCTAGCAGAATTTGCTTGTAGTCCAGCCTACACTCCCACTTCACTGGCTCAACAAATGTTTACAAAGTGCCTACTGTTCCTAGAGCACCATGAATACATACATGTCACATTTTAACAAGGAAGCAGAGGGGAATTCAAAATCGCAATGTAGAGAGAGCAGTGCTGTGTCACTTATATAGGCTGTGTATCCAGAGGTGGATTAATTCTGCTCAGGAAGTTCAGGAAAGATTTTGCAGAGGAGATGGCATTTGACCTGTGACTTGATTATAGGAGTTTGCCAGGCTGAGAAGTTGGGTGGGGTGGTGAAGATGGGGGCAGGGGGTGGGGCTCCGTCTTCTAGGCGTTTCAGGCAAAAAGATCAGCATTAGCAAAAGCATGATGGGATAAGGATGCTTGGCCTATTTGGAAAGCTTCAAATCTGAGTGTAGCTGGAGCTCGTCTGGAAGAGATGGTCTAAAGCTAAGTTGAAGGGTGAGTCCCAAGTCAACTTGTGAAAGTCCTTATATGATATACTGTTATGGGCCAAATTCTGTCCCTCCCCCTGGCCCCACATCTATGTGTTGAAGTCCAAACCCCCAGAACCTCAGAATGAGATTTTATTTGAAGACAGGGTCATAACAGAGGTAATTAAATTAAAATGAAGCCTTTCAAGGTCCCTAATGCAGTAAGACTGGTGTCCTTATAAGAAGAGGAAATTAGGACACAGACATGCACAGAGAGAAGGCCATGTGATAACACAGGGAGAAGGTGGCCATCTATAAGATAAGGGGAGAGGTCCTCAGAAGAAACCAACTCTGCTGACACCTTAATCTCGGACTTGTAGCCGCTGGAAGTGTGCAGATGTAATTTCTGTTGTTTGAGCCAAACCTGTCCATGGTCCTTCATTATGGAAGCCCTAGCTGACTACTGTGTATACGAAAGGGTAGGAATGGAAGGGATGTATTCTAGAGACGTTTTGGAGTCAGAATCAAGGAGGCTTGGGGAGTGAGGCAAGGGAGGGGGAGGGGGAGGGGGAGGGCAAAACTAAGGATGGCTCGAGTTTTGAGCTGAGTCTCCCGGGTGGATGGGTGGTGGGGCTGGTAACTGTGAGATGCGGTAGAGGAGGAGAAGGTTGCACTGTCCAGTGATCATTTCACGTGTGTATCTTACCCCTCTGCAAGCCTGGAAGTCTCTACGGTAGGGGACTTCCTAGTGAAGGCCAAGGGACTATATTGCTTTTAAAATCCGTGCAGGCTACAGGGGACTTGATTGACTTATTTCAGTTTATCACTGATGTTATTAATTGTTCGAGTGACATTGATGGGATCCCAGACGACTCTGGCCAAAAGCTTACAAATTAAAAACAATTGCCCTGCGCTTCCTTCCCCAGAGAGTGTAAAGTGTACAGTATTTCCACCCTCAGGTCATTTGGTGGAACTCTGTGGCTGAATTACCCAGCAGGGGTCTCTGGACAAAGAAAGCATACGTCTACATTACCTCTTTGAAAGGGGAATGGGACACAACCTCTGCCAGCTCTTTGTTTTTCTCTGAGCCATTCTATTAATGCCAATCCAATAGAGAAAATGACAAAACGTAACTGCATTTTGAGCATCAAAAAACTAGTAAATAAATGCATAATAGAGTCAGTGCGGGGCTTTGTCTATGACAGCAACCCCGAATAAGTGATCATTTTAAAGAAAGTCTTCTTGAGACTTGGAGCATAGAAGAACCCATGGTTTAGTCTAGATACTCACTCGCTTTCGTTTCCTCCCATAATTCAGAATTGCATGGGGGTGGGAGAGATGCGGTCGTTGTTGAAAGCAGAGCCCCAAGAAAATGCGCACGCCTGGGCTGCCGAGAACTTGCTGAGGAGGCACAGAGACATTTTTAATTGGCTGCATTTCACGGGTGAGACTGGTAATTTGACGTAGGAGAGGTTTTCAGGGAATTGCTAAACCCTAGGGAATTGTCCCAGGATAAAAGAAAATCATCCTCCCGTTGTTTACGACACAGAAGCAAACTCCGCGTTTTGTTGCCATGTCCGGTTTTTATGAAATGTGTGAAGATTGCAAAGCCCATTGTAGGACAACAGGACTGACTCTTCAGCAGTTTTTTAGTTTTGATGTTCCTTTCAGAATTTGCTCTCCTGTTGTCTGCTTCCTCTGGAACCCCGTTTCCTTCTGCAGCGAGAGAGCCGCTCAGCGGACAGATTCTGGAAGCCCACTCTCCTTGGCCTCTCGTTCCTCCTCTTCCCGCCTTCCCCAGGTGACACCAGGATTCGTGACATCCTTTGCAGTGAGTTTCTCGAAAACCCCTCTGTATTTTTTTTTCTCCAAATCTCCCTCTACTCTAAAGAAAAGATCCAGAGACACACAAAGTGCCACTAAAACATTTATTTATTGCCTCTCCCACCCCGGTATCAGAAATAATAACACATTTGTTACAGCTTAAACTTTTAATACTTTTCTTCCAAAAGTGTTTTCTAACTTTGGGTCAAGACTGTGATCAGTTCCGAAGAGAAATACTGGCTGACCCTCCACGAGAGGATGATCGGGCAAGGCTTTCCGTCCTGCAGGAGAACATGGCAAATGCTCGAGGCCGGTGAAGTTTGGCATACCTTTCACTCTTTCTTCTCCACTTGTTGTGTTAGGCCTCCAAACCCAATACCTGTAGGGCCAAAATTTTTGGCATAGCAAACTGTGAACGAGAGGGGGTAAAAGGGAGAGAGAATGGGTTGGTTAGACCGCAGTTGCGCTTCCTGGGGTCTGGACAGTCCTTTCACCTGTGAGAGGCATCCTTGCCATACCTGTGTTCCTAAGTGAACTTTGAAGTATATTGAACTACCTTGACTTTCGATCTCCTGATAAAAATTGTTCATACTTCCGGGCACTTAGGACCAAGTGTTCACAGGCATTTTGTCATTTGAGTCAAGACAAAATGGCCCCTGCTTGCCTGCCCAGCCTCGTCCCCTCTTGCCTCTGCCTCCTTCCCGCCACCCCAGGCACAGAGAACCACCCACGGTCCCTGGAATGAACCGTGGTGCCCTGGCTGGGGTGCTGTTGCACGCACTGCTCCCCGTTCCTTGGCTGTCCGCCACCAAAGTCCACATTCACCCTTAAGACCAGAGGAGGCTTGTCTTCTAAGAAGCCTT
This sequence comes from Zalophus californianus, assembly GCF_009762305.2. Taxonomy (NCBI): domain Eukaryota; kingdom Metazoa; phylum Chordata; class Mammalia; order Carnivora; family Otariidae; genus Zalophus; species Zalophus californianus. The sequence continues at coordinate 73,423,720 of NC_045605.1, forward strand.
CCCTAACACCCCAAGCTGCTCACTTGCCTCTTTGTATGCTACTGCACTGTATACTACCAGAGCTTCTTTCCCTTGGCAATGCAATTATTTGTCTACGGGTCGATCTCTCTGCTGGCTGCAGCAACATTTTAGGGTTTTTGGCCTGTGAATGCTGAGGACCCTCTGTGTCCTCCGCTGTCAGGAAAAGGCATCTCCCGTGGGATAGTGCATTCCTTCGCATTCTGTCTCCCTGTGGGCAAAGCTTTGGCATCCTGCAGTCTTGATTAGGAATGGCCTGCCTCTGCCCCCTCCCATTGCTCCTCTCACTCCATTCCAACACACACAGCTGGAGACCTAGGGACACCATTATTACTTGCAAGTGTGGGCGGGCACCACTGAGAAACAATAGGCCCTGGAGAGGCTCTGAGGTTGAGGACACATTGCCTTGGCCCGAATGCTTCCCCTCCTTTTCGTAGCATCAGAAGAGAGCTAACCTTTCCTACCTCTCCACAAGACAAAGGGACTGTGGAGGCATCTGGGGCTAGAGCTGTGAGAACCAGAAGGAAAACCTGTTTCTCAGTTCTGTCCCTGCCATCACTAAGTGATACGCAACATTAGAAACAGAAACGTCAGGAAGGAAGGAGGGAGAGAGCAAGAGCCGGAGGGAGGGAGGGAGGGAGGGAGGGAAGGATCTAGATATGTCTCGATTAATTAAAGAGAGGTCAGACTCTCTAAACTAATGAGCTATTATTTAATCTAATGAACTAAAGAGAGTTCATCCTCCCCCAGTCGCCCGTAACTACCACTTGGGTCGACAAAGGGCATTTGGGTTTTCAGAAGGGAATGTGATGCTGTTTATCGAGTCCTGTGGCCTGTTCCAGGACTCGTGCTCTCTGCCCCCAGGCACCCAGCTGCCTTGAACCACTGAGCATCTGCAAGCATCCGGTCCCTCCCACGTGTTCTAATGGAAGACCAGAGCTGGGCCGGGGGTAGAATTCTTTCCCTTTAGTGGTTTTGCTCCCCATCCTAAGAGCCCAAACTCCGCTCAGGCTGAGCAGCCATACCCCCTGGCAAACACAGCTTACCCTCTAAGGATCCTCCTTGGGAAAACCTCTCAAGAGAGTCCCTGAACCACTCACCTTTGCAGTAAAGTTCCCCATCTTTGTCAGTGACATTCGTGGACTCTAGACTCTTCCCACAGATGGCGCAGCGAAAACATGTCTTGTGCCAAGGCTGAGGGGTGCAGGAGAGCAGGAGAGCTACGTAAGTGTGGGGGGCAGCATATTCTGTGTCCATGTTAAATCTCACCAGCAGCATATAAAGGAGTGCCACTGTCTTAACCACTCATGTATCTAGTCGACCCCAGAATAATTTTTCCAGGGATTCAGAGAAAATGAGATACTATGGATTCGGCCAGCAATTCTTAGAATCCCTACAAATAAATTTATCGAAGTGATCACCACATGTATTCCTTCAGAACAGAGTAAATAGAAAAGGGCTTCCCCCTTCTAGAAGATCAAGGAATAGAGTAGAGAGAAAGGAACTCGGACTTGGGGCCCTGAATACGTTCATTTACACTGAATATAAAGTTAAAGAAGAAAAGAAGTGAAGAGAGAAGGCAATTAGCCAGGTAATTCAGCTTTGCTTTGTACTCTGTGTATTTCTCATGGAAGACAGTTGCCTGGCTTGGATCATCACAAGATGGCCTCTTTCCTCACACCCGCCTGTCCACCAGGCATGGCCTAGGGGTTCTCATACATCTTCAAGTAGTCGGTTTGAGGGTGGAGACTGCCTTCATATTTGAAGTCAGACACTCTCCAGGGCCCTTATTTCCACCCACCCCACTCCACTTTAGTATAAACGGGTTTTCCTTTGCCTTTGTTGGGCCCAAACCCTCTGGTGAATACCCTGAAACCAGAGGTTGTAGAACCAAGTGTGTGGTACTGTCTCAGACATTGGATAACTCCCCTGACTGCCAGGATGCTTGGGAGCAGGGATGCTTCTCACTGCCATGAGGGGTCTGCTCTACCCATCGGTGGTGATTGAGTTATGCAGTGGTGACTAGCTCACAGGGCTGACACCTTTCTGGAAGGATTTTGGACACTGAAGGACAAGGGGCTGGTGCACCTTTGTATCTCCGAGCTTCTGGCTGGGTGCCTTCCACCTAGTGGACTGAGGCTTGTTGCATCGAATTGCACCAGTTTTAGTTTCCAAGGGCTCTGCCGAGTGGCAGCCACAGCCCAGGAAAGTGGGTGAGAATGGGTGGCTCCTAACGTGTCTCCTAATGTGGCTCCTGGGAGCAAAGGAGAATAAAGGGCCCGGCTCCCACCTGTGCACAGTTCCTACTCCTCTCTCACTCCTCCCGACTGAGCCTGTGCAGATGAGCAAGTCCCATTTGGCTCACATGGCAGTCCTTACCTTGCCCCCTCCCATCACCTTCTCAGCAGCATAGACTGACTTTCCGCACCGGGGGCACTTCTCTGACTCTCCAAATTTTGCGGTGAACTTGGAAGGGTTGCTGGTGGTGGCTGAGCGTGCAGGCTTTGGGGACCTGGTAGGAACAGACAAATGAATGAAACCTATAGACCTTGTTGGCAACGAGCACTTAGCTGTGTGACCGTGAGCGAGTTACTTAACTTCTCTGCTTCCCACTCCTCATCTGGAAAAAGGAGCTGCCTTCCTCACAGGGTTGTTGAGAGGGTTTGATGAGGGGACATGAGGAAAGCCCTTGGAAATCTGAGTGTCTCCTGGTATGTAGTAAGGGCTAACAAACCTAGCTCCCATTGGCTTAAATCTTTCCTTTCTGTCGTTAAGCCTTTAGCTAGTGTTCCATGTGCATTAGCTTGTGTTGTTGTCATGTTAGTATTGTTGCTAGTGTTTAGATTTTTCTGGACCATCTCGAAGCCTACTGGTCTGCTTTACCGAGTGAGTTGTGAAGATTACTATAGAGCAAGATGGGATCTCGACAGTTGATAGTAAACAAACCACAGTCCAGTACGTTGATGAGTCCTTGTCACAGTTCAGGTGGTGATCCTGCCTCAAAAGGTCACCTGTCCCCATGTCGAGCAACATCTAAGATAGAAGCACAGGAGCCTCCCCCCCCCCACCGTTTCCATCTCTGTTGGTGTTTCCTTGTACGTTTACCACTTGCATCTCATCATAACCTCTAAGATAGGCGGGACTAGCTGGGGGAAAGCAAGGGTTCGAGGGGTCCCTGCCCAAGGTCAGGCAGCTCATGACTGGTGGAGTTGGGACCAAACCCAGGTCTGTGGACTCTTATTCCTCTTTGGTGTAATGTCATAAGGAAGCCATAACAGAGAAGAGTGGGCTTCGGGCAATGCGTGGCCCAGAACGAGGTCGGTATCTTTCTTCCGAGGTCAGTATCTTTCTTCACTAAACAGTGTGCAGTTGGGATCGAGTAATGAGAAAAATTCAAATGACTAATCATACATCGCTGCATCATTTTCCCAGGCTCTACCATGGGCTACTCTCTTTGGAAGGGGCCAGATGACAGTTTAGATGGTCTAACTGCTGCCCTCTGGGGGAGACCCTCCATGGGCCACTGGCTCATGTGGGTCTTTCTGCCTAGTCCCACTGTGGAGCTGAGCCCAGAAGCTTCCGGATGACACTGTGGGCAAGTGGCTGTCAGTCTGTACTCAGTTCCAGGCTGGAAGTCAGCAAGATCATCAAGACAGTAGACCAGCCTGGTAGATGGACCTTGTATGGGGTGGTAGCCCAGCTTCCCTTCATCATGCTGGGGGGATGTCAGCACTGTGTTGTCAGCGGGCAGCTAGGGGCGCCCAGAGAACAGTCATAATTGATTGTTTACTCCTGAGGCCCACTGCCCTCCCTGCAGACCCACCCTCCCTGTGATGTGGACATTAGTCATCTTACAACCCGAGGGAAGAAATCTTTTAGTGACAAGTGCACAGCGAATGGCCATTGCTTCCCTGCCATATTTATGGGATTTACACAGAAACGCTCAAAGGGGAAGAAAAGAGACTCCATGCAGTTTTAGCAAAGGTCAAACAATGGAAAATCTGCACTTTCTGGGTTTTCTCTTGACATGTAAACCAAGAGCCATGGTGTAAAAGTAATTGCCCTTTAGAAAGGCAGATAATTTGAAGAGAGTCTTGGGAGAGATGGCACATTGTTAAAACTTGGTCAGACTGAGTATTCCTATTGCTGGCAAGTCAACAATAGAGTCCATTCTCCCACTTGCAGAAAACGTTACTATAGGAACAGAATGAACTGTCCTGATAGCTGGGGCTCTACCGGGCTGGGAGAAGCGAGGCAGTAACTCACTGTTGGAACTGGAGGCCCAGATGTTCGCCTGTGTCCGTGCTGAGGCAGCCGGCGCCTTGTCCGTACCCGATCCCCTTGGGGCCATACCTGCGCCCGTAGCAGATCTTACAGTAGATCTCCGACTCGTGAGCTGCCACCGTGGTGCTGTCCAGAGCCTTCCTGCAGGCCACTGCCGGGGAAGGGAGGGTCAGGGGGCTGGGGCCACGGTTCCTCTCCCACTTCCCCGAAGCCTTGATGCCATGCTCAGGGCCAAGAGACCCAGCAAGAGGGGTCCCCGGCCAAGAGCACAACTCTGATTCCTGACCAGAGCATTCTGAGCTGTGGGCTCCATGGCACCCCTGATTTCATAGGTGAGGAAGCTGGGAAGCAGAAAAGGGACAGAATGTGCTCAGTGGAGCCCAGCTAGAAAGAGGGGGAGGCCAGGATCGGAACCAGCTGTGTGGTCTTGGACCAGCTAAGAATATTGTCCCTGAATCCAAACAACCTGAATCCCTGAGTGTCTCAGCCCAGATGACACCAGGAAAGTGTGTGTCTGTGTGTGTGCAGGTGTGGGTAGAGGATAAGGCGCTGAGGCTGGGGGTGAGTTTATTTTTCCTTAATCTTATCAGAATCAGTGGCAAACAGTTTCTCTACTTACTTTGAAGAGCACTATGATATGCAAGGAGTCAGTTACCACTGAGGCTACTTTTGATTCAGTTCTGGAAGCGGGAGGTGGTGAAGGGGTAGACCTATCTCGTAGACCCTTAGGCTTATATTGACTTAAGCCCCCTGGTCACTGGTTACCCAATATAAAGTATCCTCCATAATATAAAGTATATAAGACAAGCCTCCATTTTCCAAAAAGAAGATATATAGAAAAGGTGCTTTTTTTGCCAATTTGAAAAAATAAAGTTTTGACATCTAAAACTAATGATGTACTATATATTGGCTAATTGAATTAAAAAAATAAAATAAAATAAACTTTTAAGGATGTACATGAAAGTATTAAAAATCTACTTATAATATTTAATTTAATAATATAGATCAATAATATGTTGATTTGGAGAGTTTCCTTTTTCTAACCTCACACAAATTCAGGAAACGATTGTATCCAAATTCTTCCTCTGCATAGTCACCATCAGCATCTCCCTATCACCAGTGTCTTTTTGAGGCAGCGGACTCAGCTCTCCAGCTCCCCACTTCTGTCTGCATCTTTGAGGGGCAGCCCTGTTTGTACCTGAGCAGGAGGCTGTCACCCGGAATTTATATCTCAACCAGAAGTTCCTATTAGCATAACATTTGAGCAGCTTTAAAGAACATGTAGCTGGGGCGCCTGGGTGGCTCTGTCAGTTAAGCGTCTGACTCTTGATTTCGGCTCAGGTCATGATCTCAGGGTCATGGGATCGAGCCCAGCATTGGGCTTGGAGCTCGCCATGGAGTCTGCTTGAGGTTCTCTCTCTCCCTCTGCCTCTGTCCCTACCCCCAGTCGTGCTCTCTCCCTCTAAATAAATAAAATCAAAAAAATATATGTAGGGTTTCTATAACTTAATAACTTGCTTCACTGCTTTGTAACAGTGATTCTTAAAGGTTGTTTATTGTGGTACTCACTGCTTATAATAGTGAGGTCGTAGCCCCAAGAATGAATAACACATGTGCATTCGATTTATTTGCCTCCTTTTTGTTTTTAACCAGTTCAAGTGACCTTTTAAGCAATCCAGCATGAATGAAGTTGTTGCAGGGTAATATGCCTTCCTCAAATGGTATTTTATTTAAAAACATAAAGTAATTGAATATGAGAGTGGGTGAAGAGAAAGAAGGTTGTGGATGAGGGGTTGGTGGTTGTGTGGATGGGAAAGTGAGTGGAAATTCATTAAACAATTATGTCAACATTGTATGTGTTAAAAAATCTGTATCTTACCTATCTCCACCCTTATTACTATCACTACAAGTCTCCAGAAAAACATCTCCAGTATTCATTGATATTCTAGACTGTGAGTTCCTTGAGGGCAACACTTGTATTTTAATAACCTCAGTACATAGTATGGGGCCTGGCCCAGAGTTAGTCCTCTGTAAACATTTGTTGAATGAATGAATGAGTGAGTAGATGAATGCATGCACGCACATGTGAATAATGGTCAGTGACTCATCCATGATTCTACAGCAGTAAGTTGCAGAGCCATGACTGGCCTCAGGCCCTCTGACCCCTGCTCCAGTCCATCCCTCCAGGACTGCGTATGCCCCATCATGCCTGGGCCCTTCTTATAGCCACACCCTGGGTCCTGACCAGCTTCCATACACAGGCATCACTGTAGCCATTCACCGCCATGTACGTGATGTGTGGTCAGTGCAAGATGCACACCGACTTCCATCACTAAGTACAAACAAAAAGGAATATAAAATATCCCATGAATAATGTGTATCTTGATTACATGTGGAAATTATAATATTTGGATATATTGGGTTAAATAAAAAGTTTAAAAATTAACGTCACTTCTTTATACCTTTCTAAAAATATGCCTACTAGAAACGTTAAATGTATATATATATACCTTGCATTATATTTCTTTGAACTGCATTGGTAAGGAGGATTAAGATTTGTCTAGAAGTTTGGAGAACACTGGCCAGGGGACAAGCTAAGGTAGGCTCTGGTTTTCTGAAGCCTATTTATGACAACTACAGGTTGGCCTGTAGACAGGCAAGTTCTGGGTGATAAAATAGAAAAGCATGCTCCTCTCCGGGATCCTTCTGTCCACTACCACAAAAATGTTTACTGCTCACATCCTCATCCCACCCATGAGTTCTAAGGAAAATATCAAAGGATTAAAAGGGATGTACCAGTAAATACTCACATCCCTTCCACCATGGCTCCATTGAACAGGGCGTCTTCCTGCTACCTGAGGAAAACAAGACGCCCCTGACCATGGAGAGCTTCCCTACCAATCCTGTTCTCACTCAGATACTAAAGTTGATCAGAGGAGAGTAGAGGCCTGATCGAGAACCCCAGTTTTCATCTTGTGACAACTATCACAAGGTGGGTACTATCATCTCCATATTATAGATGGGGAAATTGAGGCTCACGATGGTGAAATCACTTGCCCAAGGTCACGCAGTTATCACATGGTAGAGCCCAGACTCAAGCCCTAGTCATTTGTACTCTAATTCCAGTGGTCTTTCCATTAACTCCTTGCGCCTACTCTTTTTAAAGAGCACTAGCTGTTTTTGGACAAAAGCCGGAAGGTTATAGAAGGGACTCTTGAGCAATGACTTCTGGGTAATAATGTTGAATATGATGGGTGTATATGATGACTTAAAAATAATTACCCATTGAGGTGCCTGGGTGGTTCGGTCAGTTAAGCATCCAACTCTTGATTTTGGCTCTGGTCATGATCTCAGGGTTGTGGGATTGAGCCCCGCATCAGGATCCGCCGTGCTAGGCATGGAGCCTGCTTAAGATTCTCTCTCTCCCTCTCCCTCTGCCCCTCCCCACCTCAAAAAAAATTACCCATCATTGGAACCCAAAGCTTTAGTAAATCCGCCAACCCAGTCACTCAGAGCTGCTCTTCCATAAGAATTCTTATTTGCTGTGGAAGGTAAGAGATCATGGAAACTCCTGCAGCAGGTAAAACATTATTATTTCTGGCAGCTTAAGGACAAAGTGCCTCCATGCTTTAACAGATGGAGCCCAATCCTTGAAGCTCTGTGTGAAACAGTTTGAAGCCGTGCAATGCCTTGCGGCCACTGGGCTAAATCATGGTAGTGGTGTGGGGGACCATGTGGGGAGGAGGTCTGCCAAATGTCCAGCAAAGCTAGCCCTTAAGCCAGACCTGCAGGAGCAAAGCAAGGAAGGTAAGTGGCCAAAAAAGACTGTTCTCCTGGAACTGAACTAGCCACTGAAAACTCTAGAATGAAGTCATGTGGAAGAGACTGGACTGAGGGTCTAAAGGTACAGGTTCTACTCCTGGCTCTGCTGCAGGTGCTTAGAGATGAGAAATGATTTGTCCAAAGTCATGGGTCAGGCAAAGCCAGTCTTCCAGGTGGACCCCAGGGTTTGTATCCCCCCCAGTTTTGACATTTGTGCATTTGTGTCCAGCCGGTGATGGTAAAGATACCCTTTGTCAGGCTACTGGTGCCCAGGCCCCAAACTCTTCCCTTTTGGACTGTTACAGAATTGGCATACGTTGCCCCTCGCCTGACACAGGTTATTTCTTTTGAAAAGACCAGTGGTAGCTGGCTTCAGTAACACTGGCCAGTGGGAACAACATAGAGCCAGATCCATCCTGGCTCCAGATAAGCGATGGCTTCCTTTCTCTGCCAAGTCACACTTTATAAATGTTGCCACTGGGTCAAGGTTTTCACCATGGTGGCAGCAGCAGGCCAGCTTGTTCTGACTTTGAGTGGCAGGGTAATGGCCTCTTGCTGGGCAAGCAGTTGGTGAGAGGGTGCTCAGGAGAACACCATCCTTTTACAAGGGGCCCCAAAGTGATATTTTTCTTTCTCTCTCTCTTTTTTTTTTTTTTAAGTAGGCTCCAAGCCCCAAGCCCAATGTGGGGCTTGAACTCATGACCCTGAGATCAAAAGTCAGATGCTTAACTGACGGAGCCACCCAGGCGCCCCCAAAGTGATATTTCTATTAAGTTTCCAGGTGATGCTGCTGCTGTTGGTCCCGGGACCAGAGCCTGAGGACCACGGATATACAGTATCTGTGGCTAAATGTGAACTTTGCAAAGCCCTCTGGATGCTGCGGGGCCCTCGTGGTGTTCACCCAACTCACTGCAGTGGAAGCAGGTCTTGTGGAAACTCCTTCCATTGCACTGGATTTCTTCTGCGTGGTAGACTGTCTTTTCGCAGGCTCCACATTTCGCTCCTCCGCCCCAGTTTGGCATCTTGAAGACCCTCTGACCAAGGTCAAGTCTAACAGGATATAAAGCAAATACCCTGAATGTAGGTAACCTCAGGAGGGAACCAGTGCCTGGTAGTACTGTGGTCTCAAGACCAGGATCCAGCCCCAGTGTGTTTGGTGGTTCATTCATTCATTCATCCATGCATGCTTTCATCCATTCGTTCAGCAAATAGTTACTGTGTGTACATCCCTGAAAAAGCTCAGACACTCAGATGGCTCTGAGCAAGTCACTTTACTACTTTAGGACTCCTTTTCCTCTTCTGTTAAATTTCAGTAGCACCTGCCCTTATGTACCTCACAGGGTTCTTAGAAGGAATAGATGAGCTAATTTTGTGTATATGAAATTATATACAAATATTAAATTTTTTTTGCATCTAAGGTTTTAAACATTCCATCAGAAGTGGGGATGATCTATGAAAATGGCATATCTTCTTATCTAGTTCAGTGATTCTCAGATCACGTCAGATCTTGCTGCTCTGCAGATGCTGGTTTGGTAGATGTGGGTGAGGCAGGAATTCTGCACTTCTAACAGTCTCTAGGCAGTGCTGATGCTACCCATAGGGGACCACCCTTTGGGTAGCAAAGCCTTAGCTAATCTTGTTGATAAAAATCTATGATAAATAGAATCCTCCTATCCCTCAGACTCAAGCAATAAGCTACAATGGCACTACACTAGCTCAGTAGTCTGGACACATGCCTTCTGGTCTTGGGGCTACCGTCGCCGGCCGTGGGCAGTGAGATGAACTGTGTGGCTTCTCTTACGTCTGTCTCCCCACCTGTACTATGAAGCGGGTCATTCTTTCCTGTGTGTATATAGAGGACCAAATGACACGATGTGCAGGAAGGTACTTGGCAGAGCTCACCGTGCCAGGTGTGATCACAGGAGCCAGGTGATGATGCTGCGTGTCCTCCCACACCCTTCCAGGACCTTCGGCTGCAAGGAGCGGCTGATAGTCACAGCCCCAGACCCTCATTGTCTCCTCGCGATAACATTTGTGTGAGAGATACCAGACAAGTAGGGGCATCCAAAAACAACTTTCCCTTTCTTTCTGTGTCTGTGCATAAGTATGAATCCAGTTGTCAGTTTTCCCAGAGCAGAACTAAAATCAGCCACCCATACTCAGTGACATTTCTGAAATCCTGCCAGCTCCAGGGGGCTGAATTTTCTCTGAGATCCTTTGGTTTCTAAGAAGCCTGGTATGTCATCTTGTCATTGACACCGAGCACTATCAGGCCCTTCCAAGTGGCTGCTTCTGACCTTTTCTCTTTCCCTTCTGGGAAGCCAGTCACCTTCTTGTAATAGTTGGCGATTAACACTAAGCCCTCCTATGTCAACTGGTCTGGAATGTGCCTTCCAGCCTCATAACAAAAACAGGTTTTGCTAAGAAACAGAAGGTAAATAGCAAACCGACCACTGAACCTGATACCAGGACCTGATACCAGGACCGAAGGGAACATCCCTACCTAAATGTCCCTGTAAAGAGCTTTCCCACTTACAAAAACAGTGTGAGATTAGCCAGGAACATCCTATCTGCTTCCTCTCATAGAAGCTGGCTCTTCTTTTTATTCAGTAAAATTTTAGAAAATACACTTGAAACTTTTTTTTTTAAAGGAAACATTTAGTGCATCTATTTCTGTAGTTCAGGTTGTTTAGTCTAGAGGAAAGAATAATGGATTTTGAAATGAAAAGGCTTGGTATCAAGTCTACATGCGTTCATTTGCCATGCATTTACTACCTACCGATCATGTGTCAAGTTCTGTACTGGGTACTTGGTACGGATCAAGGGGAAGAAAACTTATAAAAGTAAGTAATTTGTGTCACCTAGAATGAGAAGTCCACATTCTAGAGGAAGAGGCAGGAACCAGAATACTCTGTACCAAAGAAGAACCTTATGAGAGTACCGTGCAAACTCAAAGGAGAATATGGCTACCCACGTTTAGACTGGGGATGAAAGCAATGAGTTGTTAGAGGGTCACAGTTGTCACATCCAAATGAGGTTTTGCATGGTGAATAGGAGTTTACCAGATAGAGAAAAGGAGGAAGGACATTTCAGGCAGAGAAAAGAGCACACAGAAAGGCATATCTTAATATCTCCTAAAAGAGCCCAAATTATTTATTTTTGACTCCATTAAAAATTTTAGGTCTCAGGGCGCCTGGGTGGCTCGGATGGTTAAGCATCTGCCTTCGGCTCAGGTCATGATCTCCGGGTCCTGGGATCAAGTCCTGCATCGGGGTCCTTGCTTGGCGGGGAGCCTGCTTCTCCCTCTGCCTGCCACTTTCCCTGCTTGTACTCTCCCTCTCTCTCTCTCTGGCAAATAAATAAATAAAATCTTAAAAAAAATTTTTTTTTTAGGTCTCTATGGTTGGAATAGATCTTCAAGATTGACCAACCCCCTTATTTACAAACCAGGTAGGGCAAAAGAAGTAAACATGTGGGAGTATTTTCTTAGCTAATTTCTTTTACTAAGATTCACCCTTCTCTGATTAAAGATGATACATTCTCTGGAAAAGAGTAGAATCACATAATTTTGTTCATGTTCACTTTGATCCTGGATTGTAACATAAAATAGAAGAGAAATGTAATATATATCTGGGAATGAGACAGTGACACTTGTGAAATTAATGAGATGGAAAATTTCAATGAAAACAAGCCTAGGTCAGATTTCTTATCTCAAATCTTTGGTGGAAATCTCATTGGCATGTCCTGCAAGTTAATGGTAGCCAGAGATGGCCCTTGGGAGGATGTGTGCGTGTACATTCAGCAATTGCCTACACATGATACTTTTCAAAGTGAGGATAAGATTACAGATAATACCTTCTTCACAAGGTAATGGATCCTAGCACAGGTTATTTTTTAAGTGATCATAAAATATCTGACATACATATATTAGGACTTGAAACCCAGAATAGAAATCCATGAGCATTTTATTAAACAGGTGCTGAGTTCCATTTTTAAAGTTGGAAATGTAGCTACGGAGGCTAAACACAGAAGACATCTCTGATTTCTTCTTCTGCTCAAAGGCCAAAAGGCAGAGTGTGTGGTAAAGCATCCTGAATTGAAAGACATGGGTTCTAATTTTGACCTTGTGACCTTGAACTTGGGTGAAATATGATGGAATTGAAAGTAGTATCGAGGAGCTAGTCAAAGGCAAGGCATCATTACCCCCTTTACTTCAGGTTATTCAAATAGCACCAATCTGCTAATTAAGTCACTGTGATTTGAAAGCACATTTAAGTCCTGGCTCACATACATAACCTTTTTAGCCTCCCACATTGCTTTGGAATTCCTGTGTCTCAACACTCCACTAGCCAGGCCCAGAATGTGCGTTTATACTGGCAAGATACCAAGGGATGGGTCATTTGTTTATCAGTGTTGCCTGGCACAGGCAAGGGTCATTGAAGGTAGGATGCCAAATATAGGCTTGCCCGTTACTCAGCCCCATCTGCCACCTGGGTCACAATCTCCATCACATCACCTGGCATTACTCCCTGGGGCCGGTCCCGGAGATGGCTGTGTTGTCACTGATGAAGTCGAGGGTCAGGATTGAAACGGGGGACAGTCTGGGGTTCCTGACGGTGAGAGATAGATTGCAAGCTTTGCTATGTCAGCTAGGAAGAGGGTGGGCTCCAGACTTTTGGATACCCAAATCCCAATGAAAGACTACCTGTGTCAATTTCTTCACGAATAATACTGTGGGAACAGTTATACTGGGCATGTGCCATAGCGGGTACTGGGAAAAGTGCTGGATCAGATGCAGGAAGCCAGAGTTCTAGTTCCATATTGCCTCCTCAAAGCTGTGTGGTCTGGGGAAACCAGCGAAAGTCTCTGAACTTCAGGAACCTTTCTCTAAAATGGGCATAAGAGTTGCATCTGTTCTATATTGCTGGGAGGATCGAAACAGTTCAAGTACATCAAATCACTTTGTAAACCATTGAGTATTCTAAAATGTGAGCTAATCAGATCTGCAATAACTCTGAACTGTCACATCTCAATCTGAACTTTTAAAAGGATAACTGTGCCGTGCATCTTGGCTCCGTCTTCCTCCTGCAGCGCTCACTGTCTGTTGCTTATCAACAATGGAGCTGAAAGGTGATCCTTTAGGGCAAAAGTGGGTGGGGGAGATAAAATGGGCACTGAGTGACTCAGTTTCTTCTTTGTAGGGGTCCATTAAAGAATGCGGGAGGGAACCTTAGGCCATGACTTTGAGCAGAGACTATTAGTGACGATGCGATTTTCAGCTCAGTGTTGGTTCATGTGGTCATCCTTTTCGATGCCTGATTCTGCATAGCTAGTTAAATTGTCTACACTGGCTGAGGCCAAGATTTTGTATCATAGGAGCTTATATCTGGAATGTAACGGATAGTCATTACCAATCTAATTATGTTATTATTGAAGCTGAAGTGTGTGGGGTCCCTTGGGCCAGGCACTGTGGTTTATCTCATTCTGTCTTCACAGACCTTCAAGGTAGGCACTCTTACAAAAGTTGCCTTTTGTAACTTTTGGGGAAATGGAGTCCTAGGGAAATTATGTTGCCCATGGTCACATGGCTAGATTAGAATTTAGGTCTCTGACTCCAAAGATGTGTCCTTATATTAACATTAGCTACTATTTATTGTTTACCATGTGTTGGTTGCTTTGTATGTACTATCTTTAATACAACAGCCCCACAGAGCAAAATTAGTCATCTCCATTTTGCAGATGAGAAAACTGAGACTCAGAGAACTTGAGTGACTTGTCTGAGATCACACAGCTAGTAAGCCGCAGAGCTGCAATCCAGACCCAAGTGAAGCTCGTTCTATATCCCATGTCTCTGTTTACAATATGCTGGAGAGGGGCTAGGGTCAGCACCTCCATTAACCAAACTTTCCAGTTGATGGGAACTGGGTTCTGATTGACCCCATTGTCTCTCCATGGGACAGAGAGTACTCATGGGTGGGAGTATCCAGGAACCTGACTTTAATTCAGTAAAATGAAAGCCTCCCTAAGAGTCATTGCTCTTCAGACACGGAGAGTGCTCCTTTGAGGCTGCAGAGTTCCCTTTCACCTTGACTTTAGCTCAGCTGGGAATGGTTGCCCATGTGACTGCAATGTTGTGAAGCCCCTTCAAGGATCCTTCAAGCCCTGAGACAGATGTAGGGATCTGAACAGTGACTAGAGCCTCACCTTGCTGCCCAGTGACAATCCCCTCTCAAACGCTGCCTCTTCTTTACTCTCTTAATCCCAGTAGAAGAGACAATAGAGCATAGTGGAACATCACGGGCTTTGGAAAGAACCAGGCCAGGGCTCAAAAAAATGCTCTCTGCTGGACCTTGGGCAAAATGCTCAAAATCTCTGAGCCCAGTGTCCCTGGAAGTAAAGTCACCTTTACTTCCTCATGCAAGTAAAGACAGATGAGAAGGCTTGTCGTCAAAGGTTGTTTCCGGGTTAGATAAGATCATCATAATAGCTAAGGAACTAAATATACAAATGTGTAATACATGGCAGGTGTCTAATAATTTTGTTGCTTTCCTTATTACTATTATGATGATGATGATGATTTTATCGCCATCTTTTAAATCCATTTTCTTAAAACAAGCAAATCTTTCCTGGCCTCTTCTCCATGGCCCTCGTGGCTCAGACTGTGAACCAGCTCTGTTTCTCGGCCTTTGGAACGTGCTGCCCCGAGGTGCAGATGCAGCCAGGCTAGGGAGAGAGCTCCACCAGGGAGTGGGGATCGGGGTGCCTGGAGCCAGAGGTGGCATGTCAGGCAAAGTCCTAAGCCTGAGCCGCAGGACAGCTGCTTCCTCCATTTGGCAGCCCTGGTGCCTAACACCAGCTGACCTGGCTGGCGATGGGGACGTGGAAGGGAAGCAGCCAGCCCGAGCAGAGTCCTCATGGCCCCGGGGAGACCATGCCCTTCAGCTTCCCCGTGTGGGATACTCAAGGTCAGTGGCTTCGTCCTGCGCTCCTGAACAGATGAATGAAGTCTCCTATCCAGAGGCCCCTCCGCAAGGCCTGGAAAGCCAAGGTTGCTTATTCCCAGCACAGAAATAAGCCCGAGTGTTGGCGTTCATCCCCTTAAAACTCCGGGTAGACAGACCTGCCCGCTGAACCCACAGCTGTGACACGCGGGTTCCATTGCACCTTTCCTGAAATTATCTCTTGACGTGTGGCCAGATTTTACTTTCAGAAACTCACTTTGTTCTATTTTGGCCCTTACCACGTGTTTTTAAAGAGCACGTTGCACCCTGGTTTAGATAGATCCTGGCTCTGCCACTTTGTGGCCACGTGACCCTGAATAATTACTTTACTTCCTTGAGCTTTCGTTTCTTCCTCAGAAGAATGACCACTCACGGGACTTTCTGTGACAATCAAATAAGCGAATATTGTTCCACACCTGCACAGGGCAGTACACAGCCCACAAATCGTGCTTAATCCTTTCCCACGATGAGGTCCACACAGAGGCTCAGAAAAGGCTCCCGTGCCCTGTGTGTGGTCCTCATGACCATCGCTGCCTCCCCTCCTGCTTTTCTTCACTGCGACGAATAACTGCAGCTTTTCACATTCGAAGCTGTCACATTTCTCTCTGGCTGTGAAGCCCAGCCTTGGCTACAGTATGCCCAGGGATCTGAGCAGCGTGCTTATACCTGGCAGTCTGCAGGCCTCGGGAGTTGCATTTCCTGTGTGTTATATTCCCTGTCTGTGTCCTTCCTCTTGTAAAACAAATTAATCATCTTCTAATGCCTGGGCACCTTGTTATCCACTATGACCTCTGGACTTTCTTCATTACACTTGTGCTTAGCAGGAAATCCGCCTGCGACCCACCGGGCTTGGCCCCGGGCGTACTTCCTATACTTTATCTCCTTGGATGCTAACAAATCCCTTTGGGATAGGTGGCCTTAGTTTAATTTGATTGCGCAGAAAATGGAAACTCAGAGAAGTTAAGTGATGTCCAGAGCTGGGTTTTGAACCATCTCAAAGACAGAGGCTATTTTCTTCTCTTTCCTTCTTCAGATTCCCAGGATTTCTGAGTCTGTTCTTCCAAGATTTTGTTTCCACTTCTTTCAGGAGGATTACGGCTATTTGCCTGCTGAGTGATCATACTCACACTTTCCTTCTCTTTCTCTCCGGCTCTGTCTCTGTATCTCTGTCTGTCTCCTTCCCCTGCCCCCTGGCCTCCCTCCCCTATCTCTAATGGATGGCTTGTGTGCCTGGGCTGCCGAGCACCTATCTGCCTGGCCCTGGGGATAAACTGCCCTCCCTGCCAATAGTCGGGCTCATTTTAATGACCAGTTTGTTCAGAATGGAACCAAAGCCAGGTCAGAAGAATCCCTTACATTTTCTGGGTCATACAGCAGTTTTATATAGTTTGTGATGAGTTGGAGGTATCCAGCATTGAGATTTCGGTCCCAAAAGTCAACCAAGGACACAGGCTCTCCCTGTTTCCCCACCCTTCCCTGCCTTAGTGCTACCTTTCCCCACCCCCCCACCCCAGCCCTGCCCCAGCACAGAAGATGGTCAACACAAGCTCATTCAATTGCACTGAATCGTACTGCAGAGAGACAAAGCTCCTCAGACCTGACACCCAACTCCTCCTCCTTGGGGATGTCACTGGCCTAGCTCAAGATGGGAACAGAAGTTAGACGTGGCGGCTCTGATCTTTGGGCAGCATCTTCACTTAGACCACTGCTTAAAACCACTTCTCATTGTTCCTCACACTCATGCCTGTCATTCAAATGCTTAACTGAAACCTGGAGGAAACACTGGGAATCACCCCCCCGCCCCCCGCAGGGAATTCTCATCCCATTAAATAGAGCTTTTAATGGGTTTTTCAGTCTAGCAAGGTCTTTTTGGGGTCCTTTTATGGGTTTTGATTAATTTTAAATTATTAAAAGCAAGCCTGTTGCTGAGCATCCTTGAGATATAAAATCTATTTTAAACCAGCAAATTTCACTGAGTATTTCCCATGTGCAAGGCAGGGTATGGTGAACTATAGAAATCTGTCATTCGCCCACACCTTTTGAATAGCGCAATGCCTTGTATTTTGAGCATTGGAAAGAAGGCTTCAGCTGTATTGTATCTATAATAACCACTCTGTAACTTTAGAAAAATATTACTGCTTCCATACTGAGCCTCACGGAGGAGACGTGAGGGCCTGAAGTTTTCCAGAGCTCCAAGTTCAGTCATTATGTGATAGTTCTAGAACTGGTACGGAGGAGACCTGAGGGCCTGAAGTTTTCCAGAGCTCCACGTCCAGTCATTATGTGATAGTTCTAGAACTGGTATCGTGTCTTTTGATTAAGACACTGGGAAACATTACAACATGGAAATAGTCTTAGGCCAAACATTATCCCTTATTCATTTCTCTGAGAGGTTCCCTTTAACCCCCAAATGCTAATCCCCCTTTTAGGAGTTTTTTTTTTTTTTTTTAACAACTGCTAAGTCCACACCAGAATCAAGCACAGTTTGAGCCTCCTCACACAGAACCAGACTGGACGCTGGCCCCTGGGACGCGAAACACACCCTTACTCTAGGGGACCCTTCCAAGTCCCAACCAGCCACCAAGCCAGCCCACCCCCAGCCCAAATGTCTGCTTTGCTCCACATACCTGCCTGTGTGGTCTCTGTCGGCTCAACTGAGTATGGGGGCTCTCGTCCTCTTTAAATACATGGAGGCCGTCCCCAGCGTTGGCCTGTGGAGGGAAGGGTGGGAGGGAGGCCGAGGGGAGAGGGTGAATGAGACATGAGTAACACAACTGCTATCAGAGGCTGAAAATAGCCTGTGACCAAAGCCCTGAATTTTGTTCCCCCCACGCCAGCTGTGAGGCCCTTAGAGAACAATATTGCTTGGGTTCTGTTTTAATTCCCAATTGCCTATGGCACTAAGGGATCAATTTGTGGGGTGTAAATTTCTGATCAAGTGGTTGGAACAGCAAAGAAGGATTTTATATTGAAAATCATTTTTCCAGGCTCCTACTCCCCGGAACTTCCTGGAAATCAATGCAAGGTACCTGCAAATGAATCATGAGCCATATCTGGGAGCCCTCTGGAACTCCGAGACACAGGTCACAACACTCGTGAAGAGAACTCAGAGCTAAAAATAAGAGTGATGGGTGTCTGAAATGATACTTAGATAATCTCTTCAAAGAAGCTTGGAGGAAAAAATGTCAGTTAATCATCAGGGTCCTGGCACTCCATGGCCCACTATCCTATGAAGAGAAGTTTTCTCTCAAAACTTTTTTTTTTTAAAGATTTTATTTATTTATTTGACAGAGAGAGAGATAGCGAGAGAGGGAACACAAGCAGGGGGAGTGGGAAGAGGTAGAAGCAGGCCTCCCACTGAGCAGGGAGCCTGATGCGGAACTTGATCCCAGGACTCTGGGATCATGACCTGAGCCGAAAGGCAGACGCCTAACCAACTGAGCCACCCAGGCGCCCCATCAAAAAGTTTTGAATTGCTATGTTCATCATCTTTTTCTACTTAAGAATTTAATATGGCAGTGTGTCATATTTACGACAAATCTTGATAAGCTTCTATGAAACTATGTTTTCTTTGGAGGCCTAATTTCTCTTTGCCTGATACGTACATATTTTTGGCTTTGATCAAGCATCAAGGACACACATGAATTTTAGAATTTGATAGGTGACAAGAAGTTCAGATTTAATGGACTAATTCTTCATGTTGTCACTGAGGAAACTGAGACACCTAACTTGCTCAGGCCAGGTGCCAGGCAGGTTGGCATGTTCCAGATTGAAATTCAGGTCATCCATTTCTCAGGCCAAAGGCACTTTATACTAGCATTGGCCTGGATGTTGAGGTTAGGTGTAGGTAGTACCCAACTAAGAGGTGTATGAAATCCAGCCCTTCAGATCAGCCATATTAGCCCTTCAGTTACATGCCCACAAAGCAGTTGGTTGAGTGATTGAATACTTCACTGTAAAGAAGGTTGGGGTAATTTTGTAAATATGGACACAGCACAACCTCATATGAAATGTCCTTGATCTAATGGGGACATCATGCTTTTGACATACTTTTGACATACATCAAAAGTATTCATCGTAGAAACGGGGAAAGGGCAAGTACTCTAGAATGTTACAGTTAGAAGGGACTTTAGAAGTCTTTTAAGATAACAGCTTGCAAACATTTGTGGGGTTTTTTTTATAATAATAATACTTTTTTCTATAGATAATCTTAAATGGAACATCAATATATAAAGCAGATAAAAGAGGAAATTCATTGCTTGAAATAAGTAGGTGGTCTTAGAATCTCAATCACATAACCTTTTCCTGATTCCCCTAAGGTAGCTTCTAAAACACTTCTTTGGTGGGGCACCTGGGTGGCTCAGTCAGTTGGACAAATGACTCTTGATTTAGGCTCAGGTCATGATCTTGGGGTCCTGGGATTGAGCCCCACGACGGGCTCCCCGTTTAGCAGGGAGTCTGTTTGTTCCCTCTCCCTCTGCCCTTTCCCCTGCTTGCTCTGTCTCTCTCTCTCTCTCTAAAGTAAATAAATAAACCTTTAAAAAATAAATAAAATAAAATAAAACAAAATACTTTTTGGGGATGCCTGGTTGGCTTAGTGAGTGAGCATGAGACTTGATCTTGGGGTTTGAGAGAGATTGAGTGAGATTGAGCCCCACGTTGGGTGTAGAGATTACTTAAAAAATAAAATCTAAAATAAATAAATAAATACAAATAAAATACTTCTTTGGGCAGAATTTAAAAGTCACAAGTGTGGCCCACCACTTTCACTTTATAAATACAGATATTAAGGTTCAAAGAAGGGATCTGACTTGTTCAAGGGGAAATGCAATATATATAGTCAAATTATTTCCAGAGCCAGAAAATCTGGGGTTGAATCTAATGCTTCTTTTTTTTTTTAAAGATTTTATTTATTTATTTGAGAAAGAGAGAATGAGAGATAGAGAGCACGAGAGGGAAGAGGGTCAGAGGGAGAAGCAGACTCCCCGCTGAGCAGGGAGCCTGACGCGGGACTCGATCCTGGGACTCCAGGATCATGACCTGAGCCGAAGGCAGTTGCTTAACCAACTGAGCCACCCAGGCGCCCCGAGTCTAATGCTTCTGACCCTTAAATAAAATATTTTTAACTTACATAAATAACACAGAAATGCATGCTTATTGTGAAAGACTAAACAAGGAGGATGTATTTAAGGTAAAATGTAAACGTGCCCTCCCACAAGCCTACTCTTTTTCCCAGAGTTAATAACTGACAATATTTTTAGTTTTACCTAATATGAAAGACTAAACAAGAAGGATGTATTTAAGGTAAAATGTAAACGTGCCCTCCCACAAGCCTACTCTTTTTCCCAGAGTTAATAACTGACAATATTTTTAGTTTTACCTAATTTGAGTCATCTTTTAAAAGATTTTAGCCCATTCACTTTTATTGGGATTTTGGATATATATGGACTTATCCAACCTCATCTCATTTTATGTTTTATTTTATAATGTTTCTTCTTTTCTCGCTCTATTGTTTTTTTTCCCATGAGATGAGAAACTTGTAAGAACCTCAGCATGCTTTTACTATCACCACCTTGCCCTCTCCCTTCACGCTGGCCTTGTACTTACATACCTACCCATCACATTCTGTGTGTAAATCATTTGGGATTTTGCTTCCAGGTTGTAATTAGTTTTGTTCATTATGCATCAGTACTTGTTTAAACCTAATTATAAATATTACTGCTTTCTTCATTCAACTACTGTTTCTTGCATATTTTCTGTATCTTCCGTTTTTAATTCTGTGATTATGTGTATGATAGAATGCATTCTTGATGAATTCATTGAGGATATCTGTTGTAAGTGATGTAAATTATCACATAATTGAAAAGCCCTTTGTATTAGATTGCTAGAACTGCTTTAACAAATACTGGGTGGCTTTAACAAGCCACTGGGTGGCTTAAACAACAGAAATTTATTTTTTCACAGTTCTGGAGGCTTGAAGTCCAAGATCAAGGTGTCAGCAGGGTTGCTTTCTTCTGAGATCTGTCCCTTTGGGTGGTAGATGGTCGTCTTCTCCAGATGTACCCATGGTCACCCCGCATGTGTGTGTCTGTGTCCCAATCTCCTCTTCTTATAAGGACACCAATCATATTCGACTAGGGCTCACTCATATAATCGCATTTTATGTTTAAAAACTCTTCCTTCGAATATAGTCACATTCTGAGGTACTGGAGGTTAGGACTTCAACATAGGAATTTGGAGACACATTTGTCCCATAACAGTCCTAATTTTACCTTATGCTTGAATGCTAGTTCAGCAATCTCTAGAGTTGTACTGGACATAGAGTAACCCATAGTCACATGTGGCTATTCAAATTGAAATTATTTTTTTAAAGATTTTTAAAAATTTATTCATTTGAGAGAGAGAGAGAGAGCATGAGTGGTGGTGGGTTGGGGGATGGGAAAGGGGAAAGTGGGAGGGAGAAGCAGACTGCTGCAGAGCAGGGAGCCAGACGTGGGGCTCGATCCCAGGACCCCGGCATCATGACCTGAGCCGAAGGCAGACATTGAACTGACTGAGCCATCCAGGCGCCCCTAAATTGAAATTATTTAAAATGAAATTAGCCGTTGAATTCCTCAGTCACAGTATCCATATTCCAAGTGCTCAATACCCATATGTGGCTAGTGCCTACACATTGACAGCATAGATATAGCATGTTTCCATCATTGTAGAAGTTCTGTTGGATAGCAGTGCTCTAGAGTTTCTTCATCTGAAAAATGAAGCACATTTCTTTTGGATTCTGTGAAGAATAGATAATAGTAAGCATATGCTGGACACATAGCAGGGCACTCAGTCAATACTTGTTGAACATTAACTCAGCAGTAAATGTATGGTAATATTAGGACTAGAACCCACTGTTCCCACCCCATTGTTCCCCCAGAATAACCATAAATAAGTAAGCCACTGTGAAACATAGGACATGAAGAAGACCAGGCAGGAGAGTGAGGTGGGACAATGGGGGCAATATTAAACACATGCCTTAAAACACTACTTCTATACCCCAAATCAGAATAAACATATTCTATTTAATCTTCTCAATAACTTTGTAAAGAAGGTATTATTATACCTATTGTCTGAGTGAAGAATGGAGTAAATGCAGCTCATGAAAGCTAAGTGACTCCTCCAAGGTGGCACAGTTGAGTCAACAATGAGTCAATGGCAATGTCAGGACTAGAATCTACTGCTTCCTACTCTTCTTTCCTCTAGAATAACTGAAGGCTGGTAAGTCATGGGAAATATAGATCACTGAGGTGACAGGGAAATTTAAACCCAGATCTAACTCCAAAACCCTTCTACAATAGTGGTTCCCAAATTTGTTTGATCTCGGTCCCTCAGTAAACAAGTTTGAGCAACACACACACATGTGCACACACGCACTTATAAGTAAGTATGTGTATGTGTGCACATGTGCATATTTATTTGTAAATTATTAACTGTATTACTGTAATAATATGTGCTTATGAAACATATGCCAAACTACACACTAAAAAAGATAATAATAAATGTAATAAAAGTTCTGATTCTTTTTCTCATACTCCAGTACTATTTCGCATGTTCCCTGGCCTGCCTTCCACTTCGGGAGCCCCTGCTCTGAACTATGCCACACAAAGAATACACAAGAAATTACAGGCCTGGGTGTCTCTGCTTTCATCTGCTTCATCCAAACTACTTTGAAAAGAAACATAATTGGACCATAATGTATTCAATGTCAGCCACATTCTTGGAGTAACTAGGGCTTTTCACTATTTCTATGCACCAGTGGTCTGACATTTGTCATTGGCTCTTATTTCAAAGAGAGAATTAATTTTAAACTACCATTCAAAGTCTGCTTGTGGCCATATGTTCCATCCATGAAAGGCAAAGAAATGGGCAAAGCAACACTTGAGCTCATCAAAATGGCTCTTTTTTTTTTTCCCAAGGGAGGAAAAAGAAAAACAAATATTATCATCTTCACTGACGTGTAGTGAGATTTAGTGAAACAAATACTCGATTTACTTGCATCATCTAGGTTTTTTTTATTGGTCTTCTTGTTTTTATAGCCATTTATCACTTGCTGTTTCTAGTAGTAACTGTTCCCTACATAATGCTTTTCAGCATAAAAGCACTACCATTCTCTTGGGGGTGATTTCTTTCCTCTCTCTCTCTGTCCCTCTCTCTCTCTGTTTTTGTCTCTCTTGAAAGCAGTGGGAGGATTTGGATATTATTATCCCACTTTCCAGATGAAGACCCCAGCTTGAGAGGTTAGGTCACACAGATAGTATAAGTCAAAGTCAGGACCTGAACCAGGTTCTCTACTCTAGAGCCAATATTCTGAGGGAAATTTTAACTAATCTGGTTGGCTCTAAGTAGTTGGAAGAGAGGACACTGAAGGCCTGAGAATCACCACAGGTCTGAACACTTCCACAACCCAAGGACCAACTAAGCTTCATCCTGCCCTGAGAGATTAGCAGGGCTTTACATCAGTGGTCCCTCAGGTTTGGTAGATGCTGTTCCTACATTTGTTATTCAGCGAGTATAAAGCCAGAGCAATGCAAGCTCCTAAGGTGGGAATCACAGGGCCAGCAAATTGACAAATGGGAGAATCAACTCACAGAGGTTCAGAAGCGGGTCAATGGGATTGTCTTCTTAGGAGATATTTCCATGGGTTGAGTAGAGTCTATGACTGTTCACCTGTGTCAACAACAGATATTTAAACAATGCCTTTGAATCTAGCCCTTCTTTTTATCCCTGCTCCTCTTATTGCGCAGGGTCAGATGTCCTGCCTAGTTTCAGGAGCCTCCAACCACGTAGATTTCTGCACCTCTTTTCCATCTCTCACACTGTTACCACATCTGATGATGGCACCTTTAGCCTGAAGACTGCCGTTAGCGTCCCGTTACTACGAGATCATGTTAAACAATTTTGACATGGCATTCAAGTTTCTTCATCTTGCCCCAATTAACTTTCCACCTTTTTTCTCCCACCACCCCACTTGCCTTTCTCCTATCTTCCAGCCTCTCCAATCTAATCACTGTTCTCCAAAAATAGCCAGCATTCTCATGCCTCTCTGCTTTGCTCATGTTCTGTCCTCTGCCTGGAATGTCCTCCGCCTCCTTAACCTTCCCCCTTCTAGGGGGGGAATCTTCCTTATCCTTTCATAAGCAGGCCAAATGCTGTCTCTTCAGTGCAGGCCTCACACGCACCCCTTTCCAGGTGGGATGTGCCACTTTCCGTGCCGGGTCCCCCAAACACTTCCCGCTTCTCATCACAAGGAGCTTTGTCTGGTTGTTCACATGTCCTTTTGGCTCATTAGCTGGTGGACTCCTTAAGGGAACAGAGAGTGTCTTATTTATTTTTGTGCCCTCGGTGTTGCCGCCTAGTAGACATTTGAAAATTTTGGGTGGAATTTATTTATATAACTGAATGGTTTTGAGAGACCTCACAAGGGCTAAATTTCTATCAGATCTGGAATAATCAGCAGAAGAGAAAGCACAAATTCATCAAGAAGAAATTACTTATGTCCACTCCATCTAAAATTTAAAAATAAGGATTGGAGGCATTTTTAGAAGAGTTGGAAGCTTTTTATTGCCTTCCCCAAAATGTTCATGCTGTGCCTAAAGTGGAAATAGCAACGGGTTGGAATGGATAGATGCAGGTTTCTTTCTAGTCTCAGCCCTGCTAATTGAACGCCGTGTGCCTTTTGACAGCTCAGTTTCCCTTTCTGATTTATCTGTACAATGTTCATGCTGAACAAAATGACTTTCAAGCTACCTTCTAATTCTAAAATTTGATGATTCTTATTTTCTAGTTAGGAAAACCGAGTCTTTATTTCCCTTTGAGTGTGATGGTCCCCTAGCAAAGAGGAGATATTCTATATTGTCATAAAAACACTTTTACTTGACTGTGGCCCCATTACATAAAATTTGGATATTAGAAATAATTCAAAATATGGGCACCTGCGTGGCTCAGTCAGTCAAGCATCCAACTCTTGATTTCAGCTTAGGTCATGATCTCAGGGTTCTGGGATCGAGCCCCAGGTCAGGCTGCACGCTCATCAGGGTGTCTGCTTGAAGATCCTCTCCCTCTGCCCCTCCCCCCCACTCACACACTCTCTTTCAAATAAATAAATAAATACATGTTAAAAAAAATAAAAGCAAAAACAACAAATAAAAAACTCCTTACTGCTAAAGCATCAGGGTTCTGCCCCTTTAAAGTTGAAAGACCATGCATCAGGCTAAAAGACCTCAGAAAGATGAGTTGATCTAATCTTGGGTTCATAAAGATGCAGGAGAGAATAAAGTGGTCAAGTCATACATGAAGATGGTTTGTAGAGGAAGGAGAAGGTACTTGGCTGTTGAGTTTTAAACTCAGGTTTTTAGGGAAAGCATTCCTTAATATGTCACAGGTACAAAGAGAATTGGAAGTCTTCAGGATGGAGAGTGCCGCTGTGTCACTGTCTCTTGCTAGATGCTGTGACAATTTCCTTTTGTATAACCTGAAAGTCCCCCAATATTCTGAAATGCTGTTCTACCCATTTTTTAAAATAAGCTTTATTTTTTAAAAATCAATTTTAGGTTTACAGCAAAATTGAGCAGAAGGTACAGAGAATTCCCATATGCCCCCTGCCCCTAAATATGCACAGCCTCCCCCAATATTCAGTATCCTGCACCAGAGGAGTACCTTTGTTCACATGTCGTTATCATCCAGATTCCATAGTTTACATTAGGGCTCACTGTTGGTGTTTTACATTCTCTGGGCTTTGACAAATATATAATGACCTGTATCCACCATCAGAGTATCATGCAGAATAGGTTCAATGCCCTAAAAATTCTCTGTGCTCTGCCTATCCATCCCACCTTGTCCCGTAACCTCTGGAAACCACTGATCTTTTTTTTATTGTCTTCATAGTTTTTTTTTTTTTTTAAGAGTCTATTTATTTATTTGAGAGAGAGAGAGAGAGAGAGAGAACATGAGCAGGGGGAGGGGCAGAGGGACAAGCAGACTTCCCGCCGAGCAGGGAGAGCCCAACACAGGGCTCGATCCCAGGAGTCAGATGCTTAACTGACTGAGCCACCCAGGCACCCCTTTATTGTCTTCATAGTTTTTCCTTTTCTGGAAAGTCATATAGTTAGAATCATACAGTATGTAGCCTTTCATGATTAGCTTCTTTCACTTAGTAAGATGCAGTCAAGTTTCCTCCATTTCTTTTCATAGCTTGATAGCTCATTTCTTTTTAGCATCTAACAATATTAATTGAATTATTCATTTTCCTATTGTTTTATGAGTTCTTTGTATATTTTGGATAGCAGTCCTTTATCAGATGTCTTTTGCAAATATTTTCTCCCAGTCTGTGGTTTGTCTTCTTAGTCTCTTGTCAGTGTCTTTCACAGAGTCGTTATTCTCATTTTTCTTTTTTTCTCTTTTAAGATTTTATGTATTTATTTGACAGAGAGACACAGTGAGAGAGGGAACACAAGCAGGGGGAGTGGGAGAGGGAGAAGCAGGCTTCTCGTGGAGCAGGGAGCCGGATGCGGGGCTCCATCCCAGGACCCGGGGATCATGACCTGAGACTTAACAATTGAGCCACCTAGGCGTCCCTGTTATTCTCATTTTTCGTAGACACACTTAAACAAAATTCTACTTTTAAGCTGTTTTAGCAGAAATACCACTTAACCAGAAATTTCTTTCTAGCCTATAGAAATACACTTTGTTTTACCTGTATTTCCTTGACTTAGGAATTAATAGAAATGGAATTTAGAAAAATCATTTGTGGCCAAATTTGAGATATAACTTGCAATATGTGTTTCAAATGTCCATTGAGGGGATGTCTTGGGGTTGGCTGACTTCAACCCAATTTCTTAAACAGGTTTTTGTCACATCTGAGGTCACTGACCAAAAGATTTCAACTAATGTTCCGTAAACCCACAGGACATAAAATTTCTTTTTTTTTTTTTTTAAGATTTTACTTATTTATTTGAGAGAGAGAGAGAATGAGAGATAGAGAGCATGAGAGGGAAGAGGGTCAGAGGGAGAAGCAGACTCCCCGCCGAGCAGGGAGCCCGATGTGGGACTCGATCCTGGGACTCCAGGATCATGACCTGAGCTGAAGGCTGTCGCTTAACCAACTGAGCCACCCAGGCGCCCCGATAAAATTTATTTCTTACTGACTATACATGCTGTTATAGCAATGTCTTTGTCCCCTGAAAGTAGAGGGTGAGATGCCTTGTAAGTGAGGAACAATTTCCTCAGATTCGCTGGAACCTAAGAAACGTCTCTTTATTTCCTGGAAGATGGGAAGACTTGGCCTCATGAGTAGCTGAGAGAATGTGGTCAGGGCAATAAGGATCTCTAGTCACAGAATGACATATTGCTGGAGGGGGCCAAGTATATGGTGTGACAACTGTGGATCTTTTTATAGATGTGGATCCTTTTATAGATGCTGAGATATGGTGCTGGTGGTTGTGTTGTAGTTATTGTTGATTTGTTTGGTGATATTTGAAGCCTATGAATTCCTTTTATTGGGTTGTCCCCAAACACTGGAATTTGAAAGTGCTCCAAGAACTCTCAGAGGATATAGGGGCAGTTCAATTAGACCACAGAACTTGATGAGCATGAGACACTGTAATATTTTGAGTCAAAGAAAGATTGCATTATACATTCTCTGTTGGATGTGTGAAGGCAGAAATCATGGGACCATTTTCAATAAAAATGTTTTCTTTGTAGATCCTATGATAAAGCTGAAAATTAAATATCATTTTCTATTCTGGAGACTGAGAAGAAATATTGAACATAAAGATATGTTTCAGGGGACAATAAAGAATGTTAAAAACCTGCCATGTGAGGAACAGGTCAAAGAACCAGACACATTTACTCAGAGAAGAGTTGATGATGGTGGGAATATGAAAATGGATAGCAAATCTTCAAATATCTGATAGAGTGTCATATATATAAGGAAGGAATAAGTTTGTCCCGAGAAAGGGAAAAACTAGGACCAATAAGGGTACACCTTGCAGGTAGACTGATATTGTTTCAACAAATAAAAAAATCTGAGTTATCTAATAATATAGTGCATCGTTTTCCACTTTATGGCAATAATAGAAAATGGAAGAATTTTACAGCCCACTGTGCATAAGAGTAGCCCAATGACTCCTGCATGCCTGAGGACTGAGATTTTTACTGTCTTAGCCTCCTGTGACCCTTTTGCAGCACAGTGATTGGCAGGCTCTGTAATAATAGCATCAGTGGTCTCTGAGAAGAGTAAATTCCCCATCACAGGAAATCTTCAAGTAGAGTTAGAAAGCAACTCAGATGGAATGTTGTAATGGCAATTTTTAAAAATTCTTTACAATTTATGTACTTTTTATTAGGTGGTTTTGTGAATTCTGAAAGACGCCTAGATCCGCATAACCACTACCACAATGAAGATACAGAATTCCACCATCCACCCCCCCAGTCCTTTTGTACTTCCCCTTTATAGTCAGATCCACTTCCGTCCTTTACCACTGGCAGCCACCTATCTGTTCTCTATCTCCATAGTTTTGCCCTATTTGAGTATGTCCTGTAAATGGAATTACACAGCGTACAGCTTTTTGAGTCAAGTTTCTTTCACTTTGCCGAGTGTACTTGAGATTCATCCATGTTGTTGACTCATCCATGGTTTGTTCTTTTTTATTGCTGAATAATATTCCACTGTATAGATCTACCATAGTGTCCATCCATTCACTAGTTGAAGAATATTTGAGGGACTTCTGGTTTCTAGTACAGCATGTAAGGAGTTTGGAAGTCATCACTTCATTCTGACAACAAGTAAAAAGCTTAACTGAAAATCAACAACTTTTCTTAGATCCATTAGAGAATCAAGATCACATGACAAAATTGGAGAGGCAGTCAAGTGTATACAGAGAATCACAATTTACTGGAATAGAAACATCCATGTAAACCAGTATTGGGTTTCCTTTACCCAGTATATCATGTCCAGGTTTCAACAAAGAATTAGAAGACATATCAATTAGACAAAAAAGAGGGTTTGAAGAGTCAAATATGGCAAGGGTGTTGGAATTATCTGTCCAGGAGTTTAAAATAACTATGGTAAATATGCTAAGAACTTTCATGGAAAAAGTAAACAATATGCAAGAACAGATAGATAATGTAAGCAGAGAGATGGAAATTCTTTTTTTTTTCATTTTTTAAATTTAAATTCAATTAATTAACATATAGAGTATTATTAGTTTCAGAGTAGAGTTCAGTGATTCTTCAGTCTTATGTAACACCCGGTGCTCATTACATCACATGCCCTCCTTAATATCCATCACCCAGTTACCCCATCCCCCATCGCCCTCCCCTCCAGTAACCCTGAGTTTGTTTCCTGTAATTAAGAGTCTCTTATGGTTTGTCTCCCTCTCTGATTTCATCTTGTTTTATTTTTCCTTCCCTTCTCCTATGCTCCTCTGTTTTGTTTCTTAAATTCCACATATGAGTGAAATCATATGACAGTTGTCTTTCTCTGACTGACTTATTTCGCTTATCATAATACCCTCTAGTTCCATCCATGTTGTTGCAAATGGCAAGATTTCATTTTTTGATGGCTGAGTAGTACTCCATTATATATATATATTCCATATATACATATATATATATATATATATATATATATATATATATATATATATATATATGCCACATCTTTATCCATTCATCTGTCAATGGACATCTGGGCTCTTTCCAGAGTTTGGCTATTGTGGACATTGCTGTTGTAAACATTGGAGTGCAGGTGCCCCTTTGGATCAGTACATTTGTATCTTTGTGGTAAATCCCTAGTAGTGCAATTTCTGGGTCATAGGGTAGCTCTATTTTCAGCTTTTTGAGGAATCTCCATACTGTTTTCCAGAGTGGCTGCACCAGCTTGCGTTCCCACCAACAGTGTAAGAGGGTTCCCTTGAGAGATGGAAATTCTAAGAAAGAATGAAGAAGAAATGCTAGAAATCAAATATACTGTAAAGAAATAAAGAATACCTTTGGTGGGTTCATTAGTAGACTGGACACACTGAGGAAAAAATCAGTGAGCATAAGGATATGTCAATAGACATATCAAAAAACTGAAAAGCAAAGAGAAAATCAACTGAAAAAATGTGGAACAGAATACCCAAAACTGTAAGACAACTACAAAAGCTGTAACGTACACATAATGAGAATACCTGGAGAAGAGAGAAAGGAACAGAAGAAATATTTGAAAGAATAATGACAGAATTTCCCCAAATTAATGTCAGACACCAAACCAGAGATCTAGGAAGCTGAGAGAACACCACGAAGGATAAATGCCAAGAATATTTGGGTTGTTTCTAGTTTTGAGGGAATAGGAATAAATATGCTACAAACATTAATATAAAGGTTTTTGTGTGAACATAACTCTTCGTTTTTTGAAGTAAATACTTCAGAGTGGAATTTGTGAATCATAAGGTAAGTCCATGTTTAACTTTATAAGAAACTATCAGTTTGTTTTCCAAAGCACGTGGGTCATTTTGCATTCCCATCAGCAATGAATGAGAGTTCCAGTTGCTCTGCACCCTCACCAGCATTTGGCATGATCAATTTTTTGTTTTTAAAATTTGAACCATTCTAATAGTGGTATTTTACTGGTTTAAAATTGCATTTCTTCAACGAACAATGATGTTGAGAATCTTTTTGTGTGCCATCCATGTATTTTCTATAGTAAACTGACTTTTCAAATCTTTTGCTCACTTAAAAAAAAATCAGATCTTTCTGGGGTGCTTACTGGTTCAGTCAGTGGAACATGCAACTCGTGATCTCAGGGTCATGAGTTCAACCCCCATGTTGGGTGTAGAGATTACTTAAGAAAATAAATAAAAATTTTAAAAAATTAAGCTAAAAAGAGAACTGGATTGTTTTTTATTGTTGATTTTTGAGAATGCTTTACATATCCAGCCTACCAGTGCTTTGTTAGATGTGTAATTTGCAAATATTTTTGCCAGCCTGTGACTGGTCTTTTCATTTTAAAAATAAAGCCTCTTTATGGGTACACATTTTTCATTTTGTTGAAATGCTCAGTTGGTAGAGCATGCTACTCTTGATCTTGGGTTTGTGAATTGGAGCCCCATTTTGGGTGTAGAGATTACTTAAAAATACAAATAAATAAAAGTAAAAAAATAATTTTGTCTTTCATGAATCATGCTTTCAGGGTTGTATCCAAGAACTTTTTGCCTAACTCAAAGTAACAAAGATTTTCTCCTATGTTTTCTTTTAAATGTTTGATAGGTTTACTTTTTACATTCAGGCATACTATCCATGTTGAGTTTATTTTTGTGTAAGGTGTGAGGTGTATGTTGGTGTTTACTTTTATGTGGGTATGGATGTTCAACTGTGTTAGCACTATTTGCTGAAATGACTATTCTTTTTCCATTGAAGTCCCTTTGCACTTTGTCAAAAAAAAAAAAACAACCCAACAATTAACTGTATTTGCATGGGTCCATTTCTGGACTCTTTATTGATTCTTGGTATTACTAAAATCTCTAGAGAATGTTCATTTTTTATTTGTGCTATTGAGCCCATCCAATGAATTTCTTTTTATTTCAAAAACTGTATTTTTGAGATCTAAAGTTTCTGGGATGCCTGGGTGGCTCAGTTGGTTAAGCATCTGCCTTTGGCTCAGGTCGTGATCCTTGGGTCCTGGGATCAAGCCCCATATTTGGTTCCCTGCTCAGCGGGGAGTCTGCTTCTCCCTCTTCCTCCGCTGCTCCCCCTGCTTGTGCTTTCTCTCTCTCTGTCAAATAAATAAATAAAATCTTAAAATAAAAAGATCTAAAGTTTCCATTTTGTTCTTACTTACAGTTTCTGTTTTTCTGGTCAGAACATCTATATTTCTGTTCATCTCAAGAGTGTCTACCTTGGGTGCCTGGGTGGCTCAGATGGTTAAGCGTCTGCCTTCGGCTCAGGTCATGATCCCAGGGTCCTGGGATCGAGTCCCGCATCGGGCTCCTTGTTAAGCAGGGAGTCTGCTTCTCCCTCTCCCTCTGCCTTTCCCCCTGCTTCTTCTCTCTCTGTCTCTCCCGCAAATGAATAAATAAAAATCTTTAAAAAAAAAAAAGAGTGTCTACCTTTACTTCATAGAGCATGGTTATAATAGTCACTTTAAAATCTTTGTAATTCTAACACCCAGATCATCTTGGGTTCGGCATCTGTCAATTATCTTTTACTTTGAAAACTGAGCAGACTTTTTCTTTTGTTTTTGTTTCTTTGTAAGTCAAGTAATTTTGGATTGTGTCCTAGAATTTTGAACATTATGTTGTGAGACTCTGGGTCCTATTAAAATCCTCTGGAGAACATTAATTTTTCCATTAATTGTTTGTTTATTTTAGCGGGCAGTGTACCTGGTTTGGCTCATAGCTCAAGTTGTATCTTGCCTTCTGAGAGTGGTGGTTCTAATGTCAGTTCAGTTTTGAAAGCTTTTGCTGTGCTGTGTGACGTGTCTGCCCAACATATACCCCATTCAGGTCTTAATCTGTCACTTGGGCAGTGATTTCTATCATCCTTTGGTTCTCAAAGCCTTCCCTGTTCTTGTTTGGGTCTGTTCTGTGCATGCATCTCTTAGGAGTGAATCAGACACTAATGGTAGTTCATATACAAAATTAAGGGATTTCCGTCTCCAAGTTTCTCATCCTTGGAATTTCCCTGACACTCTCTGGCTCCCAGGGGTCCTTCTTCCTAACCCTCTGGCTAGAAAGCCAATATTTCTCTCAGAATTTTAGCTCATGCCCTTGGACACAATTCTGAGCACCTGGGGTGCCTTGGGGCAACATGAAGAGAAAAAAAGAGAAGAAAGTAATCGGAATCCCATACTCTCTGGACCCTTGAGACTCCTTTCCCCAATCTCTGTGCACTGAGGGATGGTTGTGGTAGGGTTTGAGTGCCCATGCCTGAGCTGCTGTCGCCATGACAGTGCCGCTTTAGGACTAGGACTAGGAGGGGAAAAAGAAGAAAAAAAATCAAAAAATGAAAGGCATTCTCCCCATCTTCAGATTAAGGGGCCCCCTTTCCTGATCCTCTGGCTAGAAAAGGGGGTGCCTTTCAGATTCTTTGCTGTCAGACTGTGGCTCAGTTCTAGGCCTCAGCCCACCCTTTGACTAAAGCCAAGAAATAAAGAAGGAAAGAAAAACCAAGTTAAGTTCACTGCCATACGAGCCGTTCTTCAAGTTTTGACTTCCCCTCTCAATCTATTTGCTACTGTTTACTTTTCAGAGTCCTCAGCTAATTGCTTTTGTATTCTGTCCAGAGGTTTTATTTATAATCAATGGGAGAGATAGGTTGTAATGGGCTTACTCTGTCTTAATTCATACCAGAAGTTCTGTAATGACAATTTTAAATACCAGATGAAGATTCTTCCAGATTGTTATTCTCAAACCTAGCAACCAATTTGAATTAACCAGGAAACTTACAAAAAACTCAAGGATTCTAGGGCCCTACCCCAGACTCATCTCTGAGGATAGGAGCCCAAGAATCTAGAAGATGCTTCTGGGTTTCTGTTATAGCCAACTTGGCACCGGTTTAGGGGCCCATAGTGGGGGTCCACGCTGGAAGTTTGGGAACCCCTGGATGAGATGATCTCCAAGTTTCTTTACAACCTTGAGACACCCAAGCTCTATATTCAGAATATTCCATTCATGAAGCTGCTTGTTAAGTGATTTGCCAGTCTGTTCACTTCCCTCAAGTTTTTAACTGAAGCTATAGATGACACAGGACATCTCAAATAATGTCACAAAGCAGACAAAATATATATATATAGAACTAATAGACAAAGTCCAGATATTAAAACCAACAGACCGAATGGACGCCCAACCTGTAAAATTAGTTTTGTGGAAATTACAACTTCTTGGAATAATAGCAGCAATAAATTCGAAGTCTGCTCTATTGGGTGGTAGCCAGGAGAAATACGGAATATACTGACGTCTGAGGATTAGTGGATTCATTAAAAGCCTCCTTTCCTCCCTAGGATTAATCCTTTCCCATACATTTGACAAAATTCTTTCAGTTGAGTGCAGTTTCTTATGTGCTAGGAATCACTGGTGAGTTTAAATTTGCTTTTCATGTAAATTTATTTCTAAGGGACCTCAGAAGTTATTTCCTTGAGCTCACATCTATGAAAGAAGAAAGCAGACCCGAGAAGTGACATGTCTTGTGCGGGGGGTCAGAGCTGGGGCTGGAAGCCAGCCTTTGGCTCCTCGGCCATGCATTTTCTGTCTGACTGAGCTGAATCAGGTGAATCCTTGGATGCAGAGTGTCCTGGCATCATCACTGAGCTGAGTCAGTCAGCTGTACTGGGCAGTGACTGAGTTCCATGCAATGCATTTGTAAAGGGCACTATGACCTAAAAATTGTTTAGCTACTAGATTTGTGGCTGTGAAAATATTGGCAACCAGAATGACCCACAGATGGTAAAGTGCCAACTTGCTAGCATATCCTATTCTCTGGGCACTGGGAAGCAGACAGCCCCTGGCTACCTCTGGAACACCCCCCTTCCCATTTCTTCCCCAAAGAAGAAGAGTCAGGGTTTAATCAGGGAAGCAGAACCATGATGAGTTATGATGTAAGGGATGTCTTATAGGAACTAGACCATGCGCAATCATAGGAGGAGCTGGGGAAGTAAACGTTTGAAAGGGTGAGTTGGAGAATCAGAGCAGTCACCAACCACTCAACCTGAGAAACCAAGCATTCCTCTGTTGGCCAACTCAAAAGCGCAAGCGCAATAACATGAAAGGGTTTTTGTGATGTCTTACAGAACTCAGTAGAGTTCTGCATTACAGGTGGAAGCCTGAAAAAGAGACGCCTCAGGAGTAATGCTCCTGAAGCTCTGTTCTCATTTGCCAGCGAATAATCTGGAATCAGCCCGTCTTACCACAGCCTGGAAATGTGTGACAGCTTTAGTATGGTGGCGCTCAGGAGTGTGGTATTCTGGAATCAATGCAGTGCTGTTGCCAGGCAGATCTGCTCATCGAGGCTGGCTCTGCACCCTTAGGCTGTGATTGGGATGCGTTCTTCCTGCTTTCTGCAATTAGCTTCCTCATTCATAAAATGGGACCAATAGTAAACACCTGATAATATTGTTCTGAAGTAGGTATGGTAGTAGATACTCTGTAAAAATGATTCCTTTTAACTCTTGAGTCCCACTCTTTCCCCTAGTGCATCTGGGACATGTCTTATTTCTTAAGAATATCTTCATGCAGAAATGCCCTTATTGTCTAAGTGCTGGATTTTGATAATGAATATAGGTATATAATTTATATTCAACATTCCTGGCATTCCATCATGGTCCCAGATTCTCAGTATCAACAAATTTGGATCTGTGTGGACAGTGAGAAAGACAATGGATTGGCAAGGTGGACGGGACACCTGAGGTGAAGCTCATGGCCTTCTTCCCCCAGGAGAAAGAGCATTCCTTGAATAGTTAGAAATCTATCAACTTGGAATGGTTTATAAAAGCAAGTGTGGTGACTTCGGTTCCCCTGGAATCCTCTAGTTTCTCTGGGTTAGAAAAGAGATTTATCATGAGGGTAGAGGGAAGAGGCAAGGAAAAGCTAATATCAAAGTTGGAGGCAGAGAACCATAACAACAGAACTCAAAAGGCATAATACCCTGGAGCCATTTATTTTAGGAGCTTATAGACCTACCTACATGTCAAATAGCCAGCCACCAAGGATATTACTGTATCATAGATGGTCTACATTGTTGGTTGACTTTGAATTTAACAAAACAATAGTGCTCATGAGTTTCTGAAACATGAAGAAAAATTTTATTTCCAAGTACTCTACTTAGGAATCTAGGGAGCTATATTATCATTTTAAAAAGATTTTAGTCAATAGTAACTAGAAGTTTCATTCAGGATAAACTTATAGACAGAGGATCTTTTCTTATCCAAAGTAGGATAATAGGCATTGTTTTGCATAACACAGTGCTAGGCAAATGGTAAAAGCTGGGAAAAATACCTTTTTAAATAGAATTCAGTTTATACAGGGCAAATCAGACTCTGAGCCTAACTCATGCATTATGGAAGATTCTCTTGTAGCCTTTCAAAAATGCTTTTAATTACTTTGACTGTCAGAGGACACTGATAATATATGACCTACCTGTATTTTCCTACAAATTGTTGGCCATTATGACAGGTTCTCATTTAGTTACTGATCTGATGGAGCAAATAATTGACCTGAATGTACTCAAATAGGCCACTGAGATGTAAAATCACTTCTTTAAAAGTTGATGTAAATACTGATAGTTTTTTTTAACCTAAAATGATGACACATTTCCTTCCAACTTATCTCTTATTTTAGGCCCTCAAGATTTGAAAACTACCAGTCAGGTGATACACATTGTAGGGAATCTTCAGTCAACCCACACTCCTCTGTATAATTAATAGGATTGCTCAGACAGCTTATCTGCTTAAGTTCTGAAAATCTCTTTATCCTTTATCTGCAGGAACACTAATCGCTTGAAAAGGACAGGGCTGAGGGAAGTTGTTTCAAAGCCATCAGTTTCCTGGTTTCCTTTTATCTCTTCTTTCAACTAGTTCCCTTTCAGGTATTTTAAATGGCACTTGGCATTCACTTGAACATAGGTGAGTTGCTCGAATTGAGAGTTGCGGGTGAGGTAAGCATCTTATCTATTCACTCCTCAGCTGCATTCAGCTGCATTCCACCAGGCCCAGCGAAGAGGGAACTGTCTGGTCTGAGAACTGGGAAGCCTTGGCTCTTGGGTTCCCTCTGTGATTTGGTAAGAGCCCTTTAGTTACCAGGTGTGGAAATGATCGGCAACTTTAAGCCAAGGAAACTTATTGGAAGGACACCAAAGGCCTGCAGAATCAGTGGATGGCTGAAAATCAGGCTCCAACAGGAGCGGGTACCATGACCTTTCCAGAAGCTGGGACACAGGGGCCCAAGCAATAGTCTTGCAGCCGGAACGGCATGGGGAGAGAGGTCCCTGCTAGGATTAAATGGAACATCAAATCCCAGGGAGGTTGTCTGAGGCTGGGTGACATGCTCACTCTTGCTAGATATGGGCGGGGCCCCCAGTTACAGCCAATGGGCTCCACCGAGTAATTCCTTAAGAGGAAATCAGGAGGCAGCTGAGGAAAAGAAATTGCAAGCTGGGCAGGTAATTGACCACTACTGTGGTGTTACTTGGCATCTTGAAAGTTGATTCCTGCTTTAAGATGAACAGACAGTGCTTCTCCCATGAAAGCCTTTCAGGTTAGCATGTCCCTGTGCTGTTTGCTTCTATGAATGTCTATAAAGCCAATGAACAATAATAAGACAAACTGGAAGAAGACAATTAGAAGAACCAGTGGTTTATTAGTTGTCCAACTTCTGATGACTTCATCACTGTGTAATAGTGGTTGTATTGGTTATCTATTGCTGTATAACATGTTACCACAAAAGGCATCTTTTTTTTTTTTAAGATTTTATTTATTTATTTGAAAGAGAGAGAGACAGCCAGAGAGGGAACACAAGCAGGGGAAGTGGGAGAGGGAGAAGCAGGCTTCCTGGTGAGCAGGGAGCCCGATGTGGGACACGATCCCAGGACCCTGGGATCATGACCTGAGCCGAAGGCAGATGCTTAATGACTGAGCCACCCAGGTGCCCTGCACCAAAGGCATCTTAAAACAACACAGATTTACCATCTCACAGTTCCTATGGGTCAGGAGCTTAGGAGCAGCTTAGCTGGGTTCTCTGCTTGAGGTCTCTTAGGGCTGTGATCAAGGTGTCATTTAGAGTTGCTCATCTGAGGCCTGACTAGGGAAAGATCCATGTGCAAGCTCACTCAGGTTGTTGGCCGAATTCAGTTCTTTGTGGTTCTAGGTAGGACTGAGGATTTCGGTTTCTTGTTAGTTTTAGCTGCAGGCTCCCCTCAGCTCCAAGAACACTGCGTACAGTCCCTTGCTGTGTTGGGTTCCCCTAACTGGGTTACACTACAATCTTACGTGACGTAAGTGGATAACCATGGACACATAATCACACATACACCATCCCCTTTACTGTAGCCTATTATTAGAAGGAAGACGTAGGTCCCATCCACACTCAAGGGGAGGGGATCGCACAAGGGCATGAACACCAGGAAGTGGGGATTTTGGGGGCAACCTTATGAATCTGTCCAAGTGGAAGAACTGAGTGGGATGATCCCCAGAGCTGTCTTGAAGTCGAACATAGCTTGTTCTTTCTGTGCATCTGATTTCCCCAAACCTCAGTGCTGGGAAGGTACTTCTTCATGTGAATTGATAGGGGGGCAGAACCAAATCTTGGCCTCTGATCTCTCTAGCTCAGCTTTAGGGGCAGGGGAGGGGATGTAAGGAGCTTCATCGCCTCAGAGCTACCATGACTGGGTTGGTTTCTCTCGGTTGTCAGTGTGTAGTTGAATCTAGTGGCCTCCACTGAACTGTATCTTCTGCCAGTATTTACCATTTGGCAAGTTACCATCTCTTTACTGCATGGAAATGCTTTCATTTATGCATGCACACATACTATAAGCACCTTAAAGGCAGGAGCCATTTCTTATATCAGGAACCATTCACATGACCTCCAAGTAGGATAAAAGCAAAGGCAGAAGTGCTTTGGAAGAAATAGCTCATATTGGTTCTCTAGGGTGAAGGAAGGGGAGTCTCTACGTCAGTGTGAAAATCTGCTCTTTACTTGGTTGTGCAAACAAAATATGTATATTTGAAAGGGATGATCTTAGATTACCCCGAGTGTGCTTGGTTCCTACTACAGCAGCTAGGTGGGCGTGTGTTAGCAGATGGGTGACAGATAAGGACCACACACCTGAGTCATTCCATATTCTAGCAGTGTGATTCTGGACTTACTGCTTTAATCCGTCAGCCTCGGTGACCTCATAGTTTTAGCTTGTGGAGATAATGCCTTTAAAATGTATAGCACAGTAGCTAGCATATAGTAAATATATAGGAAATAGATAGCACGATGATCCTTTAAGACCCTGACCCGTGAAGGCCTGTGTCAATTGTGAAGATGCAGTTCCCATAACGAGGTAGTCAAGGAGATGCACGCTTAACCCCTTGTAGCTCGTTCCTTCTCTTGGGGCTCATGGGGGTTTACCGTGGTAGTTCCTTGCGTAAATTAGAATCCCTACTGCTGCTTTCCCATCCCGAAGCCCGGCTGTTTGGAAAGTGTGGTGGGAGGACTGAACTGCAGCCCCTCCTCTGTAGACGGCAGCAGACGGGCTGGATGCTGGTCAGGTCAGGCCCGCATAGGAAGTGCCCCTGCTCCTCTCTTTCATTTCTAATCTCCCCAGGCATGATGGAAAGTGCAGGAGACTCAGCTGGGTGTCTGTGGCCCAGCAACAGCCTCTCCACAGCCATTTTAACTGCTGAAAAGTAGAGCCACAGGGGGGATCAAAAGTGGGAAGGAATGTAGGAACATTTTATAAATGTGGCACATCTACAGGAACTCAGGAGGTACCGTCCTTACCAAGGACCCGCCTCCCCAGCTAGTGAGGCTTTCATTTTCTCCCAACAGTGCCCGAACTGGCCAAATGAAAATGTGAAATACATTTTAGAAAAGTTTTAATTTGAACAACTTATGATTAAAAATACGCTTTATAAATAATTTTTCCATAGACTTGATTGAGGATTGTTGCAAACTTTACAAAAGGACACACGGCAACAAGAACAGGTTAAAGGAATTACAAAAAATATAGCTATAGCCCTCCCATTTAAAAATACAACATTATACATCACAGCGTTTCCATTGTGCAAAGGTGACGAGAATGCTGCATTGCGCATGTCACATAGTCACTCAAAAGGAAGTAAACTTTAATACGGTTACACTGCATAATAATATAGGCACAGTTGAGACAATGAAGCCTTTCCTCCGGACGTTAATACACCTTAGTTCAACATTTTGCTTTTACCTGGTACGACTGATGGCTGAAATTAGCTTAGTACAAATGTGTGTGTGTGTGTGTGTGTGTGTGTGTGTGTGTGTGTAGAAAAACAAGTGTCTGCTTTGAAATTAAGTAAACTCCCAACATATTTACAGTATTTTCAGAGAATGTATTCTCCAAATCAGTCTGATCACATCTTCTCTATTAAACAACTCTTTAGAAAAGTAAATGAAGCCCAATATGTCAATTAATGGACATCCTCCGTTGAGACTTCCAGTTTTCGCTGTGGGACAAAGAGAGTTCCTACGGAGGTTTTATTAGCACCATCGAAATCCACGTGGGATGGGCCCGTCAGCTTCACTGGTCCACCTGGGGTCCGGAAGAAACTTTCGGCCACTGACTGTGACCCTTGGGGTGTCACAGGAACAGGCTGATTGGAAAGGGAAGAATAAGAAAAAGACGTCAAATCCACACAGATAGGTATGGCCTACTAGCATCGGAGGGCGGAACTGGAAGCGCAAGACACACAGCAGGAGCCCAGCATATTCTGCAATGGGCCGGGAGGACTGTGGACTTCTGGGTACTCATCCTGGGTTTGGAAGGCAGCGAGGCCTTCCGTCTCCTCCTCCTCCCATCCTTCCCCTCGCCAGCGAAGAGAAGCAAAAGCGAGTCTTCCGTGATACTGATATCTGGGCCTTATTAACCCAAGGGGGAAAAAAATCCATTAAACGGAAATGCTCTCACCTGTTGTGTCCCCGTCAAAGCAACTGATTGTCCATTTGTTTGGTTCTGTCCTGGGGCTGGAGAGTCGTACCTGGTGGCCCGTCCTTGCTGAGTGCCTGCATTGTCTGGTACAACACTAACAGCCTCTATTCTTGGAGACACGGGAACAGCTCCCGGGCTGGCGGACACCTGCACACTGGGGGAGAGGAGTCCCAAGTGCTGCAGGGTGAAGTTTACAATGGCTGAGCTCGGGTTCTGGACGGGAACGGGGTGGCTCGAAGTGAGAGCCGGGCTGTTCCCGACAGGGACGCCTGCCACGGAAGTTGGTGAGACCATTAGCTTCAAAGGTGTTACATGGAAAGAGGGAAAATTAACAGCAGTGAGTTCGGATGATGTCACTGGAATAACACCTGGAAAGAAGAG